>NW_004524620.1:11445811-11473274 GCF_000260255.1 Octodon degus | reverse complement strand
ACCTAGTTTTATATTTTTGCTTTTGTTTTTTAGTACCAGGTCTACATGGTCTTACTACACAGATTGAACTCATAGTGATCCTCCTGTTTTCAGCCTCTCAAGAGCTGGGATTACAGGCCTATACGACCATGCCAGTCTCTATATTAGTTTTAGTAAAATTGGCTTTGTCATTATTGCTGTAGTAGAATTTACTTGCATTTGGCTTAACATTTATTGCAGGAGAAGGTAGATTTTTTTAAAACTTTAGCTTTTTATTTTTATTAGTGTGTGCAGTACACAGTGATTTTGTGCGTCATGGCAACTCTGCGCATGCGAATAGCACAGCTTGACTCTTCTGTGGTCCCTTTCCTTCTAATCCTGATTTGCTATTCATTCAGGAATGAGTTATGATACATTATATATTCCTAGAAAATCCTCCACTTTATACACAGCTTCAAATTTATTGCAGAATTAGCTAAGTAATCTATAATTCTTCCCTGGCATCTATGACTATTTTCACACACACCCCTCCCCCTTTTTGTATGGTGTGCTTTCGTTTTCCCTTTGGTAACCTGAAGCTAATTAGGTAAATGATTAGCTTTTAATTAGGCAGCCTTTATTGCTTTTTTCATTTGAAGAAAACAATTGCTATATTAATTCATTAGTTTTTATTTTTGTCTTTAGAGTTGGTTTTCATGTTAGTTGAATGTTTATTTTCATGTCTTCTCATTAATTATACAAAGTATAAAAGTTTTTTAGTACTGTTTAAAATGTATCCTACAGTATCTAATCCTAAAGTGATTACTCTAGAGATATTTTATAATTAGTTCAGATTTCCTCTTTAACCCAAGATTTTTTAAAAAAATCTGACTCTTGTCTGCTTTTGTAATTAACTCATTTATTCCATTATATGTACTATTTACAAATAGTATAAAGTTAACTTATTTATAAATATGCATATTAATAGCTTATGTATTAATAGAAAATTATCCATAGTGTCTCCACCTTTCAGATTTTCTTTGGTGTGTCCCAAGCTGGAATCCTGGAAAGACTTGGGGATGAAGAATCAAGGGTAGGAGACTGGAGGAAGGGTGCCCCTTTAGATCCCAAGCGAGCAGGTCTAGGCAAGGGAGAAGTTAAAATACACTGTAGCTGTTTTTGTTCTTTTTTTCTAAGTCTAGAATCTTCACTAGAGTGTATCCAGCGGATACTTTAACTTTAGACCTTTAGATCCGTGTTCTTTTTTTTCCCCACTAAATTGATACATTTATTTGTACATTGCCCTGGCAATTTTTTTTTTTTTTTTCTCTGAATGCCTTCAGGGCAGGTTTGGCTGGCTTGAGTTGTGAGGATCGAACCACAGCAACCTGAGCCTGACTGCTTTGTTGAAGCAGCCACTTAAAGAACTGAGCTAAGGGGCAGGCCCCCTGACCTGGCAATTTTTGATTAAAATTTTTTTTATCATAAGTAGCTTACATCATAGCAAAATATTTTCCCTTGCTCTACAGCAACTTCACACCAGTGAAACTTGTCTTCCAGTCATTTACTGTTCCTTTTCTTTCTTCCATTTCTATTCTAATGTTTTAGAGATACTATCCTGTTTCCTTTCCAGGACATTTTGAGGGAGATGAGTAATATTTTTTCTCGAAAGTTATATGGCAGAGGGGCCTGAGATATGTTTCAAGCAAACAGCATTTTATATATGAATGTAAATTGTTTTTCTTTTGAGTTATATTATCTGGGCTATTTTTGCTTGTTTCGTTTGTTTACAAGTAAGTAATCTATATTTTTGGCTTCTATGAGAAAGGTGCTTTGTGCAGAGACTTGTCTGTGTTGCTCTCTACTCTGCTTTCTCTCCCCTTTTCTTTGAAAATGAACCAGTTCTAGGAAGTTAATATCATGAACTATTTAAGTCCCATTCTGCTGTTGGACATAAGGAATTTAGGGTTTGTGCTGCATGGCTTTCATCTTCGAAGAATGCATTTTCCCCGAGTCTTTCAGAGATCCTGAAGCACGAAGTACTCTCTTTCCAGGTCCTTATCTCCGCTTTATCTTGCATAGTTCTGTCAGTCTTCCCAGTTTTTGGCTTCTCACTCACATACTTGGAAATATTGAGTTTTAGAGATATGACCTTGTTTTGTGGTTTTTAAAAAAAGAAGGACACTTTTTTTAACCAGTTTTTTCCTCCCACATTTCTAGGGAGAGAAAAGGGAATCCTTATTTCACCTCTCTACAAGCAAGTCACAATTCTCCTAAGGGTATTTTGTCCTAATATTAATTACAGACATGCAAAAAAGTAGGAAAAAGTGTGTAGGACACAAACATTCACCAACCAGATATTATCACTAACTAATACTTTGTTGCACATACATTCTTTCATCTATTCACCATAGTTTGTTGATGTATTTTTAAGACAAAATATTCATACAGTCCACCTCTAAACTCTTCAGCATGTATACCATTAACTAAAGATGAATACTTAAGTTCTTCTTACTACTTATGAGGTAAAATTTATACAGAAAAATGCTAAGTCTTGGTTATAAAGTTTAATGAGCTTTTACAAATGAAAACCTTGGTCCAACAATATCAGGATTAAAAAGTAATTCTATCACTCCAAACAATTCAATTATATCCCTTCCTACTCAATTCCCAACCCTAGTCCTAAGATTCTTGTGGTTCTCCTTTTAGTTTCCTTAATAATTTATAACGACAATCACTTTTTCATGTATCTATTGACCAACTTCATTTCTTCTTTGGATAAAGTTTTATGTAGCATTTTTGTTTGGTTTTCATTTGGATGGTTTCACTACTGAATTGTTTAAATTCCTTATATATTTTGGATATTAACCACTGTCAGATAACAGTTTATAAATATTTTCTTCTATTTTCTGGTGACTTTTAATTTTGTGAAATGTTCCCTTTGCTGTACAGAAGCCTCTCAGTCCCACTATACTTATTTTTGTTTTTAATGCTTGGGCTTTTGGTAAATTAAAGCCCAGGGCTGGGGAAATAGCCTGATGCTCTAAGCACCTGCCTGGCAAGCACAAGGACCTGGGTTCAATTCCTGGTACCACATACAGTGCCAGTATCATGCTAAGCCAGCCACTGAAACCAGGTGTGGTGACGCAAGTCTGTAATCCCAGTGCTGGGGAAGCTGAAACAGAAGGATCACTATGAGTCTGAGATGTACAGTGAGACCCTGTACCAAATAAATAAATACCAAGACCAATGTCCAGGAATTTTTCCTCTGAGCCTTTTTTTTTTTTTCCCTCTGCGCCTTCTTTTTGGAGTCTTCATGTTTCAGGTCTGATATTTATGTCTTTAATCTACCTCTGGTTAAATTTTGTGAATAGATGTCTTAGTTACTTTTGTCATTGCTGAGACAAAATACCCAACACCCATGGTTAAAGGAGGAAGAGTGTAGCTTACAGCCTGTAGAGGTTTCAGTGCATTATCAACTGGCTCCAACGCAGGATAGTACTTGGCAGAATAAAGGGAGAAAACAAGACTCTTTCTGTCCTTTATATTGCAATACCCACCTGAGAGCTGGTGTAGCACTCACACACACCTTTTACCCTAGCCACGACTATGCCAAACCAATCAGTTCACACACCCGCAATCCCAGCACCACACCCCAGATGCAGCTACCTCTAAAAAGCCATCCCCCCATGACCACATGAGGCTTTGCGGGGGACATCTGGCCACAAGCTAACAGTAGTGAAGGGGCATCCAAATTATTTGCTTTCCATGCACCATTTATTGAATAGGTTATCCTTTTAATATTACTAATTATTGCACCTTTGTCAAGCATTAGCTGACCATTAATTCTGAATTCTATATTCCATCCTATTGATATTGTTTCTAGTTTTATGCCAGTACCAGACTGTTTAGATTACTATAACTTTATAATATAGTTTCAAATAAGAGTGCAGCATAATTCCAAAGAAGAATTATTTTTCCTTTTCAACAATGCTTCTTATGTTTAAGATCTTTTTCAGTTCCCAATGAGTTTTCACTTTTTTCTACCTCTGTGAAAAAGTCACTGGAATTTTGAAAAATAAAAAAGACTGAATCTTGAATCCATAGATCATTCTGAGAACTAAGACATATTATAAATATTAATTCTTCTAATCCATGAACATAAAATATCTCTATTTGTGTCTTCAATATTTTTAATCAGTGACATACTATTCAGTTATCAGATGATCATTTCACTTTCATTTTGATTGTGCTTGTTTTTACTTTTTCAGAATTTTCTGTTAATGTATAGAAACTGATTTTTGTATATTAATTTTATAAACTGCAACTTTACAAATACATTTTTTTCCAATAGTTTTTGGGTTGAGTCTTTGGATTTTTCTTTATATACGATGATGTCACCTTCAAATAGTCAATTTTACATCTTCTTTCATGATTTGGGTGCTTTTTATAGAGTGATATTAATTCTTGACTAATTGTATTGGAAAGAGCTTCAAATACTTTGTTAAATAAATGTGGTGAGAATGGTGCAAATGGGCATTATCATCATGTTCCTACTTTTAGTAGAAATATTTTCAACCTTCTGCCATTGAGTATGATGTTAGCTATTACATATGGCATTTATTGCACTGAGGCAATATGTTAGCTTTTTATCATTATGAAGAAATACCTGAGAAAAGCAACTTAAAGGAGGAAAGATTCATTTTGCTCACATTTTCAGGTTTTCATCCGCGCATCTAATCTAGGTCAGCCAGGTTCACTGCTTTTAGGCACACGACAAGCAGATATCATGTCAGTGGGCATTTGGAGGGCAGCAGCTCACCTGTTTACTAGGAGGACAGTGTGAGAGGAAAGTGGGGCAGTTGGGAGAGGAGAAAGGTAGGGGAAGGGGGCAGGGAGATGGGAGCAGGGAGAGGAAGAGACTGTGGGAAAAGGAGAGAGGGCAGAGTGAGGGAAGGAGCTCAGAGAGTGCAGGAGGGGAGCCTGCGTCCGTCCGAGCTTCTTCCTCCTCCCACCCTTGTTCCACCTGGGTACCCAGCCTACTGCATGGTGCATCCACATTCAAAGTGGGTCTCTTCCTTCAGAGTGCTGCCCCACATGCCAAATATCTCCAAAAACCTCACAACCACACTCAGAAGTAAGCTTAATATCTTAATATCCTAGGACTTTCTCAGTATTATGAAGTTGACAAGCAAAATCGGCCATCACAAGGGACACTGTTTTTACAACTAATTTGTTGAGGTTTTTTTTTATCATGAAAGGATTTTGGAGTTTTGTCAAATTATTTTCCATATCTGATTTTGTGATATCACTTTTTCATTGTGTTAATGTAGTATATCACACTTATTAATTCTCTTATATTAAACTATTTTTGGGTTACAGGAATGAGTCCCACTTGATGATGGTGTGTGGTATTTTTAACACTTTGTTCCTGTTTTGTTGAGCACTTTTGCACCTATATTCATCAGTGATATTCATCTGCTCAGAGTTTATATTTCTTTATCAGTGGTCTGCAATTTTCTTGTGTTGTCTTTATATGATTTTACAACTGGTGTAATGCTGGCCTGGTAAATAAAGTTTGGTAGGATTCCTTCCTCTTCAAATTTTGGGAAGAGTTTGAACACTGTCATGAATTTTCTTCAAATATTAGGCAAAATTCACTATTCATATGGAAGCCATATGGTTTTAGGGCTTTTTTTTTTTCTGGGAGATTTTTCTACTATTGATCCAATTAAATTGCCTTACTTTTTATTGATCTGTTTAGATTTTATATTTATGATTTGGTCCTTTGTAGGTTTTCCAAGAATTCGTATTTATTACTGATTACATAATTTGTTGGTATAGAACTGTTCAGTTTTGTGATATTTTGTATTTCTCCCATCGAAATACTAAGTACTAACCAGGCCTGACCCTGCTTAGCAGACAAATCAGTGCATCCAGGGTAGCACGGCTGTAGATGATACTTTGTATTTCTATAGTATCAGCTGTAAGCTCTTCTTTCACTTCTAACTTCATGCTTGACGCCTCTCCTTTTTAACTGGTCTGCCTAAAGGTACATCATTTTTATCTTTCTAAAAAATTAGTTCTTACTTTTATTAATCTATATTATTTTTTCTAATCACTATCTGATTAATTTCTTCATTGTTTTACTGTTTCCTTCCAATTCTGTACTTTGTTTGTTTGTTTGCTTTGTATTTAGTACAGGGTCCACAGGGTCTCACATCATCTAAATCCTAGTGACTCTCCTATTTTCAGCCTCCCAAGTGCTGGTATTACAAGTGTGTGCCACCACGCCCAGTCTCCATCTCAGTGCACCCTGGGGGCAGGGCTGGCACAGCACACCGGGGATCAAACCCTGGCCACTGTGCTCTGCCTAAGCAGGAGCTTTAGTCCGCCAAGCTATCTGGCTGGCCCTAGTTTGTTGTTTATTGGATCTGTATGGGTTCATTTATAGGTTTTCTGTTTGTTCACTTTACTGTTGTGAATTGGGTAGTAAAGTCCTCTACTATAATTTCATTGCTGTATATTTCTCCTTTGAGTTCTCTTAGTATTTATAGATTTAACTGCTTCAATGTTTGAAGCATATTTATAAATTTGTAACTTAATGAACCTTTGCCTTTAATTCTCCTTTGAAAGTTTATTATATAAACTCTACAATGTCTGTTATAGGTATGACCCCCAGGCTCTCTGCCACTTTATAGAGTATCTTATCCATCCCTTCAAGTTCAATCTGTGTGTGTCTCTAAAGTTAAACCAAGGCTTTTGTAGGTAGCATATTCCTGCATCTTTATCTTTTTATCCATTCAGTCTGCGTACCTCAAGGAACTATTAGTAGGTAAGAACAGATTATTTTCATTTAAAAGTTGTTTTATCATGTCTTTGTTCTTTCTTCCTCTCTTCTTTTTTTTTTTTTTTTTTTTCTTTGTGGTACTGGGGATTGAACTCAGGACCCTATGCTTGCCAGGAAGATGCTTATTCTACAGAGCTATCTCCCGGGCCCCTCTTCTATCTTTCTTATAGGATTCACAATTCGTGCCTTGATTCCTTTCTCTTAATCATTTGCATGTCAAATTCCAGATTTTCCTTTGCCAATACCTTAAAACTTAATTTCTATTTTAACTTTTAATAAATTAACTTTGATCACATATGAAATTTTTGTGTTCCTTTCTTCTCACATTTTAGATTCCTGTCACAATTTTTTATATTTCCTTTATTAAATTGCTGTCATAGTTTACAATACTTTATGAACTTTTAAATCAGACTTAAAATTTATTCAATACCATTATTAGAAATCCTAACTTTGACTCTCTATTTATCTTTAGTAACTACAGTCTTCTGATTTCACCTTGAAAACCTTCTCCAGTATTCCTTGGAAGGCACATCCAATAAGCATGAACCCCCTTTACTTTGCTCAGCAAAGTATTTTTCCTTTTGTCTCATCCAGGATTCACTGGCTATAGCATTCTTGCTTGCCAACTTTTCCTTTGCATATTTTGAACATGGCAAATTCTCCATCCATTCCCGACTTGCAAGATTTCTGTTGTGAAGTGCCCAGTAATCTAAGGGGACCGCCCTTCTTATGACTGCTCCTTTGTATGTGGTGAGTCAACTGTCTTCTTGCTTATCTCAAAATTCTGTCTTGATTTTTAACAATTTAATTATGTCTTGTAGATCATTCTGTATCCAGTCTTCTGGGGACCTTTGACCTTAATGACCTTGCGTGTTCCTTTCTCCATGTATGGGGTGTTTTCTGTGATTATTTCTTTGAATGGAATTCATACCACTTTCTCACTCCTGTAAAATTTCTATAATGCATATATTGTTTAGTTTGATGATGGCCTGTGAATCTTGTGGGTTTCACTGTTTTTCATCTGTTCTGCTCCTCTGACAGGTTATTTCAAATGACCTGCCTTTGAGTTCACTGCATCTTTCTTATGCTTGATCGAGTATGCTATTAAAGCTCTTTATTGATCTTTCAGTTCAGTCTTAGTATTCCTTACCTCTAGGATTTCTTTTTCACTGCTGGATTATGTATGCTTGGGAAATGCTGTGTCATTGAGCTTACTCTCAACATCCTACTAAGATACATTTTATAAATGGTTTCTATTTCCTTGTTAAATTTCACATTTTGTTCATGTAACGCTTTCCTAATTTCATTGAGTTATCATGTTTTCTTGTAGTTGACTCAAGTTCTTTAAGAGGAATAACATGAATTATTATTCACTTGATGGATTTCCATTTCTTCAGGATCAGGAGCTTTATTAATTTCTTTTATTGTTCTGTTGTCTTTTGTTTTATCTTTTAATGATACGATTTTTCTGATTCTTCAAAATCTTGTATCCTTGCATTGGTGTCTGCAGATTAGGAAGCTGCGACTTCTCCTACCCTTGATCAGTTTAATTCAGCATGGACAGTCATTCTCTTAGTTCAACTTTTGGTTGTGGATGGGACAGCAGGTAACATCTGCGCATAGGAAATGCTAGTTGTCAAGTTCTGTTTGGACAGAGTTGCTCATGCTCTGAAATCAGGTAGGGCTGCTGTCTGGGCACTGATGTCACACAAGATTAATTGGTGGATTCTGTAACTACCCTTGGCCAGGTAGGATCACGGGCTATGCTCCTGGGCATGTGGTGCCAATGATTATGACTTGCAACTTGACAGTACTACAAGCAAGGCTCCACAATCTCACCTGGTTGTGGGAAGGGTATGGCCTCTGATTAAGTGGTGCTGCTAACTACGGTCTATACAGGGGCTACCCTATACTATGCTTCATAAGAAGGCAAAGGTAGAAAGCTAAGCTTTGTGGATGGGTAGAATTACTGGCTGGGTTATTTTCTTAGAAGGGGCTGCTGGCTTCACTCCATGTTTGGTTGGAGCTATTAATGTGTACCTGGTCAGGCTGGCCAAACTATGCTCCATGGTTGAGTGGGGTGGTAGGCTGAGCTCCATGACTAGTAGCACCACTGGCTATGCTTTATGGTCTGGTAGGGTTGAAGACTATGCTCGCCAGGCAGGGTGGCCCATGGTGTACTACAAAAGAGCCCTAGACTACGGGCTGAGCTATGTGGGGTGGCTAACTGGGCTCCCTAGTTGGACAATGTCCAGGATGACCTTGTGGAGGTACCACTTTTCAACTTAAAAAAAAAAAAAAAACCTTATACACAAAGTTTGAGATTCCCATATATTTCTCCTTGACTCCACTTCCCTTGCTTTCTTGGTCTAGGATCTTGGGTTGCAAGTTAGGCTAAAATGCATAGATTTTCATACTTTCACCATTCATTCTGAAAGAGCTCATGAACTCACTTTTCAATTTCATCTGAATTGTAAACCATATAGATGTGTTTAGTATTTGTAAGTAAGTACAACTTGGCTACTTATTTTGTCAAATTATAGTTATACTATATTCAGGTAAATAGTCAAAATAGCTATTTTCTGTGCTTTTACATTATATGGTATAAGATGTGAGATTTTTTTCTGTGAATATTCCAGATGAATTTCAAAAGAAAGTAGCTTTGTACACATTTTGTCTATGTGAAATACTGACGTAAGTATAGACTATACCCCAAGACAGTAAGTATATGTATGGGTTCATCAGTAGCTTTTTGTATTTCCATCAAATTTTACTTAACATCATGTACATAAACACTCATAACTTGCATTTTCTTTGCAAACTATTGATATCTATCAAGAAATAGCTCTTTATGCTTTCCAATGATTACGAATTGTCCCAATATCTGAATACATTTTAAAAACAGTATTTTCTTGGAAGCACATCTCTCTTTACAGCTACCATGCTTCAATTACTATAACTTATTACAAAGAGCCAGCAGTGCTCCGGAATCAGGTAGCTGGCCATTTCCTTCCGAGGGCATTAGCCCAGGTTTCCCCCCTTTTAAGCTTTCCAGTCTTCCTCAGTGACCCTTTGCACTGCTAGTTGCACATCATTTTAAGTCTCCCTGAATCACTCTGAATTAATCAGAATACACTTCTGAGGAAAATTATAGACTGTGACGAGGTGACAAGCGGCTACTCAGCCACTCTGCAGTCACCACTCCTATCATGGCTCCTTCAAGACACAATGTATTTTTTTTTAAACAACTGTTTTAATTATAAAGACTTGCTTAGGTCATGGTGTTTCTGGCAGAGCTGTAAAGTGGTGCAGGGCATCGCATGGCAAGGGACAGGGAGTACACCAATGTACATAAATGTATCTTATAAATGTATAAAAAAGCTATTTTAGCAGCTTTTTACATAGTGGTACTGAGATATAATTTACACAGTCTAAAGTTGACCCACCTAAGGTAATGAATTTTTATTAAGAATTTTATTTTATTTCATTATATTTTTTGTATTTTAGGGAAGGGTCTAAAGGGTATTCAGGGTCTCACTACTAAGTTGGACTCACAGTGTTCCACCTGTTTACAACCTCCAAAGTGCTGGGATTACAGGTGTGCGCCACCATGCCCAGTCTCAATTGCCATCTCAGTGTGCCCCGGGTGCAGGGCCGGCATGGCAGGCCTCGGAATTGAACCCCCGGCCCCTGCACCTGCTTGCAGGTGCTTTAATCTGCTGAGCTATTTGGCTGGCCATCACGAATTTTAAATAAAACTGTAATTTCCTTTTATTCCTATAAAAATCAGATCAAAAGTGTGGAATCATATCACAGGACTGTTTAAAACAACATTTAAGAGACTACATCAGTGTGAAACTATTAATAATTGTATATGTAAAAATAAAATTGGAATGCTCCGAAACTACTCATACTAAGAAAGCGAGACTGTATCCCCTTTATTGTACTTCTGCTTACGTATCACATTTATTCTCTTACACATGTTGCCCCATCTGCGCATCTCGGGAACGAAACTTTCTTGGTCACGACACTTGACCTTTTAGATAATGCACTGCATTCTATTCGCTAATATCTGGTGAGGAGTTTTGCATTTATGTTCACTAGGGAGACTGGCTTACAGTTTTCTTTCTTAGTTGGATCTTTATTTGGTTCTGGGATCAGCATGATATAAGCTTCCATAAATGAATATGGGAGTATTCCAACCCTTTCAATTTCTTTGAAGAATTTTAGCATTGGTAATATAATATCCTTTCAGATTTTGTAGAATTCAGCAGTGAATCCATCAGGTGCTGGGCTTTTTCAGTTGGTAGATCATTTATGACTGTGTCAATGTCATTTTCTGCTATAGAGCTGTTACACTTATTTATGCCTTCCTGGCTTAGTTTTGATAGTTTGTATACATCTGAGAATCTGTCCATTTATTCAAAATTTGCTAATTTGTTCGAACATAATTTTGCAAACAATCTTCTGGATGTCCACGATGTCTGCTGTGATTCTGCATTGATGAATCTTGCTTTTTCTTGGTAAGTCTGGCTAGGGGCTCAGATATTTTATTTATTATTTTAAAGAACCAGCCCTTTGTTTTATTTATTTACTGTTTCTAGTGTCAATTTCATTGACTCCCACTGTCATATCTGTAGTTTCTCTCCTTAATTTTAGGTTTGAGGCTTGTTCTCAAGTATGTCAAGCTTTCTCTTAAGTTTACACGCCTGAGCCCGCTCCGCTTTCATAATGTGCGCACTGTTGTGATGGATCTTCCTCTCACGACTGCTTTCACAGTGTCTCACAGGACTCAAGAAGTTGTACTGTCTTTGTCATTAACGCCCAGAAAATTTTAGATTTCTTCTTTTTTTCCCTCTGTACATAAAGTAAATGTTACAGACAGCTGTGAACATTGTTCTACTACTGTTACTAATATTCATGATAGTAGTAATAGTTGAGACTTAGATAGCTAGCACAACTTGCATAAGCCCCAATCTTAGATATGCTCCATTATTAAAATCATTATTAAGATCATTTTCAGATGATTAGAAGATTATGTTCAGATTATGTGGCAGAGTTTAGCTCCATCCTCTCAACCAGAGATAAAGTACTCCTATAAGGAGAAGGCAGCAAGACAAGTTTAAAGGAGAGAGTGTCTTAGTTACTCTTCTCTCCTGGATGGGACAAATACCGGATGCTCAAAATGAAGGAAGGAGAGGTTTATTTAGCTCACAGTTACTAGCGGTTTCAGTCCATATTCCACTGGCTCCAAGGCAGAGCTGTGCAAGGCAGAAGACAACCTTTCACGGATGGGGCAAAGAGCAAGAGCAGGATGGAGGGTAGCAGCAGCTCAAGCCTCTTGCTTCTCTTCCCACCTTACATTACAATGCAAATTACCTGCCTCAGGGCAGGTGCAGCATCCACACCTACAGTAATCAATCACAAACTCCAGAAACCAGCCCATGACTGCTTGAGGCTTTGGTGGGACACCTATAAACAAACCATAACAGAGAGTAAAGAGGAGAAGGCCTGTAGAGTGAGGAGGAGAACTTGAGCAAAGACAGACAGATATAGGGCCAACAGGGTGTGGAATTAGCTGAGTGAGCTAAGCTTTTAACTTCTCAAGCTGACACAATGTGTCAACCACTATAGTTGGAAAAACAGATTAAAGACAGAAGTGAAGCCAATTATCAGCCACACTCTGGCCCTACTGCACAGCTACAGGAATCAGATGTTCAATCATGACTAGACACCACGCAGTGTGCAGGCTGCAGGTATATGCTAAGTCCTCATAGTCCATCAGACTCATCTTAAGATGAATTTAGGGCAGTGCTTCTAAAATCGTTCACACACAACAATCACACATTTGTCTGTAAAACAGCCATCACTGGGTTCTACTCGACCCAGTTTTAAATTTATAGGTTTGGGGGCCTAGTATTATGTATTTTATTTAAGTGCAGTAAAAGCAGATGATTCTGATGCAGGTAAATACCAAATTGGAACGAAGTATATACAATGCCTACAAAAGTTCTAACATAGTTTATCCATATAATTTAAAGTGTTTTGATTAAAAACCATGAAACCAGAGCAATCCTAAACTCATCTATTGAAAGTACCTACACTCTATACCAATTTTGGAATACCATTATTTACCATCATATCACCTATTTAATAACTAGAGTTTGTATATTCATGTCATTATTAAATATTGTTGTACGTAAAATTTTGATTGATTGATTGATTGATTGATTGATTGTATATTAGGGAAGGGTCTCCACGGTGTACAGGGACTCACTACGAGATTGGACTTGTAGTGATCCGCCTGTTTACAGCCTCCCAAGAGCTGGGATCACAGGCGCGCACCATCATGCCCAGTCTCAATTGCTGTCTCAGTGCGCCCCGGGTGCGGGGCCGGCACCGCAGGCCCGGGATCGAATGCCTGGCCCCTGCACCTGCTTACAGGCACTTTAATCCACTGGGCTATTTGGCCAGACCTATTTAAGGAAATATTAACAATAAAGCAGAAAAAATCTAACTCATAAACAGAGCAGAAAAATTTTAATTCATAAAAATAAATCTATTATTGAAAATATCTGAACAATCTGACATGTGGGATAAAAGGAAAAGCTGGGGGTAGGAGGACAGAAAGAAGCATCACAGTATTATTCAAATTATCTGAAGAAGCCCACTGCCTACGCCAAAATAAAGTTTACATTAGTAAACCACAAATAATTCAAACCTTCACAAATACTGTGAGCTCTTCCACCTTCTCATTAGATAAGAGCAGTTTCTTCTGTGCGTCTTCTAGAACCTGCTCGCTTTGCCGCGCTAACCCTTGAAGCTGCTTCGATGCGGCTGCTTCTATTTCTGTGATTACAGATTCAGTCTCGTTGACTTTTGAGACTAGAAGAGTAAGCTTGAAATCCTTCAGAAGATAAAAAATATTACATAAAACGATCTGCAACAGTCAGTCACACCTGTCAGATAAAGGAGAGGCTGACATTATAGTCTATATTTATTTTTATTGGACAAAATTAATGATTGTTTTTGCCTTCATTAATACAGACCTAGCTTTAATGTTAAACAAATTCTTAGAGATACACATTGTTCAGATAACTGCATTTGCAGGTATCTGAAGTTTCTAAGTAGTTCATAGGACTTTGTAGGGAAAAAAGTGACAATAAAAATCAATGAGACATTATATTCCATCTCTAGATTGAAAAGACCTAAATACATACCTTTTTTTCTAACTCCTCTTTGGTTTTCTGATACATCTGTTCATACTGTGACTTTTCTTTTACAGCTACACTAAGTCTTTGCCTTAGTGAATCAATTAAAACTTTTTTATTAGAACCTTCTTCAGTTAATGTCTTCACCTATAGTGAAAGTATAGAAGTAATTCCGTCAGTAAGGTATTCTACTGTGGTATCAGGAAGCTCAAGCAGTCTAACTATTTATTGCTCATAAGTTGTATCAATGATTGTATTTGCAGAATGAAACTAACAATTTTTAAATCAGTAACAAAAACAAAATTACACAAAACTATATGAATACATGTAAAAGAGCAATAAATAACATATATATATTACATATTTCAAAGAATAATAGAAATTTTTTTCAGTTTAATGGCACCAAACACACATGATTACTTATACAAAGGCTGTAAAACTATATTTTAAATTAATAAATTTGAAAGAATTAGCAAAATTTAAAAGATAAAGATAAAAAGCCCAGAGGAAGTAATTATAGTTTATATAGTTGTATGGAGGAGAAACTGAAAAATCCATATGCATATGTCATGTTCATAGTATTTTTTCTCTTTAAACCCATTTTAGCTAACAGATACTGTCACTTTCAACTTTAACAACAACAACAAGAAAAATGAGGGAGATGTTCTCTCAAGAGTGGATAACATTTTAAAAAATGCCTAAGCTCAAATCACTTTATTTGTTACACATATAGTACTTTTTTTTTAAACAAAGGCTTTATAGTTTGATGAAATACATTTTACAACTAAAAACTAATATTCTTTTTCCATATACTATGAATTAAGTGTATAGAAAATGTATACTTTTTAAAGAACTTCTAGTAGTTAATTAGTTAACCGTTTTTTATTCTAAAATACAAATTTAAGTATATCCTTATCAATTATACTTTTAAAATACTAAATAAAACTTATCGCTATCAATTATAAATAAAATAGATTTAAAATACTGAACAAAATGTAACCATATATCCCAAAATAGGAAAAAGTTTTAAACTTTAATTTATCTTCTCACAGGATCATTACAAATGGAAAGCAAATGTATGAGATTTTAGAGTTGTGACTTTTAAACAAAAAAAAATGTACTTTTGTAGCAAATAACATAAATCTGTAACCATGCATATATATCCACTGAGCATTTCTATAAGATTATTCCTACTGAATATCTGAGATAAGAAGTGAACAATGGGAAATGATATTTTTCGTTAAGATAGAAACTGTTACCTTTTTTTCAAGACTTTCTAACATCTGACTAAAATTCTCATTACTTTCTGAATTTAATTTCTGACGAAATTTCAAGTCCTCTATCAAATGTCTTTTCATGGTTATATCCCTCTCCATTCGAGAAATCCTTGAAAGACACAAAAGATATTTTATTAGCAGAAAATACTTTCAACAATGGTCATATCTTAAATATTATCCAATATTATTCCTTCTGTTAAAATGCTAGTTTAAAATTCCTATAGTTTAAAATGTTACGTGATGTCAATAAAACTGTAGTAAAATAAATGGCACTGATTAAAATATCAGTATTATAATTTAAATAAAATCCATAATCAGATTGTGATTTGGGTATTACAGTATCACACATATACACTAAAATGAAGATTAATTGAGAAATATTAAATTTAAGAAAATTTTAAATTATCCTTTTGCACTACTTAAATAATTGAATATTTAGAGATAAAAGTCTAAAAATGTTAAGAGACAATCTTATGCTTTTGTAAACAAATGTAAAATCTTGTAGTATGCAAAGAAACTAGAGATGCTGTCTTCTAATTTCCTGTCATTTGAGGCTGACTTCACATATCAGTTTAGCAAAAGTTGATAAAATATTAAGGGTAAAATAAATGGCAGTTGAGGTGACAGCTACAATTACCGTTCATGCTACTACTGCTACTATTATTACTTTCAGAGTGGTCGTATGCCAGTTACTATCATAAGTATGTACCTGGAGTAACTTGCTTATTCCTCCTAAAGCCTCATAAGTTAATATTAGTAAAGTGAATCTCAGAGCCGGCGGGCAGAGGAGCCAGGCCCCTGAGTGCGTCTCTACACTCTGCACTGCTAGGTGATGGGCAAGACCCGTCCTGTACAAGATGTTCTCAGTTAAAACTTAACCAAGCTTTTTGTCATGTGATTTTATCTACTAATACCACTTTTACATGATGTTTACTTATGCTGTGGTATACAGGTATATATACAAAATATGCACCTCAAATTTTACAGTGATTACTAGAATTCTACCAAAACATATGTATAAAAGATACAGAAAAATCATTTTAGTTTCAAGGAACAGAGCATTAAAATATTTTTAATAATAATAATCACAATTATTATTAAATAATAGAACACAATTTTCCACTCCTATTTTAGCTTTATAAGATTAGGTATTAAACCCAATGTAAGTATTACTCTCTATATAATTTTATCAAATAACTGACAAAGTTTAGTTTTTGTTGTCTTCATTCATATTTATGTATTTGAAATGTTTGATAAGGAGATTCTGACATGAAATATTACCTTAATAAAAATAGTAAGCAGCTTGCAATTAATCACAGTATATAGTGAGTATTCCTTAAATGTCTAATGCAGTGTTAGACATTGACTCAGAAAGTTACAGTGCTGGTGTTACGTGGTAGTTTTAGTGCAACACTTAAAAGATGTGATGACCACTAGGTGGCACCAAACACAACAGATAGAAATATGAAAACATACTTTTCATGTATTTCCTTTATGTGTTCTTCTTTTGCTAGGAGTTCAAGTTTCAGGGACTTCACATTTGATGTCTGTTTAGTGAGTTCATTAGTTGCATTCTAGACCAACAACACACATGAGGTTCAATATAGCATTCAATCTTCAAAACAGTACACATCATTCTCAAGAGTGAAAAATTTCTAATTACGCTAAATAATTAAAATTTCATATTTTTGAAAGCTTTGTATCTTTCCAATAGAAATAATATAATAATACTAAAAGTTTTATGTATCATTCCAGGCCACTGAAAAATGCACTCATGTAATGATTGCAGAGTGTATTTATGGGAAGTATGAATTATTCTAGTAAAATGTAAATGTGTTTGAGTAATTAATAATTTATTAGCTCAATAAAATTACTTAAATATTGGTTTTTCCAGCAATCTTCAAGAGACTAAATGCTGTCACAAAAGACTGGATGCTCCTCCCACAAAGTGGCAGCACCCACTTTGCAGTCCTCTGACCTAGCCTTGCTAGCAAGGTGCCCTGACCAACAGAACGTGGCGGTGATGGCAGTGTGCAGCTCCGAATCCTGCAGGAGGAAGCAGCACTGCCTTCATCGTGGCTCCTGGAACGCTGCCACAGTATCACCTTACAGGAAGACAGCTGAAAGACTACATGAAGGGAAACCAAGGCACCCAACTGACAGCAGACCCCTGCCAGACCTGGAGTGGGGATATCTTGGACATTCAGCCAGGTAAGCCAATCTTAGGTTTAGAAGAGTCAAGACATAGCTGAAATCCAGAGGAGATCAGCGAAAGAACTGTCCAGCCAACTGAATTGGAAGGAAATACTTTGCTGTAACTTTATTATTTTCTTTTTTAAAATATACTTGGTACAGGGTCTCACTACCTTGGCCGCATAGTGATCCTCCTGTTTTCAGTCTCTCCAGAGCTGGGTACAGGCGTGTGCCACCACGCCTGGTCTCTGTGGCCGGCCCAGCGCTCCTGGGGGTCTGGGTGGGCGCAGCCTGTGGTGCCTTGATCTAACCCAGGTCCCTGCCCTTGCCTAAGCAGGTGTTTAATCCACTGAGCTATCTCACCAGCGCTTTGTGATTTTAAACCATAATGTTTTAGGATAGTTTGCTAGAGAATATCTTATGAATATTATGCTCTTTATCCGTAATATCAATTGTTTTCAAGTATTTATACAATAACTTCTAGATTTCTCAAAGCAGAAGAGTTTTGTGGCATTTACTGTCTATGCAGTGCAGGAACAAGAGGCAACTGCAGGGTTAAGACACCACTCAAACTTGACTCAGCTCCAGTCACACATGTAACCTAAGAGATCACTTAACTGTTTTGGCATTTTAGCTTGTAGAATACTGTTTAAATACTAATGTCACTACATTTGCTAAATTTTAAAAGTATTGTGGCCAGGGAGATAGCTCAGTGGCTTAAGCGCCTGCCTGGCAAGCACAAGGGCCCAAGTTTGATCCCTGGTACTGCAAAAAAAAATTTAAAAAATGAAAGTGTTAAGCAATAGAATACAATATAATAGTTCTAAAATATTGGGCTGGCCAAATAGCTCAACAGATTAAAGCACCTGCTTAGGCAGACACAGGGGCCGGGAGCTCGATCCCTGGGCCTGCCTGTGCCGGCCCTGCCCCTGGGGCACTCTTGAGACAGCAATGGAGACTAGGGGTGATGGCACAAGCCTGTAATCCCAGCACTTGGGAGGCTGTAAACAGGTGGATCACTATGAATCCGATCCATGCAGCAAGACACTGGACACCTTGTAGACCCTTCCCTAAATACAGGAAAAAATAAATGAAATATCCGAAGTACTTGTATCAGTAATTTTTCTAAAATATAATCATTTCTATTAGAATTATTCTTAGATTTGAATTCCTGTTAACTCAGAAATATGAGGATGCACAACTATGCTAAGTGATATATTAATGTAGTGGCACTGTATTATAAATATCACTATATGAATATATTCCTGTAATTATGTTATTGCTATGCTATTACATAGTGATACCTTTAGGGACTACTGTGCTATTAGTTATCTACTTATTCCTACTCTAAATGTTCTCAGACTAATTTTGTTTTCTTTAACGTTTTCATGCTTTCTTTTATTCTTCAATCAATTTGCGGTTTTAATTTTTTATCTTGGTCCATATTCTTGCCTAATAGCAGCTATCCTACCCTTTAAAATACACACTAATACACTGCTGATTTCAGGTTTTTTATGCTGAGAAATATTTTATTTACAATAAGTCTTTTTTTAGAATACTGTATTTTATGAAGGTAAAGATACTGTACATCTGACTGCTGAATAATCAAAGCATTATTGAATTATAGTAAGTTTTAAAAAGCCAATTTACTAGTACTTTTGTCATAATCTTTAAACACGACAGCTATTTAATCCTCAAAAGTTCTTCCCAAAATAGTTACAAATGCATGCCCATGTTTATAGCAGCCCAATTCATAATAACTAAATCTTGGAAGTGGCCTTGACAGAGGTCCATCAACAGATGAATGGATTAAAAAAGTGGCATCTCTACATAAGGGAGTACTACTCTGCCATTAAAAGGACAGACTTGAGTCATTTTTGTAAAATGATGTTATTAAGTGAAATAAACGAGACCATCTGGTTAAGTATTGCATGTTTCTCTTACATGAAACTCCTAAAATATCAAGAGCAAAATAAAAGATAATAAGAAACAGATCTTTTGTAAAAGTGAAGGGCCCAGGAGATGAAAAGAAGGAGGAAAGAACACAGGAAAAGGGATTAAAAAAGATGTGACATGTCATGCAGCAACCCTTGGAAGAATGTGACCATTATGTACAGCAAACAAGGACTAATAAAATTTCAAAAATGGAAAATCAAGTTCTTATCAGGTGGGGGAGAAAGGCACCCCTGCTTTTAGACCACAAGGGTGTTCAGATATTTCCTTAAACTGGTCCCACAAGAAGTTATTTTTGTTTTCTTTAACATTTGCACAGTTTTTTGTTTTTTTTTTTTATCAATTTGATGCCTGTAATTTTTTTGCTTTGGTCCATATTCTTTCCTAAAGCAATCATCCTACTCTTTAATCTGTACACTAAAAAAAATGATCAAACCCATTATTTTATCATTTCCTGTTCCATTTCCTAATAGCATGACTAAAATCTAGTTTAAAACATGCATATCAAAATGTCACAATGTTAAGTTTCCATCCATGTCAGAGCTTTCTTATGCAAATTTTACTGGATTTTTTTTTTAAAGTTTTCATAGTGTGATGATTAACACATAGACTCCGGAGCCAGATTGGCTTAAGTTTTATTCTCAGCTCTACCACTAGTGGCTATGCTGTGTAACCTTGGACAATTAATTTATTTTCTGTCTGTATCTCAACTGTACAACAGGTCATAAATGAACATATCTTACTGGGTAGAGATGGCAACTAATATTTGTTAACCACTTCAAATCAGCCTAACAATAGATTATATTTTTAAAAGTATTTTTCACTACTACTAATTTACTGGCAAAATGTAAGAGAACATAATAAATACATATAACATCCTCTTTAAGAGTTGAGAAGTAAAAAAACACAACACAAACTTAAGTATTATTTAACCCATGTAAAAAGCTAAAAAGTGTTGTATAGGGCATTCATTGGAAGGAATTATTATAATCACTAATATTTTATTGTCTAGCTATATAAAGGTGCATACCTTGAGGAAATATTTCATTTGGGTAACATAAAGATACAGAAAATGAAAAAAAAAAGATACAGAAAATGTACATGAGCACTTTCATGTCACCAAATGAACCTGGGGCATTTGAAAGGTACACGCCAGAAATTACACAGAAAAAGGGCCAGCGAGAGAGCTCAGTGGTCTAAAGCACCTGCTTAGGCAAGCATAGGGACCGGATATTCGATCCTTGGCACCACATGCCGTGCCGGCCCCACCCTCAGGTGCGCTGAGCTGGCCACCGAGTTGGGCATGGTTGGTAGCACATCCCTGTAATCCCTGCCCTGGGGAGGCCGAAAACAGGAGGATCACTGTGAGTCTGAGCTGAGACCCTGTACCAAATACATGAGACAGAGAGAGAGAGAGAGAGAGAGAGAGAGAGAGAGAGAGAGAGAGAGGAAAGGAAGAAAGAAAAGAAGGAAGAAATGACATTAATTATGTAAAATGAAAAAGATGCATGCAGATCATTAATAGAGTTAAATCTAACCAACTGTCTCATTGAATAAGTTAAAAAATAAGTTATCTTTTAGATAATTAGTTACATTTTAGATAACTGTATTAGTTTGCTGTCTCTTATAGGCTGAACTGTGTTGCCCTAAAATGCACACATGCTAAAGCCCTCCCCTAACCCAGTATTCAGAATGTGCCTACATTTAAGTAATAATTAAGGGACAATGATGCTTTAGGATGGTCTCAAAGACTATGACTGGTGATTTTGTAAGAAGAAGAAATGAAGATGCTGAGTACACTGAGGACAGACTATGAATTTGCGGTAAGACAGCCAACTACCAGTCAAGAGGTCTCAGGGGGAAACAAAACAACTGTGAACACTTTGTCTTAGGCTCTCAGCTTCCAGAATTATTAGAAAATAAATGTTTTTGCTTTAAACCATCCTGTCTGGTATCTTGTTATGACAGATGTAGTAAACTAATACAATGCTGAAATGAATTTTCAGTAGCATAGTATTATGTACTTAAATTTATTTTAGAAAATTTCTATATTAAAACAGATAAAAAGATAAAAGTAAATATTTATCCTTTCAGTCTCTGTGTAGCCTTGTCAGTGTTCCCAGAGACTCGGTTAGATATGTAAATTAAACTGAATTGCTTTAGGCTTGTGTTTCCCTTTTCTGGCTCACACTTGTCCAAAGCAAGATAGATAGATAGATAGATAGATAGATAGATAGATAGATAGATAGATAGATGCAGGTAAAGATATATACATGGAAAATGTTTTATTGCATAGAATTTACAGATACTCATATGAATCTATTGTTAGCCAAAACTGCTAGATCATTTTTAAAAGTTTAAATTTCTGTTACTCCATTTACAGTCAACAAATCAAATCACTAAAAAATAAATCAATTTAAAGTAACTAACAACTTAAATTTAGAAGTCAGATCATTTTGGATCAAGTATTGTCTTATCTATGTGAAATTTTTTTATTGGAATCATGAAGACTTAAAATAACCACAGAACTGAACTGCAATCTGTGTAGTAAATCAGATTAGATAATATCAAAGAAAATCTTAATGATTTTACCTTCCTTTATATGAAATCTAAACACTAAGTGATCAATTTGTATATTCCATGCACCTTCTCAGAGAGAGAACCATCTTTCAAGAGCAGATACCTGCTCCAACATTTGTACAATTATTTTCTAACATTTCTAACATAAGAGCTTAGATTTATAAAATGGTAAGGCAAGTTTTACATGTAAAAATTATCTGGTGATATTTAAGAGGCATCTGTATCAATGCCAGTTTTATAACTATTATTAACAAAGCAAAATAGTTTCAAGCGATGATACACTCACTTCTTTTAAATTTCATCCTATTTTATTGTACTAATAATTCCACACTAAAAAATACTTTGGACTGAAAACAACTAAAAGTCTATTTGACAATTTAGTATTCCAATAAGCTTTTAACAGTCATACCTACTCCATTTTAATGTACTCTGTGCATTTACAATCAATTTTTCTTTCTGATGACACTAATTATGTTCCTATATCCAGTGCCTTTATTCTTCTATCAATCCCTCAAACGAAGAAAAATATATAAAAAATAAACAAGTTTGCCTTAAGGACTCAGAATGAAATTTCCAATTAAAACTCACAGATCCTGTTTCTTATAACGTAATCCTGTTTGCACTAAGGTCAGCCTCACTTTCAAGCTGTTGTGTTTCACCTAGACTTACTTATTCTTTATAAACAAAAAGAATACTATATTTTCACCCTGCTCTCAGTTTAACTTACTGAAATCTATTAAACTGATCTATCTTTGATTTCTGCTTCTCCTCCCTCCACTCACTTCCCTTCTCCTCTCCCATCTCCAACTAACAACAAAATAAAAGGATTAGCCACTGCCCAGAGGAGAGGAGTTCTACTCTTGCTGATACTTCAGGCTGGAAAGGGCTCTGTTTAGTTGAGCGAGGCACAAGAAACAGAGAGGAGTCCCACGCTGGAGTAGGAGACACTGGGCAACCACCATTAGCTCCTAACTTAAGCTTCCATTGTGTGTCTGGTTATTTACTTTTCAGAGAATTGTGCTAGAATTACCAGATAAGAATCTACCAGGTTAAAATTAAATAATGACATCAAAGTAGTTCTAATTTTGAAATTATTTTTACCAATTTAACTTTATTAGAATAAATTAGAGTTGATAGAAACATGTCTTTGAGGATGCAATATTTTAATACATGTTCTCATGTTTAATAAACTTTATGATCACCTTTAGTTTACACTGTAATTGCTTCATCTCTAAATCCACGTTCCTTGAGGAGCCCAGTGATGTAACTGATACATGTGGAGCTGCTACCCTGGCAATTTCTCCTGCCAAACTTGTGATTTCAGATGAAGACTCCAATTTTTTTAGTAGATCTTCATTTTCTTTCTGAAGCCCAGCCAAATCCAGATTTAGTTTCTTAAGAAAAGAAAGCAAATGTCAGACTAACTACAGTTAATCTAACAATGGTCAGCATAAAATTCTATGGGTAGGAAAATATGAGCATGAGAATTAATTATAAAAGTAAATTATAAAAGTAAATTATTATGAAAACTTAAAAAAAATCCCTATCTTTTCTACTAGCTTCTATTTTATAGGGCCTGTAAAGTTCAAACAAAATTAACCAGATACTGTACTCAGTATCTTTAGGTCTTCATGCATAAGGAAATATTCCTTCCTCTTCACATATATACGAGTGAGCCAGAGATTCACAGATTTGATATCTCTGACTTCAGGTCTGATGCGCTTAACTTGGTAAAAGCCAAGCTGGAGCAGGACAAGATAACAGATGTTAGTTGTTTATTCCACTGGGTAGGTCTTACTACTGTATACAGAAGCCAAAATACTTCTCATTTAGCAACATAAATGTTAGTCCAGTTAACAGATGAGGTCTGTTAGGGATTTAGTTCAAATAAATTGCATGCAAAAGACTTACTCAATTATATGTACTTGATTGATGGTTGACAAGTGTTGCCGATAATGTGGAGGTAAAACTGCACTAAATTCCTAACATTTGAATTTTTAATAATATGCATATTTTGCTAAATGACATTCTACTAAAGCTTTCATGAAGGAGTGTAAAAGAAACCATCTTAACGAGAGCCATGACCCTTTACCTAGTCAACAGAATGTCACCCAGTTGCAACCACACAACTCAGCACTTACGAGGGAAAATGCATTATTTTTATTCAAAAGACACTTACGATGTGGTAATCTTACATAAGGAACCATTAGACACAATGACACTTAAATTTCTCAGAAGGAAAAAAAAATCTTTGTTATGAATTACTATTAGGTACAGCAAAAGTTGTACCTAAAGCTTTATTTAGGTATTAACATTATGTTTCAACATAACTCTAGAAACTCATCCAATAAAAATACAATTATAAGACTGGGCATGGTGGCACATGCCTGTAACTCAAGCTTTTGGGAGGTTGAAAACAAGAGAATCACTACAAGTCTGATATGTAGTGAGACCCTGTAGGCTCTGTCTTAAATACATAATAAAAAACAATTACATTTACATGTTTCTTTATATGCATATGTTAAATATGAACATTTCAACCCATGAATTCAAAACTAGGGCTATTGATATATTTGAAATGTGTGTATTTTGATGCAAAAACTATTTATTTGACTATATTTTATGTTCTAGAAGTATAGACTTAAAGACTTTACAAAACATTTATTCATGAATGATCTCAAGTATGCCAAACAATATTTGAGAATGAATTCATAATTTCCTTAAACATAAAACTCTTCCTGGTCATCATCCAAGTCTGAATCCACCTCCTCTGTTCACTTACCCATACGTTTAGTCAGTGGTCAGGTTCTACACTTCGTGTTTCGCCCTTCTCATAATGTGCACCCTCTTCATCTCACTAATACTACTGCAAGAACCTTCCTTCTCCCCACACCTTTTCTCATCTCCACACTGCTTTTTACACAACTTTCTCAAAAAGCATTGACCTGTAGTTCCCCTATTCAAAGCCCTTCATGAGTACTTCAACCTAACAATAAAGCTTAAATGTCAGTGGGTATTACAGCTTTTTACAACACTCCTTTTCCTGTCTCCTGCCTTCATTCACCACCCCCTTCATTTTTTAAACTATCATCTACCCTAAAGACAGCATGGCAGCAACTGGCATGTCATAACAAGCAGCATGTATCAGGAGTGTTGCGCAACTGTCCTGCAACAATTTTGTACATGGTTAGATTTCTGGACTTAAGTGTAAACATATATAATTCTTTATTCCTATTTTAAAATATATCTTAATTTAAAAATTTTTTGTCATATTCTGTAGGGACTTAAAGTTTAACACATCAATACTTTACAAAAAATACCTATTCCATGTTATGCCTGAGATGTTTGATATTCAGACAGATAGTGAGGTTAAGCTTAACAGCCTAGGTTGTATGGTAATAACAATAAGCTTGTCTTCTGGATAGTTAACAACCTAAGTTTACAGACCAAAATTAGAGAAAAAGGAGGGCTGCAAGGAAAGCCAACATTTTGGCCCTAGCCTTCCAAGGTCAATTAAGACTCAGGTCATATGAGAACTTGTACTGTAACATCATGTAACTCAGTTGTGTCCTAAATTTTCTGATCAGACAAATTTTTCAGTCAGACATCACCTAGTATGAAACTTGTCTGCCAACCCCAAATCTGCCTGCCATTTTCCCATCAATGAAGCTACACTTAATGTCTCCTCCATCTGAAGCCTAGTTCAGGCTGGACTCGAACACACAGTAATCCTGCTGCTTCAGCCTCTGCAGTGGTGCCACAATACATATCTATCTCATCTTCAAAAAAGCAACTCAGTATTTCCTTCTTCACACCTTTTTCTTCTTTTCTGCTTTTCCTCTTCTTCAGCAAAATACCTTTTCCATTCTCCTTAGCAAAGATAGACATATGGTGTTCCTTACCCATAAGCCTTGTTTAATTTAAATCCTTGAGAGAGGATGATATTTTTGCTCCCTAATATGCTTACCACAGTACAGTATCTGAAAACAATTGTCTTATATATAAAAACCAAAACAAAGAATTAAAATCAATTTTTAGTACATTTGGTGCTATACACACAACAAATGCAATTTTTAGTCACAATCTATTAATTTATTACTATATAAATTAAATGAATTTTATTAATAATATAGTATTAGGTAAGCTTTTGCTTGGAAACATTTACCAATGCATATCTCAATTTTGACATTAACATTCTGTATCTATATTAGACTTTGTGAAATTTCAACTTTGTAAGAAATAACTCATAGCTATAATCATAGGTAGAGCCCTCAGCAACATAGGAGAATAAACTTTGATGAGGTTCATTTTTTTCCTTATAAATATCACCAAGTGGCTTCTCTTGTACTTGTATGCCACTATATCACTGCCATTAAAAAATATTTTAATAAATATTTAATAATGTGAAATACTAAATAAATTTTAGTTTAGTTTTTGATACAGTGTCTCGCTATGCAGTTCAGCCTCATAGTAATCCTCCTGTCTCAGTCTCCCCAGCGCTGGGATTATGGGCATGTGCCACATACCCAGTTCCAGGCTGGCATAGCATGGGGTACTAGGGGACATATTCTGGTCCTTGAGCTTGTCAGGCAGGCACTCAGACTGAAGAGCTATCACCCCAGCCCTATTTCTGCCAGTTTTATCCATACTGGCAGATCCCAAAATTATACTTATGTCCTTACTAAGGAAAAACCAAGCCAATAAAAATAGTTTTCTAAAAAGTATGTACATATAAATTTCAACTTCAATGTAGTAATATGAAAGTATAAATAAATACTGAAAGTATAAATCACTTGAAATTTTGACAAGATAAGTAGTATTTTGATTACTTTTAAATCTATAATCTCAAAAACATTTCTAATACTACACACACATATATTATTATACACTATATACTACTATATATTATTATACTCCATAATGTTATATACATATATAGGAATGCTGCAGAGTACCTGTTAAGTAGTGGGATATATAAGTAATTTATTCCATTAGCTTGAAATCTTTTGCTTATTCCTTGGATTGCTGAACTAATAGCTTAGCTTCCATTACTGACTCTTCTCAGCTTAAGGTCTTTTCTCTTGTTCTATCAGTTTTTCCCGCTCTTTCCCTCAGCCCCACCTTTTTCCCTTCTTTCCTGTTTTGCCTCCTTCTTTTTCTTCCTCTCTCCATCCCTCCTCCTGTCTTTGTTACTAGGAGATGAACCCAGAGCAAGAGCAAGAGCACCATCCCTTGTCTCAGAAGAGCCAGGCACGGCACCTGAAGTATGATTTTCACTTGTTCGCATATGGTCTGGGCTACTGCTGTGAGGACCTGTCTGATAAAACTGTGCTCCAAAATCTGCTAGTCAATTAGGGTTACTCTTAAAATTGTTAATATTTTTCTTTTTTGTTCAGGAGTACGGTTCCTATTTCTCTATTATTATCTATCTTTAAATATTT
>NW_004524620.1:11443607-11445021 GCF_000260255.1 Octodon degus | reverse complement strand
TAGTAGTTATTCAGAGAATAAGATGTAGACATGATATCTTGTCTAAACAATATTAGTACAAACCTTTCTTCTCACTGAACTAAGACGAAGTAGCTGTATATCTAACATATCTGGTATAATGTAAGGATATGCTAATCCTGTAGTCACAGCAGAAACTTCAGTCTGCCTTAAAGCATAGCTACTTTCTCCATTACAATAAATCAGGGGTCCTTCCCAGGCTACCACATACTGACCTATGAGCTCCTGACTTTATATTTCCAACTCAGCAGTCCTTCCATAGTCTTCTAAAAGTTTATTTCAATTTAATAGTTGAACTCAGTGGGAATTAGTGCTGAGATTTGTTTTATGTATAGTCGATTTCTAACCCAAGATTACAAAGTAGGACATTTTAAACATATAAAACTAGAAACTACTTTCCTCTTAGTTGTCTACACAAGCACTGGGCTAGCCTGTGAGCCTTAAGTGGAGCCCTGGGTAGGCAAGCCGGAAGAATGAGACAAGCACTGAGCCATGTCACCTACACAGGGGATGTTAAACATTCATCTCATAGAGGTTGGGAAGAGCACGGTGGTTACTAGCAGCCCGGGAGAGGTGAGGGACTAGGGACAGAATGGTGGTCAGTGAGGCTCGCTGCAGTCAGGTAAGAGCTAGGAGGCTCTGATGAGCAACAGCACAGTGCAGTGACTCTAGATAGCAGTAATGCACATATATTTTAAAGAGCTAAGAGACATATATGATAAATACCTGAGTAGATATGTTTAACTTGATTTAAACATTAAATAACATATATTTGTTGAACCATTACATGGTACCCTCTTAATACATGTACAACTTTGTTTTTACATGTCAGTTATGAATAGTAAGCTTAAATGTAACATGGAAGAAGCATAAGTCTAAAAAGGAAAGAACACTGCAAGCAGTTGTAAGAAGAAATGAGACTAAATAGAAGAATATATGTGTGTTGGGCTGGTGAGATGGCTCAGTGGTCTAAAGCACCTACTTAGAACAAGCTTAGCCAAAGCACAGGGACCACGGTTCAATCCCCCAGCACCACATGCCAGCCAGCCCCGCCCCCTGGTGGGCTGAGCTGGCCACACACACATAAATAATTTAAAAAAAAAAAAAAAAAGAATGTATGGGGCGTGGGCGGCGTCTTCCCCCCACCCCCGCCCGCGCTGCGCCTCGGCCCCCTGCGCTCGGGTGCGAGAGGAGCTGCAGGCTCGCAGGCCGAAACTGCGGACCCGCGACTGAGTGTCCCAGGCGGTGAACTCTTCAAGTCTGCAGAAAAAAATGGCCTCTAATAAAACTACATTGCAAAAAATGGGAAAGAAACAAAATGGAAAAAGTAAAAAAGTTGAGGAAGCAGAACCTGAAGAGTTTGTGGTAGAGAAAGTACTGGACCGATGTGTAGTGA
>NW_004524620.1:11440036-11442162 GCF_000260255.1 Octodon degus | reverse complement strand
AGACACACTTGTAATCTAAACTATTGACCTGCATGTTATTTCTTGATCCCAACTTGTTCCTTACATGTAGGTTCAATCTTCAGTATTCGAGTTACTGTTTTCAGCAGAAGCCAGGAAAACAACTTTGTAGTAGTCAGAATGTTATCCTAATGTATATTGTTTACTTTATTGTAAATAATGGTGAGCAGTGGTCAATAAATAGTTTCATATTCCTTTTAAAAAAAAAGAATGTATGTGTGTATGTGTGTTATTGGGGACCAGCCCCAGGGCCTTCACATAGAGCTACTTTACTTTTTATTTATTTATTTTTTTAGATTATGAGACAGGGTTTTGCTAAGTTCCATGGGCTGAGCTCAGACTTGTGATCTTCCCACCTCTAGGCTGCCAGCGTGCCAGGAGTACAGGTGTATACCACTGTGCCTGACCAGGAACTTGTTCTTCAGGCAGGAGTTCTGGAGTAGACACGGTGCTGGTGGGGTGCTCAATAATGCACATCCAGTATAACACGTGCCTGGTGGGACCTGTGGGTAAGATGTGCTATCATGACAACAATTACACTACATAAAAAGTGATTCTGTGAACACAGCTAAGGATCTTAATCAAATGACTTTAAGATTGTCCTGGCTGGTTTTAATCAAGTGAGTGCTTTCAAGGCTTCCTGGTACCTTCTGAGAGGGCCAGCGAGTCAGACAGTGAGATGGCCAGACAGCCACAGGCAGATTCTCCTCCAGCCTTGAAGAAGCCCGGGCTTCTATGTGAGGATGAAACAAGAAGCCACAAGGCAAAAACCCAAAGGAGGCTTCAAGAAGCTGAAACTGCCCCTGGCTGGCAGCCAGTGATGAAAGAAGGTTCACAGTTCTAAAATCATAAGGAACTAAATTTTTCCAAAAAAGAAGAATTTGGAAGAAAAGCCTAAGTTATAGGACGGAGTGCAGCGTGGCTGACACAAGTGCTGAGACCTTGAGCAGAGCAGTTGTTAAGTGGTGCCAGGCTCCTGACCCAAGGAAATGGAAAGTTAATAAAAGTATAGGTTTTGTTAGCTTACAAGTTTTTGGTGCTTTGTTACACAGCACAAAAATATAATCCTAGTCATAATTTTTAAAAAGTCAGCCCTTTCTTTAGCTCAGTCCTTCACTCTACTCCAACTCAGCCAAGTAACTCAATGTTTTATTTCAATTGTTCAAAAACGAACTTTCTATGCTAGAAACAGAAATCAACCCAGCCACATCTGTGTGTCCAGCTTAACTGCCAGGCAAAACCCTCTGACCAGCAGTATCAACTTGCTGCTCTGCATGGTAATTTTCCAGTGTTATGAACAAGACTAAAAACGCCCCTGGCTTATGCTTTCTTGTTCTCTTATGTGGGACATCATTCAAAATCACTTTCATTCTAGGCTCTAGCTTGACACTGTATAGATAATCTGATTATGAAGTATCTGAATCCAGAGCCTGTATCATCTCCTCCTCCTCCTCCTCCTCCTCCTCCTCTTCTTCTTCTTCTTCATATACCATGTGGTAGACATTGCATTAATTCTGTGTGCTCAATGACAGAAAAAGTGATAAGCCTTGCCTTAAAATATCTGTGAATCCAATCTAGAAAGAGTTGACACTAACTTACAGAAAGGGGCATGAAGAAACCCAGTGGAAAGCTAAGGGAGCTGCTGCCTCAGTTCCGGCCTGCTGAGTGCTGAATACAGCCTGCTCCTTTCGTGTCCACCAATTAACTGCACCACCCGTACTTGAGAATCTAGAGACAGCCTCCAGTGCCCCAGCCTAGACCCACAGCTCCACTGCTTTGCAGCTTCTATAAGCAAAGGGTAGAACCCAGGTGAGTAAACTGAAGGCAGTCTTGAGACACAGCATTTTTTTTTTTTTTTTTTTTTACCATCAAGAATCCCTGGGAAACATTTTAATGTTTAATTACCCTATGTCCTAGGGCATATGACTCCTAATATATACTGGAAGGAAATGAAGTCAGCATATAAAAGAAATACCTGCACATCCAGGTATATATCATAATATATTCTAATATAATTATATCATAATCTAGTATTTTTGTGGCACAATTCACAATAGCCAAGTTATGCAACCAGCCTATATACCTGTCTCAAAATTAAAAAAAAAAAA
>NW_004524620.1:11423160-11439546 GCF_000260255.1 Octodon degus | reverse complement strand
ATATATATATTCCCTCCCCTGGTACTGGGGATTGAACTCAGGACCCTGCACTTGCCAGACAAGTGCTTTTTCTACTGAGCTACCTCCCCAGCCCTACACAATATATTTTGATACCCTCTAATCTTTATGTCTCCAAAGAACAAAGTACTCAATCTAGGTGTTTAATGCATGCCTGTAATCCCAGCAGTTGGGAGGCTGAGACAGGAGGATCGTTGTGAGTTCCAGACTAGCCTGGGCTACAAAGTGAGCTCAGTTTGAACTTCATGGCAAAACCCTGTCTCAAAAAGGCAATAATGATAATAATAACAACAACAACAACAACAACAACAACAATGTATTCAATATACGACTACTCAATGGACATGACACTTGCTGTCACTCCCGTAAAAAAAATGTTTTTAGTATTCACAGAATAGGATGGTATGCCTCTTCCCTTCTAATAAAAGAATGAGATGATTCTGACCTATGACTTTTTTTTCCTGGATAGCACTACCCTTAAGCATTGAAAGATACAGTTTACCTTTCCCTGTAAGTTTTCTATCACAAGACGAAAAAGTTAAAGTAATGAACCATTTAAAGATTTTGGAAAATATTAATTGGGGTAACAGGATCTGAAAAATAGACACAAGTTCTAGAAAACCCAGCCAAAGATGAGGATGAATGAAATGATTATAGGAGCAGAGACCTGGAGAACTGTTTCACCCTTGGAGGAAATGTTTCTCCTCAGAACTCTTTTAAGGCTAAGCTGTGGCAAACGTTGGCTGCCAGTGTTAGAAAAGGCTCATTAGCAACCAAAATAAACTTGGAGAAGTAGCTCCTATTGTTAATTATCCTGTAATCTATAATTTTTCTTCTCCTTTAGGAAACTAAAGAGTTTGACAAAGTTAGAAGAAAATTATAAATGGGGGTGGTCAATTTCCGAGTCACCAAAATCTGTAATCTTTCCTTTTTGGCTTTACTCACTTTGTTTTTATTTTTTTTTTAATCTTAAAGAAAAAAAAATCCAAAACAAACTAATAGGGTAACAATGGTTAATACATTGTATATTGTTATCTTTAAATTAGTTGCTCAGCATGCAAAATATTGGCATTCAATTGTCCAAACAATAGTAGCACAACTTTTTCAATAAACGAAGAAAAATTAATAGTGCAACTATCTTAACTATATGATATATATCATATATATATGGAGGAAAGCAGGGAGGGGGAAGCAGGGATTGAACTCAGGCCCTTACGCTTGCCAGGGAAGCGCTTATTTTACTGAGCCATCTCCCTGGCCCCCCCATATATATAAAATTCTGAACAGTTTCTCCCATTGCTCAGTATCTATGGTACATTTTAGACTACTTACTCTTTCAGCTTTTCACACTAGGGAGACAGGATGTTTACACAGATGTGTTTGGTATAATTCACTTAAGAGTATGGTCTCAAGTTGCATCCATTTACCTATAAAAGTCTCCAGTTTATCCTTCTTTATGGTTGAGTAGTACTCTATTCTATAAAAAGACCACATCTTTTGTATCCATTCTTTGGTTGATGGGCATTTGCATTGTTTCCTAGATTTAGCAATTACAGCATTTGTTATTGGCAATGTATTGTGATAAGAGCCATTCTTTCTGGAGATGGAATTCAGTGTTGTTTTAATGTGCATCTCTCAAATGATCATAATGTTGAGCATTTTTTTATACATTAATTTGTTGTTTGTATTTCATCTGAGAAGTGTGTATTTGTTTCAGACACCCATTTTTGCACTTGGTGTTTAAATTTGGGAAGTATGATTTTTTTTTCACTTCTTCATTTGTTCTCCATAATAGTCCTTTGTCTGAGGAACAAATGGTGGGTTGTCTTTTTACCCTTGGTGGTTTTTCTTGCTGTGCAAAAATTTTTTAATGAGATCCCAGCTGTTTGCAGTTCCTCTGTGATTAGAGTTTTATTCATAGTCTTTGCTTACACCAATGTCTTTAAGAGTTTTATCTATTTTATATTCCAGCATATTTAATGTTCCTGCTTTAATATTTAGATATTTGATCTGTTTTGAATTTAGTTTAGTGCACAGTGAAAGATACAGGTCCAATTTGAATCTTCTGAATGTGCAGAGCCAGTTTTTTTTTAGCACCGTTTATTAAAGAGGCCATCTTTCTTCCATTTGGCACCTTTGTCAAAGATCAGGTGGCTGAGTATTTCTGGAGTTGTTTTGGCATCTGCTTATTAAATGTAGCAGTGTTTTAGTGGAGTTTTGATGTATTTTATGTGAAGTATCATGTCATCTGCAAATAATGATAATTTAACTTCTTCCTTTCCTATCATTATTTCTTTTATTTATTTAATCTAATTGTTCAGCTAGTTTCCAGGACTATGTGGAATAAGAGTAAAGACAGTGGACACCCTTGTCTTGTTCCTGATTGTAGAGAGAAAGCTTTCAGTCTTTGTCTGTTTAGTATGATGTTGGCTGTTCATTCGTCATAGACAGCTTTATCAGATTCAGATAAAGACCTATTCCAATTTTCTACAGGCTTTTTGTCATGAATTGGGTTCTGGACTTTGATAAAAGTTTTTCTGTATGTACTGAGATGATCATATAATTTTTGTCCTTGACTCTGTTGATATGATGCATTACATTTGTTAATTTATGTATGCTGAACCATTCCTGCATCCCTGGGATGAATCCTACTTGGTCATGGTATATAATCTTCTTGATGACTTGGTACGTTCTGCTTGCCAAGATCTTACTGACCATTTCTCCACCTATGTTCATTAGGGAGACTGGCCTGTAATTCTCTTTCTCAGTTTGGTGCTTCTCTTGTTTTGGCATCAGGGTAATGTTTGCTTCCAGGAATGAATTTGGTGATATTGTTTCCCTTTCAATTTCATTAAAGAGTTTGAGAAGTAGTGGTGTTAGGTCCTCTCTAAAATTTTTTGTAGATTTTACCAGTGAATCCTTCAGGGCCTAGGTATTTTTGCTGTTGTTGTTGGTGGTGGTAGAAAACTTCCAATCTTAAATTTTGATTAAGACTAATTTAAGACATTTAATATTGAATACAGTCATTTATATTCTCATAATCTGATTATTCTGATTTATCCTTGATTATAGGTAAAAAATTTTAAATCTTAAGTTTATTCTAACAAACATTACTGTATTACAAAATTGTTATAGTACTAATTTCCATCCATTTTTGAAAGTAGCAGTTAATGTTTAAAATTTTTACTTTGACTAACTGTATATGCTAATATCTATAATCTGAGCAACTACATTGAAGACGACAAAGTGAAATACAAAAACCATGGTTGAATACCTCTCATCTTGTTCTTCTAAATGCGTACCTTTTCTAATGTCTTATCAATTAGTATACTCCATTTAAAATAATTTTTTTTAAAAAAAGTAAAAAAGGACAAGAAAAAATAAGGTTTATTCACAGTAAGTATTAATGTTTAATTATTTGACTGAGCTTACATACCTATATCTATTAATCTGAATAACAGATTTTAAGAAAATTATGTAATACAACCATTGTTAAATTTTTATTCTTGTTTTGAAATTTTAGACCATATGTATTGTTTGCTACTCTATTTCTGTCAGTTTCTGCTACATCTTTTTTTATGTTTAAAATAAAACCAAAGAAAAAAACAACAACAAAAATCCCCTACAAAAATGATATTAAAGACTGGAGAGGAAATTCTAGTTTAACAATAATTATGTGAGTTTTACCGGCAAGGACCCCCTAAAAAACATCATATTTCTCCTTTGGATAGAGTCACTATTCTTTTATCTGGAATACTATACTTCATGTAAAGGTAAATTCACCATCACATAAATCAATGATTATATGAGCTATCAAGACCATTACATTAATTTCTACACCAGACATATTTTCCATGAATATTAGAAAGATTAACAGGTCTGATAAATATTTGTTCAACTTTACTAAGGGTTTAAATTTAGAACATGAATTTTACTTTATTACAATACTTGAGAACATCAAGAATAAAATTAAAAACTGAAAACCAGTAAGAAAAAGAGTTTGAGCAGAGATGAAATTATCTATTTAACAAAATATCTTATGAAAACCCACTAAGTTACATCACTCACTTATAAACTATTTTCTGACAAATGCAGTTATTAAAAGCCTGCAGCATGCTTCACAGAATGTCAAGCAAATGAAGGTAACGTGGAGGACTTGGCACCAGAGCTTTGCTAGCAGTTAGACTTCAGTAGCCTTTAGAGACCAGTAAGTACCCTTTGGCTAATTGGCCAATGGTGGATCAATGCTCTTCTTATTCTAGCAGCACTATTTTAACACTCTCGCACTCTGTCAGTGTCATGCCTGAATGACAAAATAATATTGTGCATGAATAATAAGCAGAAAAGGTAAATTAACATTTCATGTTTCACACGCCGTACCTATGTCAGAGAAGTTTCTTTTTAAGTCACTGACATTCAAATCTTTAAAATAATCTCCTGTTGACATCTTATTGAGGTGAATTTTCCTAATTACTGCTAATTGCCTATCAAGAAGAAAAACTATGAAACACAGTTGTCTAGCACAGACGAACCCAGGCTCAGCATGCACATTAAAGACAAAGCAGGACACTTAAGGTGGTACTTTGCTATAAGGTCGTACTAAATATGGTTTGCAGTTAACAAAGTAGTTTTTTATGGTATGGAAAATGCCAATCTGTCTTGATGCGTTCAAATTAGACTTTGTCAGGGAAATATGGGTGTATGCATATGGATAAGAGATATGCTGCTCTCAATAACATTTACAAAGTTCAAAATTAATTTAGTTCCCTTACTTTTATTAATATAAATTCTGGCAAATGTAAATTAAATTACTGTTTATAAATACTTTATTTTTTATTTTTATTTTACTTTTTCATGAATACATATCTATATTTTATTATCTAAAGAGAATACAAAATATTTAAAAATTAGAAATGATTTAAAACTTGAATAAAATTAGAATATTTTCAAATAGGATTTCTCAATATGAAAATCAAGAGTCACTATGATTTTAAATGTCAAGTTGTTCAAAACAGTTCACTAGTACTTTTAATTCTTTTTAAAAAAATTCTTAAAAGAGTCCTAACTAATGAAAATATTCCACATGTCCTTTAGTTTATATTTGTAGTTTTGGTCTTCTAGGCACTTACAGTAAATTATACTATGTGTGATATTAGCAATATCAGATATTTTATTTATTTATTTTCTGTATTTAGGACAGGGTCTACAGGGTGTACAGGGCCTCACTACATAGATAGAACTCACTGTGATTCTCCTGTTTTCAGCCTCCCAAGTGCTGGGATTACAGGTGCGGGCCACCATGCCCAGTCTCAATCGCCATTTCAGCGCACCCCAGGGTGGGGCCAGCAAAGTATACTGGGAATAGAACCCCGGTTGCTGCGCAGATATTTTAAAATAACCTGAATAAACTAATGCACTTCTAGTGAATTAGAATTAAATCATATCACTCCAAATTCTGTTCTTACAACTGTATGAAAAACAATAAAAAATAAAAGTGCATTGTTTTTACTCTTCAAAATAAAATAAAAGTAAACTAAAAAACAGTGCATCTTATGTGAAATTTGAAAAGTTAATTTTTACAATTGATTTTCAAGGAAAAAACTAACATTTGTCTGTCTACAGAAAAGAGCTTAACTACTGCTCTTATTTCAAATCCCCTGCTGAAGTTAGCAGAAGAAAAGCTCCCATTACACTCCAGACGAAGTACAGAGAAAGGTATTTAGGACAAAGTAAACATTCACAACAATTTGTTCTCCGTGCTCATGTGGTGAGACCCTGTGAGCCCAGTACACACCTTGCTACCTGCCTGACCTGCACAACAGTCTTACTTTTTACACGGAGCTGGAATGCATTCCTACTCCAACTCCTTCTCTCAACAGGAAGGACAGAGAATGCCAGAGCCGTCTATTGATGCTGAAAGGAGAGACTACAGCACACTCCCCGAGCCTTGTTTTTCCATTTCCTGCTCCCATGTTCTATTCCTTAAGTTGGGCTAAGTCAGCATAGAAATACTTACTCCTCACAGGTGCTATACACATGTGCACTCTTTAAAATTCTGGTCTTTTCTTTATTCTTTTGCTAGCTTTTTTTCCAGTTATTGAAGTTGTGTGGATGCAAAAGGAAAAGGATTAAAACCTCTATTAAACTACTCAACAACAACTGAAAGAAAGGAAGAAAGAAACAAAGGAAGAACATAATGCCAAATCAACAGAAATAATAATTGTTGTTTTAGGGCAATATTTTCACTTCAAGTTTCTAAGTAAAAAGTGACTTTGCTCTCAGAAACAGAGGTTCTCAAACTCTAGAATATCTGCAGAAGTCTCATGAAAACTTGTCATGCTTCTGTGCTTAAACTTGAATTTACTGAAAAACAAATTTTAATACTTTTGATTGCTTTTCTGCCTAGTGCTGTGGTATTAAAATAATATTATTTCTTTTGTAATGGATTTTCTGTTCATTGTAGCCTTTATGGGCCAGCTGGAGGAAGTCAGTATTCATTTATACTATAATGACTAGATGTCAGCAAGAATCTAATTAAAAATATAGTGCATAATACTTAATTCCTATACAGACCTCAAAAGAAAGTCATCAGTATTCCTTACAATAATTTATGGTTTCAAAACCTTGTCATAGATTCATATGTTAAATCTAAAATGCCCCGAAAAGTCCCAGGTGTTCAGAGGCAGGGCTTCTGGAAGGGACTGAACCACAGGGGCACTGTCACGATCAGTGGGTTACTCTACCACTGAGCTCATAGTTGAGTGTGTTGTCAGGGGGTGGCACCTGGTTGGAAGAGGGGGGTCTGTCCTCTTTTCTAGAGTGCCTTAGTTTTGCTCTGTCTGTCTGTCTCTGTCTCTAACTGTCTCTCTCTCTGCTTCTGTGTCTCTATCTCTCTTTAGTAACAGGTATTTTGTCTCCTTTCCCCCCCCCAATATAGGTCTTTTTATAAGATAAAGCATTTTCAATACAAAGTTTATTTAGACTTGAATCAGTTCACAAGAATAGTGCATTATCATGCTAATCTAAATTAAAAATTAAAGGTCATATCTGGCTCAAATTTTACATATGTCAGTCAAATGCTATATGTTGAAATACATCCTATGAATAGCATCTTGATATTTATTAGATACCCACATCTTTGAATGATAGGGTCAAAATTGACTGCACAACTTTCTTTGGTTTCACTGTATCTAAGCCCTACATTAAGTTACTTGGATGAAAGCCAGTCAAAGAATTTCAAAAACCTTATGGTGCTGATCATCTATAAATACACCTTTCTAAAATTTGCAAAAGAAACAACTCAGTAAAATTTTCTGTATTCCCTACAAAAGCTGCGTAAGATTCAGCAGAGTAAAAAATTGATACTTTTTAAATGAAGTTCATACAATTTTTTTATAAAATATAAAAGTTAAGGGGCTGGCCAGATAGCTCAGCAGACTAAAGCACCTGCTTAGGCAGGTCCAGGGACCAGGGTTTGATCCCTTACATGTTGTGCTGGCCCCGCCCTTGGGGTGCACTGAGACAGCAATTGAGACTGGGCATGGTGGCTCTCGTCTGTAATCCCAGCACTTGGGAGGCTGAAAACAGGAGAATCACTTCGAGTCTGATCTGTGCAGTGAGACCCTGTAGACTGTAATATATATGTATGTATATATATATATAGTTAATAGCATTGCTTAAGATGAGATTTTCTTCATTAAAAATAATATATGTGAAAATTATGAAATAAATACCTTTCATGGCATAAAGTTGAAATTTTAGTCATAGGAGAAAAAAATAAAGACAGATCTAAGAAGCTTGAATTTATAAGGTACTTTTCAGAGATCCCACTGAAAAGCTATTTGTCTCAACACAAATAGCTTCTGCTGTCCTTCACTTCACTTTCTATTTAAAATTCTCTGTGTTTATCATATACTTTCAAGTAGTAGGGTTTGAACTAATAGTCACTCAATAAATAAAGCCAAATAAATATCTGACTTTAACAATACAGTATTACCCATGTAAGATCTTTGGGAATAGAGCAGTTGGGAGTTATTTTTAATCTATCTAGCTGGTTTCTTTGCCTTTTTCCTAGATCAGAGGGTCTCAAAGTATACATGATACCTGGATATGTGGGACTTTTGAGTGCCATAAAGAATAGTACTTCAATGGGTGAAATCAGGAATAATAAGTGCACTATAAGCAATTTATATATTAGTCTTGAACAATAGATATGTCTTTGTATCCTGAATGATTCTAATTTCCTATCAATTATTCATGTAGGTGAAAATATGTATATAATGAAATAAGCCCAGACCCTAACTCAAAATTACACATAGATAAGGTGCTCTCTGTGATTCCAGAAACTTGATTATCTTGCATACGAGGGTAAGTTTGAAAAATGAGAAAAGAAATCCTTCATTTTCTCTAGACTAAGTTCCAAGGATGTGCTAACTGTATACTGGGTATACATGACTAGCTGCTGCACTGAAAAAGTTGCTCAAGAATGAAGAGATGTAATACACACGTCTGGTTAGTTACTTCTACTCTTTCTCTAGGTCATCTTTTGACTCAAGAGCTCTTTTTTCTTTTGCTATGTTAGTTTAAATCCAGTTTCTGTCATTTGTTATCAAGATTCCTGCTAGTACCATCTCTTAAAGAGACTCAACAACTACTTCCCAGTTTTCTATTTTCAGTTCCATCTAACACTCTTGACCAGGTCTGTTTTTGTTAAAAATGTTCTCTCCTGATTCTGTACTACATCACTTTTAAACATTCTATCTGGCTTCTCTGGATACTTAAACTGTTGTTTTCCTTCCGACACCTCTTCTGCCCATGCAGTATTCTCCCAAACTTGCTCCAAACATTTTTTCCACCCCCACAACTACTTCTCTGGGAGAATGGTTATCCACTGAGGTTCTTTTTCATATTTTAAATATATCACAGATAGGACACGTAATAAAAATACAGTAATTCCTACATGTCAACTAAGACAATACATTATAATTACAGTTCAAAGCTATGGACCTTGCCCCTGGCTCACCAGAAGTAACCCTGAACACCTTGGGAATTCATTTGTCCTTTATGTGTCTTTTCACTTATATATATAATTATAATACACATATATATTATTTCAAAAAACATAATGATTTTAAGATATTACTTTTTCACATTTTAACCTCTGAAAATGTTGTTTTCCTTTCCCAGATACCACAAAATTCAGGCTATTACTTAAATAATTTTCTCTTGCATTGCATAATCTATTAATTGTTAGTGAATATAAACTCATTGTCTTAGCGTGTATTGATTTTATACCCAGAAATGTTACTGAAACTTATTAATTACGTTAATTTGTCTTGAGATGCTGTGCAGACAAGCATAATTTCACAAGGACAATGTCTGGAACTAATGATGGTTTTGTTTCATTTCTAGTACTATCAACTTTCACTTCTTAATAAACTGTTACAGACAAACAAGGTCAGCAAACAAAAAATGCCTTCTAATTTTAAAATGAATACTTTAAAAAATGAATATTTCTAACTTCAATCATCAAGTACAATGGGTGATTGAAATTTTCTAGTAGATTAAGAAAATTCTTTGGCATTTCTAATGGACTAAGAAAATATTATCAACAGATTATTTAACTTTATCAGAAGTATTTTTACATCTTTATCATGGTGAAAACATATAAGGAATACTCTCTTAATAAAGTGTGAAGTGCACAGTACAGCATATAAACTTATTTCTTAGCACTGCTTTTGCAGCAGCCCAAAAACTGCATATTCACTTTGTCTCAAACTTTTTAACTTTCTTTGTAGCTTCCTCTTCAACCCACTAGTTTAGTTTTCATTAGACTTCTATGTTGGGGATTTTCCAGATTTTGGCTTTTGCTACTAATTTCTAATTTCATTTCATTATGCTCAGAAAAGATACTCTGTACAATATAAAATTATTGAATTTAAAATGTTTTGCAGACTAACATAAAATATCTTAGAAAGCATTTTATGTATATTGGGAGAAAAACATATATGCAGTGTGTGTGGTAGGTTTACCAGTTGTCTTTCAAGTCCTCTATTTCCTTATTAACTTTGTTGTGTCGTTCTATCCATTACTGAAAGTGGGGTACTCAATACTACCATTGTGTTGCTATCTGTTATGGTTTCTATCTCGATCCCCCCCCAAGCCTCATGCACTCACTGCTAAAGCTCTGGAGAGGTTCCTGGATCTTGGGGTGTGGTACTCACCAGTGGAAGAGTCCAAATGTGGCTTGAGATGGAAGCGCAGCTGAGAAGACGGATCGATGGGGGCCTGACCTGCCTCTGCCCCACCTGCCTGGACCCTCCCTTCTCTGCTTCCTGAGCACCATGGCATGAGGACTCCTCTGCAGTGCTGCCCTGCCTCAGAACCAGCGGACTGTTCACAGCACCTCTATAATCTGCGGGAGCCCAAAACACTTCTCCTTTTGAGGGTCGGATATCGTGTCTCAGCCATGAGAAAGTAAGACATTCTGTCTGCTTCAGTTCTATTCGTTTGATGCATTTATTAAGGAGCTCTAAAGTTTTATACCTATATATTTACACTTTTATCTTCTTTGTGAACTAATCCTTTCATGACAGTTTTTCTTTAAAGTCACTTTTATATTGATATAGTCATTTCTTTCTTTTGTTTACCATTTAATGGATGGATTATCATTTTTCATTTCATTTTTACCCTGTGTGTCCTTAAATCTGAAGTGAATCTCTTGAAGATAGCAGAGAGCTGAATTTTTTTTTTTTTTTCTTAATTTGCTCAGCCACTCCATGCCTTTTAGGTAACTGAGTTTAATCCATTTACCTCTAAAGTAGATATTCACACGAATGGCTTTGCTGTTTCCATTTTGTTAATTGTTTTCTGACTGTCTTGCAGTTCTTTTATTGCTTTACTTCTATCTTTCTTTGTATTTCATAGAGTTTGCGTGACATGCTTTGATGCTTTTTAAATTTTCTTTTGGTATTTTTCTTTGTGGTTATATTGAGGTTCACACACACACACACACACACACACACACACACACACAAACAAAAACAAAAAAAACAAAAAAACAAAAAAACTAATACCAATCTGGACTGGGGGGGGGATGTAGCTCAGTGGCACAGCACCAACCAGGCAAGAGCGAGGTTGTGAGTTTAATTCCCAGTACTAAAAACACAAAAAACAACAACAAAAAATCTACATTAAATTGATAAAATGTAACTGCAGTCACATATACAAACTATATAATTTTTTTCCTATACATATTTTAAGTTACTGATGTTGTAAATTATATCTTTTAATACTGTGTAGTTCTTTACATATTTTCATTGTTACAACAGTGAAGAAAGGAGGGCAGAAGAGTAGTGTTACTTCTAAGTTGGGTCTGGTAGTGATGGACTCTTTCTGCTTTTGTTATGAAACTGAGATTCTGTTTTGCTGTTTGATCCATTATTTATTTTAAAATGTCTCTATAAATTTGCATCATCTATTGCTAAAGTAATTTTTGAAAGTTTTTAACTTAACTTTCCTTAGACAATATTATTTATATAATAATATTAATTCCTGGAAATTTGTGGAAAGTTGTTTTGTGATCTAATTATGTGAACATCTGCATTTAATATTTATAGCAAGAACATATTGCTCCCTTCAAAGAATATATATTCATGGTGACATTTTGTCAGTCATTTTAAAAGTGCTGAAATTATCAATATTTGTATCATTACTTTGAACTATGTGATTAAGGTGCCTTAAGATACGCAGATGTAACTATTTTCTCTAACCCCTTTTGCTTTCCATTCCTCAATACTTTTCAGGACTCTACTCAGCAGAATTTGACATAATTGATCATTTCTTTCTGAATATTTTTCTCATTTTGCTTAAATGTTCCACTCTTGATTTCCCTTTGACTTAATTAGTCTCCCTCTCTGGCCCCTTTTCACATGCCCACGTGCCAAATGTGGAAGGGCCTGTGGCTCAGATCTGGGGTTTCTCTTTTTATTTCCTTTCACATCCTTGGGGATCAATTCAGCCTCATGTTTTTAAAAACTCATGACTAAAATTCTCACATCTAGCTCAGCCCTCTGCTCTAAATTTTAAACTCATCCATCCTTTTACTTACTTGATACCTCCACTCAGTGACAAATTACCCCTTGGTTCAATGTTAAGCTGAACCTGATTTAGCCCATGAAATTTATCTTTCTTCTTTTAGTTTTGTTTTCTATTCTTTGTTTCTTTTACAAGTTCTGGTGTACATTTTAAAGGATATTTCTATGTCTTATCCAACTTTCTTGTTATTCCCCCCTACAAAATTTAGTATACTATATTGTCACAATCATAAATCTTGCATCAACTCTCCAGTTACTTTAATAAGAAACCTGTAAAATATCTTAAATACCTCCTTTTCTTTATCTTACCATATACAATTTGCCATCTGTAAAACTGTGTTAAATTTTCCTATTAATAATGTAGACCACTTCTTTATCATTTCTTTTGCTTTAATACTTAAAGCAAAATGTATTACTGACTGTTCATATTCAATCTCTATTTTCTCAAAAATTAATATGCGTTCTCGGGCTGGTGAGATGGCTCAGTGGTCTAAAGCACCTATTTGGAACAAGCTTGGAAAAGCCCAGGGACCGCGGTTCAATCCCCCAGCACCACATGCCAGCCAGCCACGCCCCCTGGTGGGCTGAGCTGGCCACACACACACACACACACACACACTAAATAAATGTTAAAAAAAAATTAATATGCGTTCTCATTATACATCAGAATCCCTGAGAGGTGTTTTTTAAACTACCAAGGTACAGGACTAAATTTCAGATACTACTCAGATTTACATACATTATGGTGAGTCCTGACGAAAGGTACCTTTTGAAGCTCCGTAAGCGAGGTTAATGTGTGGGTAGGAGTGAAAACCACAGCCACATCAGATAATTCATTATTGTCAACGAACTGCTTTACCTCTCTGACATCTTTTCAGTCTTTCTTTTCATGAATCCATGCAAGTTTCATAATTATACCTTATCTAAAGGCTCAGCAGTGATGCTACCTCCTTCAAAAAAAGCCTTGCTGGAGAATGAGAATGCTGTGACACCGTCGCCCTCCATTATATTTTCTTGTATTGTGAGACACATGTCAAGGGTTGTATTAGTACTTTTTACAGAGGACAAGGATCACATTTAATTCATTACTGAATATCCCATTATTATAGTACCTCAGATATAAAAATAAATAGATGTGTTGGGTATATTAAACTAAAATGAACTGTAAGAAATATAAATAACTCTATGCATGTTGAAAACAACATTCTAGTCATTTAAATCAAACTCTAAAATATGTGCATAGTTAAATATCATAATTCAAGAGTGAGAAAATGTTGTAATTTGTCATTTCTAGACATGGTGATATTCTAATGAGATGTACCTACTTAAAAGTGTATTGATGCAAAGAATGAAAACACCACTGAACTATAAAATTGTGCAATCTGTTGCAACACTGTTTCATTATCACTGGAAAAGCACTGTAAGAGATGCTGTTCAGTTATGCTTGCTTATATTAATATTTAGTGCAGTAGAATCACAAGTGAATTTAAGAAGACAATACAAAAGCATGATTTTCTAGTAATAGCATTCTAAGTGAAACGAATAGTGGCTTTTTCTTAGAAAGTCTAACACAGAACACAGATATTTTGTTAATAAATATCACTTGGCTCATCTACAAGACCTGAGGTAAGAATAAGATAGTCACATCCAATTCCACCTGGATTCTCAGCTCAGATCCTGGATTTTGCACAGTTTATCTTGTGAACATGATCCGAGTGACATTTCACAAATTCCTGGATAAATGTTGCTACACTCAGCCAGGAGAGAGACAGGCTATGTCATGCACAGATCAATAATCGCAGTGTGTTTCATCAGACTCAAAATCAAAAGTGGTTCATCTGGCAAAAGCCATGGCCCTAGAGAATCTGACATATATAAACTGAATACCTTACAAGGAATGTGTGCTACACAAACTATTGGGGTAAGGTAAAAGAAAACTCTAGAGATTATCAATGAAGAAGGGCAAGAGAGTAGTTTCCTACTTTGTTATTAACGGAGGCGTGAACACAGATCACAAAAATGGAAATTAGGCTACTTAAAATTCTAGTTTCTTCCAGGGGGAAAAAATGGCTCCACTACAGCTTAACACCTTCAATCTTTTAAATGTTTATGTAAATAAACATCAACTAAAGATAAGTATAAATTTAGGATACAATAACCACATGAATCTAAATACATAAAAATTTTTATATAGATTCATAAAATAAGACCCTTTAGTAATTAAAGGGTTTGCTAAAAGATGCTTCACATTTAGCAATTTACATACTGAATGTTTATGCGCTACATTAATCTAAAATCCAAAGGATCTGTTGAATGGGTCATGTTCTGTTGTATTTAATTCTAACTTCTGACACATAGAAAAAGTCTTTTATTTGAGGCTTTAAACTAAGATTAACTGGTTAATAAAACTGGACAAAAGAAGAAATAAACTTGAAAACTCAAATCATAAAAAGGAAACTGCTTTAAGATAGTTGCTGCCAAAAATGGTGAAGAAAATGCACTGCAGCAGAATTTAGATTATTTGATTTAGAGGGTGGGGAATCAAGAATTCATCAAGAAATCAGAGAACATATGATGCTTAATCACAAAGTAAATCACACTGTATATTTATGACATTTATTATTGAAGATTATATTTGAGTACTGGAATCATACACATGTTACAGTTTAAAACAGAAGGCTGAGGGAGATCAAAGGCTATTTGGCAGCAATAGTCTAGGATGAAAGTCTGCTTTCTCAGGCCATAGGTTTAAAGCATCTCTGTTTAGCTTTTAGAAATATTATCATCTATGTTCTGGAAATACAAAAAAAGGGATAGTTACATGAGCATGTTTTAATGTAGAGAAAGTATATTTTATGCAGACTAAAGAAGCACCTTCTTTAATTTTAAAAGGGTGCTGTGTAAGTCAGGATGCAGAAAACTAAAAGCTTGTAAGTACTAACAAATTACTTAAAGCAACTTAAGCATTGTTTTCCCTAAAAAGGCCACTAAATTTACTAATAGTACATTAGATACAAACATGAAGCTTTCATGACACTGCGTACCCATGAACTGGTTTTTCAGCTTCTTATTGAACTCCTTCAATGACATCAAAGCCTTCCATTTACTGCTTTGAATGAAACCAGAGGACAATCTTCATCTGTTTATTGAAAATGTACTATGACTTCAATTATGCTGAAGTCTGTGAAAATTATTAAAGAAGTTTAATATATGATTCTTCAGGAGCTTTTAGAAGCAACAGACCAAATGTTAAACTTAAAAAAACTATTAAATACAAAAATATAAAGTAGCTTAGAAAAGTACAAAGCAAAGAGGCAGGCTGTAACTCTGAAGCCACCAATGAATTAGTCTGACACTGGACAAGATGTTTAAATTGTTTAAGCCTTAATTATATCATGCATAGAATGGAAGGCACCATCTTCCAAGAAATGATAGAAAAATACATAATGGGAAATCAGGCCCAAAAGTCACTGAATAAATGCTAGCTGCTGCTCTGTGAAAAGCAGACTTCAAGAGCACAAGTTTTAGAGTCAAATTGCTAGGTCTTGAACCTCAGTTCTGTCATTTATGAGCAGTCTGACCCTGTGCATGTTGTCCTCACTGCTAGTTTTCATTTGCATAACAGGATGAGATAAAGAATCCATCTCACTGAGTAAATGTTTGCATTATTGAGCAAATATATGGTATGATAAAATATATAATGAATGTTTAAGTTTTGAAAAATCATTACAGTAAAAGACACATTCCATTAATCTCTCTCAAAATAATACCACTTGAAAAAAAATAATACCACTTGTTAGGAACATACTAATACTAAACCCATTGTTCTTGCCATTTTCTGAAGCAGTTCTGGAAATCTTCTCTCATGAATGTCTTTACAGTACGTGACAAAAAAGTGAATGTTTCTGGGAAGTACTCCTCAAAGGAAGGGCAGGCTCGTTAAGTACAGTGTGGTGTGTCTTCATTCACTGAATCTGGCACTGCGTGTTGCCTGGCTCTCCCCCAAAGTCAAAGTGACCATGAAAGGCAAATGATTCTAATCTGTTCAGGGCCATCAGTCAGCCACGACAGTGCAATGACGACAGGAGAAAGGGCTTTCAGACCTGCTTCACAAAGTAGCAAGGAAAGTGGGATAAGTGTACTCAAAGTGGTAAGGACTAAATTAAGGAGGACTAACGGCAATGTGTCTTTCACCATAGTAAATACTAAAGATTTAAACATTTACCATGTTTGGTGATATATATATATATATATATATATATATATATATATA
>NW_004524620.1:11421365-11423060 GCF_000260255.1 Octodon degus | reverse complement strand
TTGTCTGAGTACTTATTTCTCCTGATTTTTTCCAAGTTTGTGGGTTGTCTTTTCACTATGTTGGTAATTTCTTTAGATGTAAAAAAAAAACTTCTCAGTGAGAGCAGGTTCCAGTTGGTAATTCTTTCAAGTGTTTCCCATGCAATTTGATTTTCATTCATGAACTCTTTGCCTACCCCTATGTCTTCAAGAGTTCCTCCTACTTTCTCTTCCAGGAGATTTAGTGTCTCTGCTTTAATGTTTAGATCTTTAATCCATTTTTCCTTTAGCTTAGTGCATGGTGACAGACCTGGGTCAAGTTTTACTTTTCAGCATGTAGAGAGCCAGTTTTTCCAGCACCATTTGTTAAAGAGGCTATCTTTCTTCCAGTATGTATGGCCCCTTTGTCAAAGATAAGGTGGCTGAGTGTGTTCATAGGGGCTTCAGCATCTTCTAATCCATTCCACTGGTCCTCAGGTCTATTTTGTTGCCAATACCATGCTGATTTTATCACAGTTGGCTTGTAGTATAATTTCAAGTCAGGAACTGTAATGCCTCCTTCCTTGTTTTTATTGTCCAGGATTGCCTTTGCTATTGTAGGTCTTTTCTGATTCCAAATAAATTTTAGCAATGATTTCTCTAGCTCTGGGAGGTATATTGGTGGTAGTTTGATAGGGATTGCATTAAATCTATACAGCAATTTTGGAGTATGGCCATCTTCACAATGTTCGTTCTTCCTATCCAGGAGCATGGAATATCTTTTCGTTTTCTGAAATCCTCTACGATATCTTTTTTCAGAGTACTATAATTTTCCATGAAAAGATCTTTGACTTCTTTAGTTGGATTAAATCCAAGGTATTCCATTTTCCTTGGTGCTATTATAGAAGTTATTGTTTCTCTAATTTCCCTCTCAGTATGTTTGTTCTCTGTGTAGAGGAATGCTATTGACTTTTGGGTATTGACTTTATAACCTGCTATGCTACTGAGTTTCTGTATTAATTCTAGTAGCTTCTTGGTGGAGTTTTTTGGGTCTTCCAAGTAAAGCATCATGTCATCTGCAAATAATGATAATTTAACTTCTTCTTTACCTACTTTTATTCCTTTTCTCTTGTCTAATGGCTCTAGCGAATGATTCCAGAACTATATTAAATAGGAGTGGTGATAGAGGACTTCCTTGCCTTGTACCAGATATAAGAGTAAAAGATTTCAGTTTTTCCCCATTTAGAATTATGTTAACCATTGGGTTTTCTAAATGGCTTTTACCAGATTGAAGTAGAGGCCATCTATTCCAATTTTCTGTAGGACTTTGAACATGAATGAGTGTTGGACTTTGTTAAAAGCGTTTTCTGCATCACTTGAGATGACCATGTTGTTTTTAGATTTCGCTTTATTGACATAGTGTATTACATTTATAGATTTTTGAATATTGAACCATTCTTGCATCCCTGGGATGATTCCTACCTGGTCATGGTGTATAATCTTCTTGGTGACTTGCTGTATTCTATTTGCTAGGATTCTATTGAGGATTTTAGCATCTATGTTCGTGAGGGAGATCAGCCTGTAGTTCTCTTTCTTAGTTGCGTCTTTCCCTGGTTTTGGTATCAGTATAATACTTGCCTCCAGGAATGATTTTGGGAGGACTGCTTCCTTTTCAATTTCATGGAAGAGTTTGAGGAGTATAGGGACTATATCTTCTGTAAATTTCTTGTAGAATTA
>NW_004524620.1:11407475-11421265 GCF_000260255.1 Octodon degus | reverse complement strand
CCTATAGTACACATAGGCATTTAGTTAAGTATAGCAACTCAAACTGACTGCATCCATCCAAAACAAGTTCTTCCTTCAACATTATTTTTACTTGAAATCTGCTAGAAGAAATAGCAAACTGAAATTTGTTTTATGCACGAGTTAACATCATCTGGCTCAGCAAATGCAAGTGGGTTTGCTTTAGGCAGGAGACGATTTTTTTTAATGGAAGAAATGCACTACAAAGTAAGATAGAGTTTTGCCTAGTGCAGGAGGCCCTTCATTATTGCTGCAGAAAACAAAAGCCTGGCTGAGCTGATGTTTTACATTCTCCTTTACCGAAATCTCCGTGACATGATGCTTCTTGCTGGGTTTTTGTATACACAGACATTGTCAAGCTGTGAATGAAAATGGCTGGAGGTGTGCTTTGTGTGAAAGGTGAGCAATAAAGTATCTGTACATTCAAAAAAAAAAAAAAAGATACTAGCAAACAGAATACAGTAATTTCCCAACATAAAAACAAGATAGGGGCTGGGGAGATGGCACAGTGGAATATGCGCTTGCCAGAAGCGCAAGGGCCTGAGTTCAATCCCCGGTTCCACCAAAACAAAACAAAAAAAAATACCCTCTGAAAAAATTCAAAAGACAGATTCCTTCATAAATCTGACAAAGTGACTCTTATATACTTTCAACACTAATACATAATTTAAAGCAAAAAAACACCAAACCCATGATCCATTTGTATTTATGAAAGATCATAACTTGAATGTTCATAAATCAGGGACTTATTGTTCAACAAATAATCAAAAAGATCTTATATCATGACCAAGAGGAGTTCATCCCATAAATGCAAAGATGGTTCAATATACACAAATCGATAAATGTAATATAATCACATAAGCAGAATAAAGGACAAAAATCATGTGATCATCTCAATAATGTAGAAAAAACCTTTGAGAAAATCCAATACCTATTTATGACAATAAAAAAATAGGCAGAAAAGAACCTTCTAAACCTGATAAAAAACCTTATGAAAAACCAATGGCCACTATCATAATAAATGGGGGAAAAGCTGAAAGCTTTCCATATAAAATTATAAGTAAGGCAGGATGTTCACTACTGCCGCTTCTCAATATAACATTCAAAATATTAACCAAGACAATCAGGCAAGAAAAAAATTGAAAAGATTATGAGTAGGGAAAGAAGTCAAATTATTATCACTTGCAGATGGCCTGATTCTGTACATAGAAGACATAAAGAATTTCACACAAAAATCAGTATCATTTTTCTACATTAATAATGAAATCAAGAAAGATTATGAAAACAATATAATTCATAACAGTACCATGAAAAAATACTTAGGAATTATCCTAACCAAAGAAATAAAGACTTTAACAACAAAAACCATAGTACTCTGAAAAAACAGATCAAAGGGCTGCAGAGATATCTCAGCGGTCTAAGTACCTGCCTAGCCAAAAGCAAGGACCTGAGTTCAATCCCCAGTACCACCTGAGGCACTGGCCCTGCCCAAGCTTGCAGAGCCAGCCATCAAAACCAGGCATGGTGGTGCACACCTGTAATCCCAGCACTGGGGAGGCTAAAACAGGAGGATCACTACAAGTCCAAGCTGCATAGTGAGACCCTGTACCAAACACCTTAAAAAAAAATCAAAGAAGGCATGAGAAAATGGAAAGATATCATCTATTCTTGGATAGGCAAAATTCATAGTCAAAATAGTCATATTTCCAAAACTGATACACAGATTTGATGCAAAATAATCAAAATACCAACAGCAATCCTCACAGAATCAGAGAAACAACATTAAAATTGACATCATGTCATTATGTTATTTACACACACACATATATCTGGGAATACATAGTTTTATAATACCATAAATAAGGAGATATGAGACAAAACATCATTTAACTAGAAAAAGAAGGATTACAATGTGTGAGAGTGAAGGGAAAAAAGAGATGAAGACAAAGATAAAATTCATCAGGGAATGAAAAATTAAAATAAAAGATTAAAATTTCAGCCACTAAGATAAGTATAGATTCATCAAAACATTTTAGACAATCAAGTTTTTATATAGTGGTCAGGGTATCAATGATTATGTCTCAATTCAAACACAGAACTCATGTGTCAAATTTACAAGGCTAATCTATAAGACCAAAAAGCTCCCAGTATAAGTCTGCAACATAGGTAGGACTTGGGTATATAATGACTGTGGAAATGAAACCAGAACACAAATTCTTTGCATAACTGGTATTGCACTGATCTTTTATAATTAAAATATTTCTACATATTATTTAGATCAAAGTATTCCATAGAAGTGTAGTTAACTATAATTTAAAATTATATATTATAGCGATTTATTTCTAAATATGATAAATTTTTAGTATGAACCAACAAATAATTTAATATAGAGCAAATAACTTTCAGAATTGAGGCTTAAGGAAAAATGTTTCCTTATTCACTTGCTCCAAGTTTAATTTGTGATCACCAGGAGGAAAGTTTAAGGTGCTAAAAATTACCTCAAAAAAACTCAGTTCAGCAGAGTAAAAGAACCATGGACATTTGCTGGAAAACATTAAAATAGGCACTTATGTTAACATATTCCAAATATGTAATAATATTTGGAGAGAGTAACTGAAGAATTTATTAATCTAGTACTATAATTTATAATCATGAAATATTTTTCAGAAACAGAAAAATGGGTAAACTAAATGCATTTATGGAGGCATAAGTGACTAAGTGACGCTTAGTTTTTCAAAACTAATAGCAGTACAAAATACATGAAAAATATTAAAAAGGAGAAAAACTATGTGGAAAAGAAGTGCTAGTGTCTTTTTGATACAAAGTTTCCTCTCACTTGTAGGTTAGGCCTTAACATGGACTTTATTAAAGAGCTCTAATAAGTAATGGTAATACTACTTACTACTAATGTAGTGGTAATAAACTAATTGAAGCTAATACCTTGGACTTTTTGGCTTGGGCACACAAGGGATGATCAAAATATGGTGAATATTTAAATTTGAAAAAATTTATTACAAAAAAAGACACACTGCCAACTGTGGGCACCTCACTGAGGCACACTGGAAGAGGGCAGGTCCTCTCACTTGTTGCCACCACCACTGATGTGAGCTGCTTGGGAAAGCCAGTGACACAGCAGGGACGCAAATAAGGTGCACAAAAAGGACAGGCAAGACCAGTGCTGTGAAAAGTCCAAAGCAATAACAATGCAACCTAACAGGTGTTATATAACTGTAGACTCTGCTCCTGTGGTCTAAAGTATAAAATCTATAATTACCACTGTTTGTTGGTTTCTAAGTTGTGCTTGATGCTACTGTTATTGCTAATTTTACTATTCTAGTGAGAATGTCATCTCTGTTATAATCAGGGGTTCTCCCTTCTGTAACACTGCTGGGAATCCCTGGAGTAATAACCTCACCACAGCCTGACACCAAAAGACAAGGGACTGAGCCAAACAGATACCAACACCTCGCACTTAACTGACTGGGAATGCATGATCTTCTAACAGGCACAAATCAAGACTCTCCTACATGTAGAAGACATCCCTGAAGAACAGACTTTTCCTAGAGAGGCCAATATAACTACCTAGTACAAGACAAAACAATAAAATTCATCAAAGAAAACAAAGTAAAAATTTTTTGAGATAAAAAATGACAAGACAAGAAAGCAAAATGCAATCCAAACATCCAGCCCACCCTAAACAAGTTTAGTAGATAAGATACAGAAAATGGAAGATACACATGTGACATTTCTGAAATGAAAGCAACTGAAGGAAAGAAATAAATCTCTGAGGCTATAGAGGAAATCAAATCAGAAATAATCTCTCAGGTAAAAAAAAAAGAGCTGTCATGACGTACAAAGGAAATGCTCAGCAAGTCGAGCATAGTGATAGACAAAACAGATGATCATAGAAAAAGGATGTAAACTGTGAATGATCAATATAGGAAAGAAACAAAGGCAGGAAATGGATTCAAACAGATATCCAGGAAATTAAAACCACTTGAACAAAACTGCAGACAGACTTTCAGGCCTTAAAGATAGGATCTCAGCTAGTAGTTATGAAGAAAAAGGTCTTTTACAAAACACAAAAGCTCAGGAATTAACAATTCAATAGCTGCAGGATAATAGAAAGAAAAATAATATAAGAATAACTGGTGTCAATTAAAAATCAGAAGTCAACACATATAGCATTGAAAAAAAAATGTGGAGAACATCAGAAAATTCCCCAAGCACGTAAAAAGAAGCTGACACACAGTTAAGTGAGGCATATAGAACTCCATAATCAAATAAAGCTAAACCTAGACAAATAATAATCAAGATTCCAGAAATTCAGCTAAAAAATATGAAAAGTTGTTTGAGAAAAGAAACAGATCATCTATAAAAGAAAGCCCATCAGAATCATGGAGGACTTCTCAATACAAACCCTCCAGTCAGGAAGAGCTTGGAGTGAAGGATTTCAAGTCCTGAAAGAAAACACTTTCCAACCCAGACAACTATACCCTGCAGAAATACTTTCAAAATCAATAGAGAAATAAAATATTTCCATGACAAAGAATTGAAAAAATTTATGACCATCAAACCAACCCTACAAAGAGTATTAAAGATATTCCAGACAGAGACAGAAATGATCATAATTCCAAGAACAGTAACAGAAAGAAAGCAACAAGCAGGGCAAGCAATTAAACAGAGGGAAAAAGCAGGAAAGCAAGCAGAAAAATAACATGTCAAAGATGAGCCAAAATGTATCAGTTATTACCATCAATGTAAATGGTCCCAACTTACCAATCAAAAGAAATAGATTGGAAGAATGGATCAAGAAAAAAGATCTACCAATATTCTGTATATAAGAAACACATTTACCATAAAAACAAGTTCATGAGTAATAGTAGAAGGAGAAAGAACAATACAACAGGAACCCTGAAAAAAGCATGTTCTGTTTGGAGATAATGTGAACTTCAAACCAAGATTGATCAAAAGTAAAAAAGAAGGTCACCATATCCTTGTTGGAGAAAAATTTAAGAAGAGATAATGAGCAAACTATTTAGGCCATATATATGCACCAAATACAGGAGCACCCCACTATATAAGACAAATATTAATAGACATGAAAAAAATCAAATGAACAATAAATAACACTATTGTAACAGGAGATTTAATAACACATTATCACAAAGAAATCAACCAGACAAAAATTAGCAAAGAGATAACAGAATTGAACCAAACCTGTGAACAAATGGACTTAGATGTTTAGAGTGTTCCACCCCACATCAGAACACACATTCTTCTCAGCTTCACATGGGATGTTCTCTAAAATAGATCATATACTAGCCCATACAAAACACTTAAGTAAATGCAAAGAAGATAAAAGAAAAAAATATAGATAGATAGATAACTATACTGATTTCTATTAGTTCATTGAAAAGAATGGTTTGTGTTTACCTTGAGTGATCAGTTTTTCATGCCTATATCTTGTAATCTGAGAAACTACTTTGAAGATAATACACAATATATTAACCATGGTTAATCTCCTATTATCTTGTTTCAAAATTCTGTATCATTGTATCTATTTTTTTCTACTTAAAAGGAAATATCAATATACTTTTACCAAAAGTGAGCCTGGCTTCAACTGCCACATCCAAAGCATTTCTTACACATGACAACTGCTTATTCCATGCACACATTTCACTTACACTGACAGCACCTGTACTTAGCTTTCCTTTCTTATGTGTCACATCTAATCCTATTTTTTGGAGGCTTGTTAGTACAACATGCATTTAACAGGAAAACAAGATATCAATAAAATAAAATATCAAATATATGAGTTTTTAGAAAAGCCATCAGTATTTTCACATCAACTCTTTACTTGCTTATAAAATCTAAAAGATAACTTCAAAAACAAAACACTATGTGATTCAATAAAAACACAAACAAAAGTCTACCACAGAAATAAGCTTTGCTCCAACTGTCACACTCAAGGCAGTCTTCACACATGACAACTGCATGTTCCATACACAAGCATCGATTACATTGATAACATATATATTTTGCTTTCCCATACTTCACTGTAGGTCCCAGTTTACATCTATTTCTTCCTGTCTTAGCATGCCCCTCTGGTGTGGCACCTGGATGTGCACTTTTGAGCTTACAGTGTGCTCCATGATTTTTTGTGTGTAGTTCCTTGGGCAGAAACAGGTTCTTTTTCCTCTGCTCTATGTACTCTCTCATAAGCTCTAGTCACAATACTCTAAGATAATCTGTCTATGATATTCTTATTTTTTTCTCTATAAACAATCAAACTATTTATGCCACATGTTCAGGATTGGATAAAATGTAACTATTGGCCCATGTTTTGTAATTCAAGGGATATCACATTTGCTGCATAATGCATCAACATCTACTCCACCTTTGGATTTGACTTGTTGTACAGAGTTTCCACACCAGGTTTTGTTCTATAGAGGTCTCCCTGTCAGTATTTCCATCATGGTGAAATGTTGATATCACTAGTTCCAGGTGGTTTTTCTTTTCCATCTATGAGGCCAAAGTTTTATCTTTTTGAAATTCACAGATTATGTAAGTCTCTTGAAATTGCAATATTTCATTCGGAATTTCTTCTTTGTTCTTGCATAGTTTCTATGCTGGTCAACTTGTACTTTGTTAGCAATCTAACATCAATTGGAAACTGATAATCCAACTGTGGAATGTCACATTCTGACTAGTTTGGGAAAGAGCAACAAGTCTTTTCACAACATCATTTGATTTATTATTATATTAGTAAGGATCTGATGGTTGAATTTCAGGATAAATTTCTGAGCTGAAAGCATAATAAATATTCACATCTACAAGTACATACAATTTATGTCCTATTTTGACCCATCAATTTTCAGTAAGTCAGCCATGTGTGGTGGGTAATGGTGCACAACTGTAATCCCAGCACTTGGGAGGTCAAGACCCTATCACGAAAAATTTTTTGTCTCCATAATTCTTTTATATTCCTGTGTTTTCTATAAGAAAGCTCGACTAAATACAGCAGATGTATAAATGCTTGCATTTCAACTAGTGTGCTGTCATAATAAATAATTTTTTAATATGGCTACTGGTACACACAGATGTAATTCAGACTTGTAATTCAGACTTTGCATAGTTCACAGAAGAGTATATGTTATAATTTCCACCATGAATGACAGTGCTGGCATTCTGTCCAATATCTTTCACCCCTGCCAAGTAACTCACTATATTTTATTTCTTTGCTTTATTTATTTTTAATTAATTTTATTGAGAAACAAACAGCAATGAGATAGTTTCAAAACTGATTAGTAGGACAGTTTCAATAATTAATACATTACATATTGTTGTCTTCATAGTGGTTATTCATAGTACAAGATGCAGACATGATAGCCTGTCCAAACACTATTAATACAAATCTTCCTTCTCATTGAATTAAGACCAACTAGCTGTGTATCTATCTTAACTATTTTGTATATACAGATACAAAATTGTCCTTCATTTGTATCCCCTTTTTTTCTGTTCAGTTTTGTCAGAGATGGGTATTCCCTTAGCATTTAAATATTGTAGGTACGTGAATTCAGCAAAATAATTCAATATAGTCCAGTACTCCATAACAGTAGTGGGTTACCTGTAGGACTGGCAATGTGAGTTGTTGACTTGAGCCTTTTACAGCTCAGCATATAAATATGGCTTTACTTTTTATACATCGTTTTTATACTTTTCTGCTGGATGCTTAAGACCAAGATAAAGCAAAATCTATATAACAAGAAACGTAACTTTTGTGTCTGACAAGGTCAGTCAAATCCCCTCAGGATTTACCCTGAAACCCTACTGCAGTTTGTAGATCCTTTGTCAGTGTCAGCCATGTGGATGAGCCATGGCCATTGCTGACCAATTTGTTCTCTGTGAAAGCCTGGGAGCATGTTTTCTCTCCATGCCTCACTATATTTTTGCACCTCGTTGTAACATCAGATTGTTCCATTTGGTTGAATGTCCATCTTGCAACACTTTAACTAGTCAAATATGTACTTACATTGCTGTTTTTTTATCATTTGGATCAAAAAGGTTTGTATTCCCTATGTTTGCATCAGTTGATTCCTGCTCCATTTTACTGCTACAGGAACTCTGGCTCACATGGCCAATGTCAAATTCATCATCATCATCACACACCCACACCAACTTCTGCTATGAAAGCGTGTGTTTTAATTTCCAACACTGAATGGATCATCTTCTTCATCCATGCATGAGTAATCTGATGATTCCCTTTCGACTTCCTCCAATACATGCAAATCTAGTTTATCGTGTACCATTGTACTGAATAGGGCTACTTCTACAAGAAAAATCAAAAGAAAATCTTTTTTTTTTTCTTTTTTTAAAACAAATCCTGGAGTAGTTTGGGTCTGCTGGATCTTCTGTGATGGCAGGAAAACATATACAACACAAAGTTACATGGAACATAATGTAAATTAAAAATCTCACCTTCCACTTTTGCAAACATCACACACCTTGCCATTTGTCACACCTACTGGGTAAACACGTCAGTTGCATCCTGTATCCCTAGGGAAAGGTACTGAGATGCACAGTCAGCTACTATTATGCTAAATATAAATTTCCAGTAGAAAAGTAATGGGTGGCCCTGCTGGGCCTATTCTTATGTTTCTTGGGTAACAATAATATGCCTATTTATTGTAATAAATTCTTAAAATGTAAACATTTACTGTAATTTTTATCACATTCCATATGGAAAATTGAATTAAACAACTGAAAATAAATATTAAACAATTTAAACTTTAAAGTGGATACTTACAATATACATTCATATAATAGTCTATTGTAACTTAGTTTTCTTTACCTTTATTGTGTGTCTGCTTGTCTGTAATCGTTGATCAGATACTTGCTGTTGATGGATAAGTTTTTCATTGACTTCTTTATATTCCTTAGCAGACAATTCTGCTGACTTTTTTGCATTTTGGAGTATACTGTTTTGCTGCTGCAAGGATATAATCCGCTCTTGTAATAAAATAATATTGCTACTTGATTTCTTGGGAGTTATCTTTTTGTACTTTTCTCTGTTAACTATATAAAAATAACACTCAGAATATTTTAAATGCCAGATTAAACATTAAAAGACAATATGCTACTAAATTCATATGTATTCTTACCTCTGGCTGGAACTACTGTATGTGTTCTCTTAAGTATATCATCATTCTTCTTTTGAAAAGCCATTTTCTTAACACTTTTGTAATCCTAAATTTAAAAGTTGTTCAAAATTTTGGTTATTATTCAACAACAATGCCAAATAAACTGTCTTCATCACTTTATCATCACTGAGACAAACACCCAACACCCATAAATTATAGGAGAGTTTCATTCTGCCTAACAGCTTTTAGAGGTTTCAGTCATAGTTGGCTTACTTCCAAGCAAAAATGACATGGCGGAGGGGCCTGGTGGAAGACAGCTGCTCATCTGATAGCAGTGAGGGCTGATAAAGGTGGGAGCCTGGGAGAAGACAGACCTGGATCACGTTCCCAGTGAACCATTCTTTCAACCAGGTCCTATCTCCCAACAGCATGTTCAGCTACAGAGGCAGCAGTGAATCATTCCACTGATCCAATTACCTTGCAAAAGCCTCATCTCTCAACAGGAAACTTTTGGTAGACATTCCAGTCCTAAGTCATCACATGAACTGACAAAATAAGTAACATATCCTTATTTAAAATAAAGTTTAAGAATTCAGAGTTAAGAAAAAGTCTGATCAATAAAATTCCATAAATGATACCTCTAATGTAGAATTCACAAATAATTCAAATTCGTGTTTAACAGAAATAAAGTAAATTTAAGGTTGAACTAGTATGCCGAAGATATAGATAGAAAATTCACTCAAAAGAAGAACTTAACCTAAAGACAGTTTTTTTAAAAGTAGTATTAAATACAGTAACAACAACAAAAATAAAATATAAATATTTAATAATTTATTGTCAGGAAATTTAAGTGCTTTCCTCAGAATTTTCTTGACTGGATGTAAATAAATGATGCTCAAATGATGCTGACAGTAATAGAGTATCTTTATCTGAAGCTGCATGTTTTCCTCCTGTCATTATTAAAATGACTCTGTGACTAAATTAAATGGAAACATCATGTAGCATTTAGTTCTAAAATATTTTACCAATTTGAAAATGATTTCACAAAGCACAATTTTGAATAGAAATGTGTTTCAAAGTAAGGGCCAGTCAGATAGCTGAGTGGATTAAAGTGCCTGCTTAGGCAGACACAGGATCTGTGGTTCTATCCCTGGAGTGTGTTGCCAGCCCTGTCCCTGGGGCACACTGAGACAGCAATTGAGACTGGGCATGGTAGCATGTGCCTGTAATCCAAGCTCTTGTAAGGCTGAAAACAGGAGGATCACTACAAGTCCAATCTGTGTAGTGAGACCCTTTAGATCCTGTACTAAATACATTTTAAAAAAGAAATGTTCCAAAATAATGTAATTCCTGGCAATAAAATATGTAACTTTTAAAAATAATTTATAGACTAAGGAGCAGGAATATATTCAATTTATAAATTATTTTTTATAAGAACTTTGTCAAAGATCCCAGTTCAGGAACAAAAAACTATAGTGAACTCAAAAATAAATTGGCCCTATATTACAGTGATAATGAATTACATGCTCTGCACTAAGAAAGTCATAAACTATGTAATAGATAAAGGATGGCCCTAACATAATGAAACCCCCTTATTGCATAGATCTATACCAGAAACACAGAGTTAAGATAGAGTTTTCCTTAAAACTAGAATAAAACCTTGCATTGCCAACAATCTGTTTTGCAACTATTCCACAAGACAGCGAAAATACCTAAAAACATTTTTTTTCTTTTTTTAATACTGGGGATCAAATTCAGGACCTTGCACTTCTCAAGTAGGTACTAATGCGTTGAGCTATCATTCATTTAAAAACTTTTCACTCAGTAAAAAGCAATATTTTGCAATAGGAATAGTATGTAACACGAATGTCACATGATCACAACTGAGCCAGTGGTTGCTCTTCATTCTTGCTCTCCCTGGCACTTTCTCACTCTTCCTCTTCCTTCAGGATTGTGGGTAATCACCTCCCTAAAGCAAAAGCTTATGGAGATCTGTCTACAGAAGAGGTATACAAAAGTAGAGGAATGCCACATTTCAAGTGAGAATATGGAGACATAAAAAATGTGGAAACTGCAAAAGTCTGTAGGAAAGTGACCAGCTTAAGGCTGTAGTAATGCCAATGATGAGTCTCTACTGACAGCATAATGTCACATTTCTGTTATATAGGTATAGGATATATATATATATATATATATATAATATAGTTATATATATAGTTACATATAGTTATACAGATATGTATTTGAAATACCTCATTTGAATTTGTTCAAAACTTTCATGTAAGATACAGTTTTATAAATGTTTAATGCTAGGATTTTACTAGAATTTAAATGTTGATCATATGCCAAGTGTATTAAAACACTCCTGGGCCAGGGAGATGGCTCAGTGGAATAAACGCTTCCCTGGCAAGTGCAAGGGTCTGAGTTCAATCCCCGGTTCAGAAAAAAAAAAACAAAAAAAAAAACACTCCCAACTGAATTTTCAGTACAAGTCACCAGCTGCAATATCAAGTTAACTAGACCTAAAATAAAAGACAACTGATCTTCTGTTTACAGAATTACTACTAAAACAGAAATCCAGGTTGCATATATCTTCAGCACTAAGACCAAAAGAGATGAAGTAAAAATGAAAATCCAAGAAACTTAACAGTATGTTGTTCCTTAAGCCCTGAGGTCCTAGTCTATTTTCTGCCTTCCCTCTAATGTTCGTGTTGTTTTGTTTTAATTTATCTTAACACAATCACTATCAAAATCCCCAACAGATGTTTTGTTGGACTTAAGTGATTTTAAATTCATTTCGAAGCATAAAATACTAAGTATAAGGAAGAAATAATAGAGAATGTTAGACATGGAGGACCTTGTTCTAGTAGCAATTTAGTCTACTATAAAGTAATAAAACAGCACTACTCAGAAAAATATAGGACGGTACAGAAGATAAAGCATATATATATATGTATATATATATATGTATATGTATATATATGTAAAGTGCATTTTATTTATGTCAAAGTCATTGCTGAACATAGTAGGGAGAAAATTCATGACAAACGTGGTACTACTGAGAACAGTGGGAGAAAAATATGAAACCTAATTACTACTTTAAGTCATATGCAAAAAAATCAATTCTAAACACTGACATAAAATCAACACAGTAAATAAGAAAATACTGGAAAAAGATAACACAAAAGGTAGTACAGAAATTTATCCAAGTAAAACTTTTGAAATATCTGTAGTACCAAAAAAAAATTGCTAACCATAAAGGAAAACAACATTGGGCCAGGTATGGTGGCACATACCTGTAATCACAGCACTTAGGAGGTAGGAAGTTGAGGTAGGAAGCTTACTGTATGTTTGAGACCAGCCTGGCTAAAGATCGAGTTCAAGGCTAGCCTGAACTGCACAGCAAACCCTGTCTCAAAAAGAGACATACTTATAAGTGAAACAAATCAGATCCACATGTGTAAACATAGTATTGTTTCCTTAGTGTAAGAAACTAAAAGAGTAAATAAGATCCAAGAGGTATAATAGATATTATGAAAGCAAAAGAAACTGCTCAAAAGGAAAGAACAACCAGAATGGGGGAAAGGAGAAAAGAAACAATATAGCTAAGATACTTGTACTACTAATTTCTATTGTTTCATTGAAAGGAACAGTTAGTGCTTATATTGTTTGATGAGTTTTACATATCTCTACCTGGTATCTAGGGAAATACTTTGATTAATATGCAATATACTAATAATTGTTAATTTCTTATCTTGTTCTTAAATTCTATTTTGTTTTATTATTTTCTTTAAAATATAAAGACAAATACATAAATTGCATCAAAGTATAATTGAATATTTTCACTATATACTTCAAACACATTCAAACTTTTAAGACTCAAATTTAATCACTAGTAAAATCAATGGATTTGAGTTATAAAGAATAAGATAACATTTAGAAAATAATTAATAAGCAAAATTTTGTCTTACCTTTGTGGTCGTGTCATCCACATTTGAATACATTTGTACTATTTTTTTCCCTTGTCTTTGGTTATTTTCTGTTTTATCACTTTGTTTCTGGTCTCTTTTATCTTCTGCGGGGCTTATTTTTTGGGATGTTTCCACAATAATCGTTCCCAATTTTTGAGAGGTCTGTGTTTCAGAATCACTGCTTTTACAAAGGGAAGAAAACAGCATAAAATTTAAGAAAAGATTGTACATATTACTTCATTAAGTTTTAAGACCAAGTGATACAGTATAGATTGTATAACAATAAGTGTAAGTTTAATTCTGAACAATTTCCACTAAATGTTAAATCAAAAAGCATATGCTTTAACACTTGAAGTATGCCCCACCATCTAAGTTAGATCAGCAAGTTTTAATTTTTTGTGTTCGTCTTTTTTTTCCCATAATTTTATTGAGAAACAAATAGCAATGAGAGAGTTTCAAACCAAATTGGCAGGACAGTTTCAATAATTAACACATTGCATATATTCTTCCTAGTGGTTAATTGCTGTACAAGATGCAGACATGATATCCTATTGACAAACAGAATTAGAAAAAATCCCTCTATTCATTAAGAGAATGTAACTATATATCTATTCTAACCATTTTGAATACACAGATACAAAATGGACATTCATCTGTA
>NW_004524620.1:11403679-11405163 GCF_000260255.1 Octodon degus | reverse complement strand
TTCAAAGAACCAGCTTTTTGCTTTTTTAATTCTTTGAATTGTTTTCTGTGTCTCAATTGAATTAATTTCTGCTCTAATCTTTATGATTTCTTCCCGTCTTTGGGCTCTGAGTTTGGTTGCCTCTTCCTTTTCTAGTTGTGGAAGGTGCAGCATTAGGGTATTTATTTGTTCCCATTCTGTTTTCCTAATGTGTGAGTTCACAGCTATGAATTTTCCTCTGAGAACTGCATTCATCGTATCCCATAAATTCCGATAAGTTGTGCTTGAATTTTCATTGAATTTTAAATATTTTTGAATTTCTTGTTTAATTTCATCTGTGACCCATTAGTTGCTAAGTAGAGTGTTGTTTAATTTCCATGTATTTAGGGTTTTTTTTCTGGTTTCTTTTGTCATTTATTTCCAGTTTCATTGCATTGTGGTCAGATAATATGCATGAAATAACTTCTGTTTCTTTGCATAGACTTAAGCATGACCTATGGACCAGTATGTGGTTTATTTTAGAAAATGACCCATGTGCAGCTGTGAAAAATGTGTATTCAAGCTGTGTTTGGTTGGAACATTCTGTATATGTCCACCAAGTCCATTTGTTTCAAGCTCTGGTTCAGTTCCATTATTTCTTTGCTAAGTTTTTGTCTGGTTGACCTATGTTTTTGGGATAAGGGAGTGTTAAGATCTCCTGTTAAGACTGTGGTCTTGGATATTAGATTTTTCATGTCCATTAAGATTTGCTTTATATAGTTGGGTGCTCCCGTGTTTGGTTCATAGATGTTTATGTGTTACCTCTTCCTCTTGAATTTTTCCCCTAACCAGTATATAGTGGCCTTGTTTATTTCACTTGATCATTGTTGGTTTGATATTGAGACTATCTGAGAAAAGGATTGCTACCCCTGCTTTTTTCTGAGGTGGTGGGGCATGTAATAGTGTGTTCCACCCTTTGACTTTCATCCTATGAATGTCCTTTTGAGTTAAATGTGTTTCTTGTATACAGCATATTGTTGGATTTTGTTTCCTAATCCACTGTGCCAGTCTACTTAATTGGTGAATTGAGTTCATTTACATTGATAGTTAGAATTGAGATTCTATGATTGACACGTCCTTATGATTGACATGTTATTTACCTGTTGTTGTTTACTTCTTTTTCTCCTGTGTTTAATTGCTTGCCCTATTTAATTGGTTGATTCTGATCTCATTCGTGGAGTTCTGATCATTTTGGTCCCTCTCTAGAACATATTCAGGAGCCTGTGTAGGGTTGGCTTTGTCATCATGAAATTATTTAGTTGTTCTTTGTCATGGAAGTATTTCACTTCTCCATCACACTTGAAAGAGAGGTTTTTAGGGTATAGTACTCTGGGCTGGAATTTGTTTTCATAGAGGACTTGAAGTACTCTGCTCCATGCTCTTCTTGCCTTCATGCTTTGTGAAGAGAAGTCGACTGTAATTCTGATGGGTTTTCCTTTGAATGTGATCTGCTTCTTTTCTCTAGC
>NW_004524620.1:11399768-11403579 GCF_000260255.1 Octodon degus | reverse complement strand
CTTAGGATAGGAGCTGACATTTAAATGTACAAAAAGTATTGGCTAATATTTCTGTTGAGAATATATATGATTTAAAATAATGGATGTCTTGGTATAGACTAAAACTAATGAGAGTTTATAGAAGAAGGGATATTTTGTTGTAGCAATAAGCTTACACATGGCTAAAGATTGTAAGAATAAATGGGTTGAACAAATCATACATGGCCTTCAAAACTTCACTAAGAAGTGTGACCTTGAAAGAGTCATACATGAGAACCAGGTACAGGTTCTTTAATTGTGTAAAGATGTGGAGGACCACCTGAGCAGCTCTCCTTGAAAGAAGAGATACTGTCTCCATTTTGACTGAGCCTAATCCTATTTCCTCATATTGTTCTGTACAGAACTCACCAGGACTTCTGTTTATCCTTCAATTGGCCCTAAGCAATGTATTTTGGTCTAGCTGAGGTGCTGGTGATAGTCTTTGCAGGTGGCGTGCATGTTTCCCTGGTAACCTACACCTGCTGCTCTTTAATGTGAGCCAGGTCGAGACAGGACGGAGAGCTAATGCTCCATGCCTCCAGCTGGGATCCAGCCTCGAGATAGAGGCTATGACTTCCTGGGGTTTGAAAGACTACATCAAAGCTGAAGCACCAGACTTCCCAAAACATTAGATACTATATAATGCAGATTACTCTCTCTGCATATCCTCTCTGCATATCAGCAGAAGTAAATTTAGGCGACCCACCTAGCTCAGCTCACAATGATCACCTACTTCCCACAATTCTCAGTCAATCCTCCTCAAGCCACGCCCCTACTGAATAAAAACCGGGTGAGGCCCTGGGTCACTCTCTTGGTTCCGGAAAACCATCTTTGTGGCTGGATTTAGAGCCTCTTGACTCTCTGATGATTGCAAATATAATTCAGTGTCTTTATTTTCGCTGTGGGTTGCATTGTAAGTGGTAGATTGGAATCAACTTGATAGGATTCCAATAACGTAACTTTGGGATTACAAATATTGGCTGCTTAGACCGAGACGAGGATCTGGAATTGTCTCCTACATAAAGAGATCCACCTTCTAGCATAATTACTGTAGCAATAATTTGTGAGAAGAAAGGAAATAAGAGGGAATAGTACATTAGGACATAGTAATAGATTTAGGGTCAAAATAAACAAGAACCAGAGTAACCATAAAAACAAAAAATTGAAAACTTGATATCAAAGTGGCTAGATGATACAAAGATTAATCTAAGAGTAAGTGAAATTAGTGAAAAAAATCAAAAGCACAAATGGCACAAAAAGCTTTTTAGAAACAATAACAGAAAAAAATTTGTCCCAAATATAGGTAAGGCACATAGAAACCAAAAATAACTATAATCAAAAAAGAACTTCTCCAGGTCATGCCATAGTAGAAATCCTAGAAGTCTTACCCAGGAACAAAATATTAAAACCTATGAAAGAAAAGCAACAAATTCTTATAAAGGTGGTCTCTTTAGAATTCTAGCTTCTCAACACAAACCTTAAAAACCAAGACAGCTTTAAGAGCTTCAAGTGCTACAAGAAAACAGCTTCTAACCCAGGCTGATGCATCTTGCAAAACTGTCTTTTAAAGTTATGGAGAATATTACATCTCTCCAGGACAGAGAGCATCTTAAAAAATTCATGACACCAAAACAAGACCCCAAAACATTCCCAAGAGCATCCTACAAAGAGACAATGAGGCCAACAATGTCAAAAAGTCCAGCAGAATGAAAACACCAGATAGGGTGAGCAGCTAAGCAGAAAAAAATTACAATGACAGGAATAATTCAATACCTTTCAGTAATAATGCTCAATGTAAATGATTTCAAACTGAATTAAAAGACATGGAATGGCAGAATTGATCAAGAAATAAAATCAACTATATTTTGCATACAAGAAACACATTTAGTCCAAAAATAAATTCACAGACTAAAAGTCAAAGGATGGAAAACAATATTCTATACAATAGGAATAAAAAATGCTAGTGGGAGTTCTTTCATTTCAAAAAAAAGTAAATTTCAAACCAAAACTGATCACAAGGGGCAAAGAAAGTTAATACATACTGGTAAAGGAATAGCTAAACAGTAAGAGGTAACAATTATAAACATACATGCACCAAACCCTAGTGCACCCAAATTTATAGAAATGAAAGATCACATAAATGTCAACAAAATTATAGCAGGGCATTTCAGCACGCCATTATCATAAAAAGACCAACTAAACAAAAAGATCAATATCAAAATATCAGAGTTTTTGAACAAATGGACTTCATAGATAAAGAGCTCTAAATAACAACAGAATATACATTCTTCTCAGTAGTATATTGGAGTTTTTTCAAAAAAGACCACATGCTAGTCCATGAAACACACTTAACTAAGTGCAAAATAATAAAAATTATGCCACACATATTATTAGATTATAATGAAATGAAGCTACAATTTAATGACAAAGAAACTGAAAAATTATGCAAACATATGGAAATTAAACCATACCTTCTTGAATAATAATAGGTTACAGAAACAGTTTGTTCCTAGGATAAATGAAAATGCCAGTACAATCTCCCAGAACTTAAGGAAAACAAGAAAAGTACTGCTAAGAAATCAATTTATAGCTATGAACATCTTCTTCAGCAGATAATAAATATCTAATGATAAATAATCTAATGATGCACCTAAAAGTCCTAGAAAAACAATGCCAATTCAAATCCAAAGCTAGAGGAAATTATCAAGATCAAAGCAAAAATTAATCAAATTGACACCAGAAAACCAATACAAAAAGAAGAGCTGGGCCGGCCAGATAACTCAGCAGATTAAAGTGCCTGGCATGCCAAGCTGGCCCTGCCCCTGGGGCATGCTGAGACAATGATTGAGACTGGGTGTGGTGGCACAGGCCTGTAATCCCAGCGCTTGGGAGCTGAACACAGGAGAATCACTATGAGTTCAATCTGTGTAGTGAGACCCTGTAGATCCTATACTAAATACAATAATAATAATAATAATAATAATAATAGATCTGGTTCTTTGAAAGAATAAAACAGACCAGTCCTCTGTCTTAACAGAAATCCAGTAAGCAAGAAATAAAAAGCCCAAATGAATGCAATTATACATGATAAAAATGAAATCACAATGGGTAATACCAAAATCCAGGTTGTTAGTGATTACTATGATAACCTTTACTGTAATAAATTGGATGATTCAGAAGAAATGAACAGATTCCTAGATACACCTGAATTACCAAATTGTACCAAGAAGACATAAAAACCCCAAAACTCAGAACCCATAAGAACCCAAATCAGCACCAACCAATGAAATTTAAGCAATAGTTAATAATAATTAAAATAGAAAACAAATCAAAACACCTACAACTAAGAAAAACCCATGACTTGATGGATTCACTACTGAGTATTACAAAAACTTTAGGAAAGATCTAACACTAACAATTCCCAAAACTCTTCAATAAAAGAGAAAGGGAAGGATCACTGCAAAATTCATGCCTAGAAACAAGTTCTATGTTGATTTCAAAACAAGAAAAGGTCCTAATCAAAAAACAAAACTACAGGCAAATCTAATGAACATACATATAAAACTCCTCAACAAGATACTAGCAAACAGTCGGAAATTTGAATACCACAGTAGCATGGAGTGTGACCTCATGGAGCCTGACATCTTGGAGTCGTTGGAAGATCTAGGTTATAAGGGTCCATTGTTGGAGGATGGTGCCCTGTCTCAGGCGGTCTCTGCTGGAGCCAGTTCCCCGGAGTTTACCAAACTCTGTGCTTGGCTGGTGTCAGAATTAAGAGTGCTCTGTAAGCTAG
>NW_004524620.1:11393485-11394663 GCF_000260255.1 Octodon degus | reverse complement strand
CTGTCTCCTGCCTTCATTCACCACCCCCTTCTTTTTGAACAATCATCTACCCGAGACACAGCACAGCAGCAACTAGCATGTCATGACAAGCAGCCCATATTCACAAGACCAGAATGACAGGTACTCGAAGGATGAAACTATTACAGGTTACCATCTTCAGTGCAGTTGCTTATTTCACAATATATATAGTTAGTTAGGGTGAGAATCTTTCCAATTAACTGCTAGATTCAAAAATCTTCTGGAGATTCTCAGGATCATTGCCTTGCCCATCTTCTGCATATAATTGTATGCCTGTCATTGTCATGTTTCCTAGCTCTTCTCCTTTCCCTCTCTGAATTAGTTATTCCTTGAGTTCCTGCTTTCCTTTTACTTGTATTATATCTTCCTATTTGTATTACTTCTTTTGAGTTCTTATACTAGGGAAATATACGATATTTACACATGTGTCTGGTTTATTTCACTTATGAGTATATCTTCTAGTGGCATCCACTTCAATATAAAGGCTTTGAGTTTATCATTTTTTATAGCTGAGTAATACTCCATTGTATAAAAATACCACATCTTTTTCATCCATTGCTCAGGTGATGGGCATCATGGTTGTTCAGCAAGATTTGGCTATCACAAATTGTGCTGCTATAAACATAGGCGCACATATATCACTATGATATGAAGTTTTAGATCCTCCGTGAAAATTCCCAATAGAGGAATAGCTGATTACAATGGGATTTCCAGTCCGACTTTTCTAAGGAGAATCCACACTGATTTCCATAACAGGTGCACCAGTCTACATTTCACCAGCAGTGGAGAAGGGCTCCTTTTTCCCACAGCCTCTCCAACATTTGTTGTTGGCTGATTTCTTTACGATACCCATTCTTTCTGGGGTGAGATGATATCTCAATGTTGTTTTAATTTACATTTCACGGAAGGCTAGTGATGTGGGGCATTTTTTCATATATTTACTCGCTTCTTTAATTTCATTCTCTGAGAAGTGTGTGTTCACCTCAGATGCCCATTTCTGGACTGGGTTTTTAAATTTTGGGGCCCTAGTGTTTTTTAGTTCTTTTTAAATTCTAGAGAGCACGGGCTGGAGAGATGGCTCAGTGGTCTAAAGCACCTACTTAGAACAAGCTTGGCAAGGCATCAGGGACCGTGGTTCAATCCCCCAGCACCACATGCCA
>NW_004524620.1:11375391-11388120 GCF_000260255.1 Octodon degus | reverse complement strand
CAAGGGGGTGGAAGAGGTCTCACCCATGCTGCGCCTGGGTTGGGACCGACAGGCCCCAGCATAGGCACAGGGTAGCCAGAAGTTCTCCCACACACTCACTGGCCCTGGGCTAGGACTGGATCTGGGGGTCCCTAGAAAGTGGCAGAAATTCTCATGTGTTGGGAGGGGTAAGGGGTGCTGGGGAGTACTGGGGGGTGTCCCAAGGGGTTGGAAGAGGGTCTCACCCATGCTGCACCTGGGCTGGGACCAGCCGGTCCCGCTGGGGCAGGGTAGCTGGAAGTTCTCCCACACACTCACCAGGGCTGGGCTAGGACTGGATCTGGGGGTCCCTAGAATGTGGCAGAAATTCTCATGTGACAGACAGGGTGGGGGGGGTGCTGCGGAGTGTTGGGCAGCCCCCAAGTGGGTGGAAGAGCATCTTACTCATGCTGCACCTGGGCTGGGTCCTGTAGGTCCTGCCGGTGCAGGGTAGTTGGGAGCTCTCCCACACACTCATAGGGCCTGGGCTAGGACTCTCTGTCTTTTTGAGATAGGGTTTCACTATGCAGTTCAGTCCGGCCTTGAACTCACTTTGCAGTGAGGCTAAACTTTCAGAAACCCTCCTGCCTCTTGAGTTCTGGTCTACAGGCATATCCCAAGGGTTAATTTTTCTAACAGAAAGTTCCTCTTCAGCACAACATTTTAATCTCCTAGACATTTACTCATTGACTTGTTTAACTCTTTATGGCCATTTATTATTTAATAAAATACTTGTTACCAATAACTATGGGTCACATAATTTTTCTAGCCATAAGAATTAAGTACTAAATAAATAAAATAGAAAAAAACAACAAAAAACAGCCTGCATGGAACTTTTGTCATACTGATGACTAGAGAATAGGTAGAAAACAAGAATAAGTAAAATGTATAATCTCATAATAGTGATATATTAATGAAAAAAATTAATCAAGGAAGAGAGATTTTAAAGTTTTAATGTGAAGTAAAACACATAAGCCTCTTTTCCACATGCAGGATCTTTCAATTGTTTTGATATAGTTATGTGTTGCTAAGATACTGCCTTGTTTATATGTTTCTAGTCTATGTTTCTGAGATGCTTTACCACCCTCTACTCTTGAATATGCACTTGCTTGTCACAATGAGGTGTCATGTCCAGAATTCCATTTCATAGTCCAGCTATAATACAGTACAGGAGGTACTTTTTAGAAGTTCTGGTAAATGCAGATTAAAACTGTGTAACTTTTTCTAGTCATGTACATCACAATATACATTCATATAATATTCAAGAAAATTTAAAATAATTGTATGTAGACTACTGTAAAACTATGTTACTTTCTCATTGTGTTGAACAGCATTTATAACCAAGTAAATTGCCTTGTATACTCTTATATAATTGTATTTTCTCAGTATACAGAGATCTTTGGAGATCTTGATTCTATTTTGTATTTTTCCATCCTTTTAGTGCCATGTTATTCACAAACTTAATATACGTGCTTTATTAGAATCCATATACACTATACTTAGTGTTATCATAGCTTTACAAAATAACAGATTAATCTAGTAAGACTTTGCCTTGAAGAATCTGTGCTTTAGAAAACATTCACAAATTATTTTTTACAATATTCTAGATTTTTATTTAGGATTTATTTCACAAAACACTAAGGCAAAAGTTCTTCCTTACATTAAATAATTGGCAGTCCAGTAAAGGTAGAATATAGGGTAATAATAAGCTTCTCTTCTGGAGGGTTAACAACCTCAGTTTGCAGACTGCAAGGACAGCTAACATTCTGACACTAGCCTTTCAAGGTCAGTGAAGACTCAGGACATAGGAGAACCTGTTCTGTAACATCATGTAACTCAGTTGTGTCCCTAATTTTCTGATCAAGGAGATTATGGGGCCACAGAGCAACATGATCAATGATGTAGAGTGTGCCTGGGGAGAGTCACATGGAGAGAATTCTCTCAGGCTTTCACAGAGAGCAAATTGGTCAAGCAATGGCCGTGACTCATTCACATGGCTGACACTGACAAAGGATCTACAGACTGCGGTACAGAGATTCAGGACAAGTCCGGAGGGGATTTGACTGACCTTATCAGATACAAAAGCTATATTTCTTATTATATAGTTCTTGCTTTATCTTGGTCTTAACCATCCAGGAGAAAAGTATAAAAATGAGGTATATAAAGTAAAGCCATATTAATATGCTGAGCTGTGAAAGGCTCAAGTCAAAAACTTCTGCAGATAACCCACTACTATTGCAGGCTGCTGGACTGTGTTGGATTGTTTTGCTGAATTTACGCACCTATAGTATTTAGATGCCAATGGAATACCCATCTCTGACAGGACTAAACTAAAAAAGGGGATACAAAGGAAGGACCATTTTGTATCTGTATATACAGAATAGTTAGGATAGATATACAGCTACTTTTGCTTAATTCAATGAGAAGAGAGATTTGTACTAATAACATTTGGACAGGATATCCTGTCTGCACCTTGTACTATGGATAACCACTAAGAAGATAATAATTTACAATGTACTGATTATTGAAACTGTCCTATTAATCAGTTTTGAAACTGTTTCACTGCTATTTGTTTCTCAATACAATAAAATTTAAAAAGAAAGCAAGGATACAGGTTAAGAAACGTCTTGCAGGATAACAGAAAGCTGATATTGAGCATTTCAATACTGATAGTGATATAAGTCAGTGTCTAGAAAGTTTTTAAAGATATTAACTAGGATTTCTAGATGGATCAGATACAGACTGACCAAGATTTTGGTCCAAGTGTCATTACCTAAGAGGAACATTAGCTCTATGTAGATTTTGTATAGGGGACATCAAAAGTATGGAGCAGATATCAGACATCAAAGCATTGATGTTGACTGTAAGCTTTATAAACCTAAAGTTTAAAAGTCATGTCTGCTTAAGATATATGGATTTGAGCCTGACTGATATAAAAACGGCAAAAATTTAAGAACAGTTTAAGAATAGTGCTGAGATTACACAAACAATATAGAAAAAAAAAAAAAAGAGCAAAACAAAGCAGAGGCCCAAAGACCCAGGGTCTTGAAAACTAAGATACTCAGGGAAACAGGAAATCAGCTGATGCTGCAGTTGAATGGCAATGAGAAAATAAACAGTGTAGTATGGTGAAGTATAAAAATAAGACAGAGAAACCAACTGGGTAAAATGCTGCTGAGAAGGCAAATGAGAACTAAGGAAATGACCTTTAGAGTCATAATTCTCATCCTAAAGGGATGATGGGTTACAAGCAATTAGAATAAAAAGGATGCAAAAAGCTTTTCAGGTTTTCCTCCTAAGGGCACTATGAATAGAGGCCTAGACTATGATGCAAGAATACCAGGAGTCCAGAAAATCTTTTGCTTCAAGACATTCCTCCTGCCATCTGGCTAATCTGGGTAACACAGGGGCTCCCTTTGATGTCTACTAGCACAGAATGTAGCTTTCTTTTGGCTCTTTAAAAAAAAACTTAGTTTCTCTAATGATACTAACATTTTCAGCAACCATAAATCTTTTGAGCCCAACTTTATATATTGTTAGGGTTTTTTTAGCTAAAATACAAGTTTTTCAATTTTTATCTCCCTTTTACCTCAAATTCTCCCTATAAATCTGGCTAAAACCAGCAGTGTACCAATCTACAACATGAATGTCGAGCTGTCTTGAAGCTTCTTCCACCAGAATAATTAGTCCACTGCCCTTAACCCGACTCTCTTGAAAATTCTCGTGACATGGACAAAATGTAGGCAAATTTTCTACCAGAATATAACATTCATGGCCCTTAGTCCAACTGCCATGGAGTCTCTGTTCCCAGGTAAAACCTCCTGAGTCTAGGCTCTACTGTCACATTTCTATCAGTATTCTGGTCCTCTGAACTCTGATTCAGCTATCAAGCCCGCTTTAGAGCATACTAGGGCCTTTCTAGTCTGCTTCTGCAAACTTCCCTAAAATTTTCCTACAAACCAGTTCCAAAAGCTCCTAAACCACATAGTCAAGAACAATCACAGTAATAAGCAAATTCCAGCACCAGTTTCCTGTAATTGTCAGCTTTTCTGTTGCTGTACCTAATACTCAATACCACAACCTAAAAGGAGTAGTTTACTTCGACTCATGTTTTAAGGAGACTCAGCCATGGTTATTTGGCTCTAAGGCACAAACATCATGGGGAGAGGCTGGGGAGACAGACAGCTTGGCAGTCTAAGCACCTGACTGGCAAGTGTAAGGACACAGGTTCCACAGTAACACATGCCATGCTGGCCCTGGAACCCCAGGAGTGCCATACCGGTCACGAAACCGAAACCTGGCATGGTGGCCCATGCCTATAATCCCAGAGCTGAGGAGGCTTACACAGGAGGATTACTAGGAGTCTGAGCTGTGTAGTGAGACCCTGTACCAAATAAATAAATGATTAAAAAAGACATCATGGAGAAAGGTATGGTGGAGCAAGAGGCTTAATTCATGGTTGCTGGAAAAAAGTAACAAGGAGGAAGGGGCAACAGGCCAGATACAGACCCAAAGGCCACACTTCCATGACTGCCCTATACACACTGAGAAGTGTGCTCCAGCAATCCTGAGGGTGGGGCTCAGAGTCCGCCCAGCTGATGACACTTCATGCTATTTGCCACCACAGTCATCCTCTTACACCTTTCAGGAGCTCTACAGAGCACTCATTTGTACTTTACTCCACCTTGCAACTGATTGGATAGTCCTGCATCCATTATGGAGGTAAGTTTGCTTTGCTCAAATTCATTTACTTAAAGGTTAATTTCATCCCCAAATACCCTCAAGTTGATAGATAAAATTAACTACTACAGACATATTAAGATAGGAAGATTAGTGAAACTGTCCAGTGATGAGACCCTGCTCCCCTTTCCATACATTGTGAGCAGTTATTCATATACTAGACTATCTTCACAACAACTAAGAAAGCCAGAGAGATTATCGTGTCTTTTTAAAAGAAGAAAACGGGCATTAAAGAGACAGGTAAGAAAAGCCACATGTTACACCTCCCGTCTTGAATCAACACTAGCTCATGCTGAGACTGTGTAAGTGAATACATGTTCATAGGAAATAAGCAGACTGCTTACCCTTTCTGGAAATACAGGAGTAAAAAGCCCAACTGTGAGAATGGAAAAAGCATTAAATGCTTCAGCTCCACAGCAATAATCACATACCAACAAGTATCAAGAGTTTTCAGAGGTATCTGGGGACACAGTTCAGCGGCATAAGCACCTGCCTGGCAAGCACAAGGTCTCGAGTTTGATCCCTGGTACCACCGAAAGAGTTTTCAGAAAACTATGACCCCATCTAATGGCCAAAACAAGGTTCCTGGAATTAATCAGGTAGTAATTAGAATAGAGCAAATAATTCAATCCTCAGAAAAAAATTAACAGGAAGATGGAAGCATTTGAAAAAAATCAAAGAGAAAACCTATACAGTTAAGTCAGTAGGAAGCATGGATAGTATGACATACCAGAAAGAAGAAGGAAGCACTAACAGTGAAGACAAACTGTGCAGAAATAAAGTTGGGGGAAAAAGAACAAATAGGAATAAAGAAAGTTTACAGATACTTTGGGATTGGATTAAAAGAAGAAATATTCAGGTTATTGCACTTTGAGAGGGACCTGAGAATGTCAAAGGATAAAAGCTTATTCACAGAGATATCAGAAAAATTCCCAAACCTAGAATAGAAAAATGTCCATATAGAAGGAATCAGCAAGGGTGAAAGTTACAAGTCAGATTTAACTCAGCCAATTCTACCCAAAGACATTTGATAGTCAATCTTTCAATGGTAAAATATAAGAAGATCCTGAAGGCAGTCAGAGAAGTGCAACAAATAACAAATAAAGGTGTCCCAATGCACTTGACAGCAGACCTCCCAGCAGCAATTTTACAGCTAGAGAATGAGATTATCACAGTACTGAAGCCAGAATACTCGCCAGTGGAGATAGCCTTACTCAAAAATGGTATCTTTTAGAAAGGACACCAATGCATATTAAATTATTTCAAACAATTGATGAGAAAATAATTCTTTAAAATATAGGCTAAAAAGCCTGCATTAATCTGACAGCAAAAACCAAACAAGGCCACAAAAAAGCAGAAAGTCAGTATCTTTGATTTTAAAGATGCAAAATTACTCACAAAATACTACTAAACTGAAGCTCAATGAAGAAAAAAAGTGATATGATAATCTCAATAGATACAGAAAAAGTATATGACAAAACTCCATAACCATTCATGATAAAAATCACTGAACAAATCATGTATAAAATGAACATATCTCAACAAAAAAATAATTTATATTAAGCCATCAGGTAGTATTATCCTGAATGTAGCAAAGCTGAAAGTTTCTCTCTAGTATCAAAAATAAAACACAGAAGTCTACTTTTACTTTTTTTAATTTAGTACCGGGTCTACAGGGTGTCACTACACAGATCTGACTCTTAGCGATCCTCCTGTTTTTCAGCCTCCCAAGTGCTGGGTTTACACGTGTGCACCACCACTGCCAGTCTCAATTACCATCTCAGCACACCCTGGGAGTGGGGCCAGCACAGCAGGCTGGGGAATCAAACCCCCGGCCCCTGCCTGCCTAGGCAGGCCCATTAATCCACTGAGCTATGTGGCTGGTCCTACTTTCACTATTTTGATTCAATATAGCCCTGGAATTTCTGCCCAAAATCAGCAGACAAGAGAAAGAAACAAGGATATTTAAATTAGAAAAGAGGAAATCAAATTGTTACTATTGGCAAATGACATCATGTAGAAAATAAAAGATTCTGCCAAAAAATAATTAGAGCAAATAAATTCAGTAAAGTTGTAGGATGCAAAATCAACATACAAAAATCAGTACCATGGCTCTATGCAAACAGCAGATTACCTGAAACAAATCAAGAAAGCAATTATGATTATAATAGCAACAGATACAATGAAAAATACTTAGATATAAGTTTAAAAGAGATAAAGATATTTACAATGAAAAAATTTAAACTACTAAAGAAAGATTAAACAAAAATAAGAAATTCTATGAGTATGTATTGGAAAAATAATACACTGTCCCTCAGGCTGGTTCTGACCAACGGGGAGTACAGTCTTCAGGAGACAAAGTGAGGCAAGGACTGTCTGTGCCCTGGGCAGGGGCCACAACTGTGACTCTAACACACAGCAGAACAGTGTAGCTGGAGTCCACTTGAGGCCACTGGATGGCTGAGTTAGTCTTTGCTGCCACCTGGCTCATATAGCCAACTCTCCACAGAGCTGTCAACACAAATATGCTATAGTCTACAATTTACATTAAATGGAGGTGGCTGACATCCTGGGACAGAGGATAGTTAACCATGCCCAGAGGACAAAACTTAAACGTAAACATTAAGTAAAGATATCTCCATATCAAAAGTAACACTTTCTACCACAATCAACCACCTACACACACACACACACACACACACACACACACACACACACACACACACAAATAGGAATGTAAAAAGGCAGCCAATAAAACACTTCCCAAAGCTCCCAATCTCTCAAAGTTGATGCATGGGGAGGAGTCAAAAGACACACACATTAATTATTTGAAATGATTTCAGAAGAAACATGAAAAAGAGCAAAAAGGCATTTGGCAAGTTTGCAGAAAATGTTATAAGATATTGGCGCAAATAAAAAAATGAGTAGTGGGCCTACAGAAGACACTAATATAAATTAGTGATTTAATTCAATATGACTTTTAGGAGATTAAAAATCATATTAAAAGTATGGGCAACAAAAGTTACTAATTTGAGTCAGAAACAGAAGACAGGACTATTGTCAGGGCTCAATTTTAAGAGATATCTTAAAACCAACAACAGAAAATGCAAGTGGATCCAATAGCTTCTGTATGACACAAAGATTAAAATTAACTGGAATTTGTGAAAAATTGGAAGACGGCACAAATGGCATAAAAAAAAAAAGGAAAGCCCTCCATAATACATTAGAGTCACAATCCTGGCAATATGTCATATTCAAAGTCTTTGATGTCCAACACAAGAAGTGAGTCTTTTTTAAAGTGGCTAGAAAAGCACTGAATCACTTATACAGTAAATTCATCAGAATTACAGGAAACTTCCAAACAGAAATCATTAAGGTCAAGAAAACTGAAAATAAGTAGATTTAAGCCCTGCCTCCCCTGCTGAAAAGATTTCCAACTCAGGCCGATATATTTTGCAAAAGGCTTTCAAAATTGATGAAGAAATATGATATTTTCATGACTAAGAGCATCTAGAGAGGGGCTAGGGAGATAGCTCAGTAGCATAAGCACCTGCCTGGCAAGTATAAGGTCTTGAGTTTGATCCCTGATACCAAAAAAAGAAAAAAAGAGTACCTAGAGAAACTCATGGCCCCCCAAAAATCACTCTGAAATATTCTGCAGACTATGCTCATAAGATAAAAAGAAGCTAAAACTGACTAAAGGCTTACTAGAATAAATACACTGGTAGGTGAACAGTTATGTAGAAGGAAACTATAGGGAATCAACAACAAAATAAGGCAATGGTAGGAATAAGTAAATATCTATTAGTAATAACTCCCAATGTGAATGATCTCAGTTCCCTAAACAAAAGATACAGACTGGCAGAAAGGATCAAGCAACCAAATTTAGAGCCTCATGGCTGTTGCAGGAAAAGAGAGATCCTGCCCCGCCCCCTCTGCAGAGGACAGAGCTTTGTGCTCTGAGAGGAAAGAGGCCCTCCCAAACCCACTTCATACACCAAAGCCTCATGGTCCTTGTCAGGGAGGAGAAAGGCACTGTCCAGAGACAGCCTCGGACCCCAAAGCTTTGTGGGAGAAGAAAGAGACCCCTCCACTAGCATCAGCACCTTGCTGCCCCTTGGTGGAGAAGCGAGGCCCTGCCTGGTTCCCATCATGCACCCCATGGGTGAGGAGAAAGTCACCACTGTGGCCCTACCGCAGACACCAGCACCTTCTGGTACCGTTGGGAGAGAAGAGTGGACATGTTACAGCCTCAGATTGTGGCAAATAGCAGCAGAGGTGACAACCAAAACATTAACCTGACTGAGGATGAGACCAACACCCAGGAGGAGTGTGAAGGCATTACCCCACCACAGGCAGTGAGACAGCTCTGGGAGTCAGACTTAGAGAAAGCTAAACAAGAACCTCATGGGATCCTCTGGGAGGGATGGGCCAGGATAATCACAGGCCTGTATACCACAGTGGGTGGCAGATTTGGTAGGTATATAACCTTCAAGGGGGAGTCTTGAAGGACATGCTATCTACTCTAGCAGTATGTTTGAGCTCTTGCACCACATGTACATCTGCACCACAGCAAAAATTAATAGTCTAGGGAACAGCGAGACAGCTCAGCAGTGTCTGCTTGGGCAAGATTAGGCAAGCGCAGGTACTGTGGTTTGATCCCTAACAACACATGCAGCACCATGTTCACCCCTAGGAGGCGCTGAGCCAGCCAGAGTCTGGACATAGTGGTGCACACCTGTAATCCCGGCACTAAGGAGGGTGAAAACACGATGATCATTATGAGTCTGAGCTGCATAGTGAGATGCTGTAACAATCAAATACATTAAATAATAATAATAGTAATAATAATAATGATGATGATGATCTGAATTACTATAGCTCGAAATCCAGGTAGCCCCAAGTGTCTTCACTAAAGTTACAGACCACTCTGCTCTGGAAAAGGGCACTTTGTAACTGGTCTTTAGGCTTTCTCAATATTCAGATGACACTTGATACAATTGCTGTCAATTATTACTATATCCAAGGTGATATAGTGGTTGCTGTGAACTGATATTTTCTTTATGCTGATATCTGGATTGTGTGGAGGTTATAAACAATGTTGTGACTCACTTCCAAAGATCTGGGCACTGGACCAAAGGAACTATAAACCCAGCAATCAATCACCAGAAATATGAAAATACAAGTCTCTGTAGCTGACTGAAACCTCTAGGGACAACAAAGTGAGGGACAGCAGTGGTAGTGAGTTGAAGAGCATGGCCCCTTCCACTCTGTGACCAGTGTCTTGAAAGAGGGACATCAAAGCACAAGATTTAAGCATCTTTGGATGGAAGTGGAGCAATAAGTGGAAGGTGGCATGCCCCCTGCTGGAGAGGAGACTCAAGTGGGACCTAGCAGCCTTGGGCTGTCTGGTTGTGGCAAAAGTGTAGACAGTCCACAGCACTGCATCCCATTCAACCCTGCAACAAGCGCTGCGAGAGGACAGACCTCAGTCAGTGGAGCTGGAACACAGGAGGCTGGGCAAGCACCAAGAGAAGCCAACTGTGCACACCTGCGCAGTCTCTGTCTGAGGGCAACACAGCAACTTGGGAGAGCAATGCAGAGAAAACAAGATAAAGAGCGGGCGGGCTGATAAGAGACATACAGAAAGTTACTAACTGAAGATTGCCCCCACACCCCACATCCAGAGGACAAGATCAGACCTACATCCAACACCAATCCTAATGAAAGCTTGGTGATTACCCAGGACAGATCTGGGATCTGAAGAGGCCAGAAATACAGAACTGTGAATACCAGAGGAACTTTTTTTTCTTTTCTCTCTTTGTATCATTTTCCTTTTTCTGTATGGTTACTTTTTTTGTTTGTTAAGGTCTTTAACTTGTTTAGTTTGCTCACCTCTGCTACCTCTTGCCCCAACTCTCCTTAATTTCTTGATATGTGCCAGTGATTGCACACTATATCTATTCTTTCTGGTTTGCTTTGATAGTCATTTTCTTTCTCCTTTTTTTTTCTTTGTATTTTAGGGCAGGATCTACAGCATCTACAGGGTGTCACTACTTAGATCAGACTTGTAGTGATCCACCTGTGTTCAGTCTCCCAAGACCTATGATTACAGGTATGCATCACCACACCCAGTCTGAAATGCCTTCTCAGGGTCCTGGGGAAGGGCTGGCATAGCACGCTGGGGTTGAACCCCAGCCGCTGTGTCTGCCTATGCAGGCACTTTAACCCGTTGAGCTATTTGGCCGGTCCTTCTCCTTTATTCTTTCTCTCCTGTTGTCTTACTCATTTTCCCAAACCTTGGATGGTCATTCCTTTGCCTCCAACTTTGCTACAACTATATTTCTCTTTATTTATTGCTCTGCTTTGTCCCCAATCCCTCTTAAAGTCCATCCACCCATACGATAAAATCACTCAACTAAAGAAAAAGTCACTCATAAAAGTGCCTGGTTTATGTTGAACTTTGTTATATCTATAGATCTCACTCTTATGGTTAAAGGTGTCAAATCCATAGTTATGACAGTTTGTCAGTTTCTAGGCTATGCTTGATGTTATTGCTAATGTACTATTTTATTTTTTATTTATTTATTTATTTATTTATTTATTTTTTTGGAGAACCGGGGATTGAACTCAGGCCCTTGCACTTGCCAGGGAAGCGCTTATTCCACTGAGCCATCTCCCGGGCCCGATAATGTACTATTTTAGCCAGGGTAGCATGCTGTTGTAATCAGTTCTTTGTATGGCAACACTTGTTCTCTGGGATCATAGCCCTCACCAGAGTCCAGTACCAAAGCACTCGTTGCTGAGCCAAATTGACAGCAACCAGTCATGCCTAATAAATTGAGAAGGCAGGCTCTTGGGACAAACACAAAGACCAAGTGCCAGCTATACAGAAAAGGTATCTCTGAGGAAGCGACATTTCCTAAGAAAGCCTCCATACTAGTGATGAACTAGCTAACACAGGCAATTTATAATCACAGACACACAAAAAATTAAAAGTAAAAAAACAGAAATGACAAGACACAGAAGCAAAATGAGATCCTGAACTTCAGGGGACAATGAGATAGAGAAAATCAGAAGCCACCCACTTGAATTTTGTCAAATAATAGCAGCAGAAGAACAAATTAAAAAAAAAACACACACACACTGAGGCTACAGAGAAAATAAAATTAGAAACAACTGTACAAGAAAAAAAAATAATAAACAAAATGAAGGTTCTTCCCAATCAATCAGGAGCAATCAGAGGAAACAGTAGTTTAAAACAATGATGGAAACCATGAAGGACTAACATAGGAAAGAAATGGAATCCATTAAAAGCACTCAAACAAATGTCCAGGAAGTTAAAATTCCATTGAAAGTTTATGCAGCCAGTTAAACCACATTAAGGACAAAATATCATATCAAGCATACAGAATTGTGGTTAGTGATCACAAAAAGGAAAAAATTCTTAGAATTAGATGACCATGAAAAGTCAACTGGGAAGGTTCAAGATGATGCACAGAAGAACAACATAAGATTAATTGGTGAGAAAACAGGAGACAGAACTAATGGCATAAAATACGTTTTCACATAAGTAAAGGCATAAAACTTTCAAAACATGGAAAAAGATATTGACACACAAATACATGAGGCAGGGCCAGGGAGATAGCTCAGTAGAATAAACGCATGCTGGGCAAGCGCAAGGTCTTGAGCTTAATTCTTCATACCACAAAAAACAAATAAACAAACAGACAACAACAACAACAACAAAAATACCCAAAACGTGAGGCATATATAAATCTAATTAGCCATGACCAAGATAAATCTACACCGAGGCATATAGCAATGAAGACTCAAGAATTCCAGCACAAGAGCATAATATTAAAAGCTTTTAGAAAAAAGAAACAAGCTGCCGACTTCCGGGAACCCCTATACCCAATCCTAGCCCAGGTCCGGTGAGTGTGTGGAGAGCTTCCTGCTACTCTGCGCCGG
>NW_004524620.1:11351637-11368506 GCF_000260255.1 Octodon degus | reverse complement strand
AAAAAAAAAAGAAAAAAGAAACAAATCACCTTTAAAGAATAGGCCATCAAAATCACAACAAACTTCTAAAGATAAGCCCTTAAGAAAGGAAGACTTTGGAGTGAAATATTTCAAGTCCTGAAAGAAAACAACCACGAATCCAGACTGATATAACCTGAAAAACTTTCTTTAAAAATAAATGTAGAAATAAAATATTTTCATAACAAAGAACTACCAAAAAACCGCCAAAATCACCAAACCAGCTCTACAAATGTTCTGAAGGATATTTTAAGAAGAGGTGATGAAGACCACAACCCAAGACCACCAGAAGAAAAAATTCACTAGGGCCAGCCAAATAGCTCAGTGGATTAAAGCATCTGCAAGCAGGTGCTGGGGCCAGGGGTTCGATCTGCAGGTCTGCCAAGCTGGCCTCACCCCCGGGGCACGCTGAGACAGCAATTGAGCTCTTGGGAGGCTGTAAACAGGCAGATCACTATGAGTCTGATCTGGCAGTGAGACCTTTAACATCCTCTAGACCCTTCTCTAAAATAAAAACAGAGAGAGAGAGAGAGAGAGAGAGAGAGAGAGAGAGAGAGAGAGAGACCGAGACCAAGACCACTAGGCAAGGCAAGAAATTCAAAAGAGGATAAAGACAGGAAACCAACAACAAAAAACCAATAAATCAATGATAAGCCAATACATATCAGTTATAACCATCAATGTAAGCGGTCTCAATTCATTTAACAACCAAAACAAGCTAGCAGGATTAAGAAACACTATCCAATAACATGTGCATACAAGAAACATAGTTAATTGATAAATAATTTCACAGACTGAAAAATCAAAGAATGAAAAACTCATGTGACAGGAACCCAAAGAAATGTCACAGTAGCTATTTTATTTGATGACAAAGTGATCAGTTACTTCAAGTCAAGTAACTGATCAAAAGAGACAAAGAAAAACTACCTACTTGTTAAGAAAAAAAATGCCAAGAAGAAGAGAAAACAATCATAAACATATATTCACTGAATAAGTGCCTGCCTGGCAAGCATAAGATCCTGAATTTGATCCCTGGTACCAAAAAATAAAAAATAAAAAAAACCAAATATAATTGTATTTTGAGACCTTAATGCAAATAGACTAAACTACACAAAAAAATCAACACAAAAATCAGAACTGAACCAAACCTTTGACCAAATGAATCTCATATACTTCTACAGAGCATTCCACCCCCCAAAGCAAAATACACATTCTTCCAAGCTGGGAATGGGATGTTCTCTGCAATGATCCCATACTGGCTCATAGAACATGCTTAATAAAATGAAAATCAATTGAAGCTATCCCACACATATTATGAGATCACAGGACAATGACATCAGAAATCACCAAAGCTCCATAAACACATGGAAATTAACAATTCCTGAACAACCAGTAGGTCACAGATGAAATTAAAGAATACATTAAATGAGTTGCAACTAAATTATAATGTCAATATCAGAACTTATAGGACACAATGAAAGGAGAACTAAGAAGGAAATTTATAGTGATTAATTCTCACATCAGGAAAATAAGATAAGCTTAAAGAAATAATGTAATGTTGAGCTTCAAACTTCTGGAAAAAGAATAACTCAAACCCAAGGCTCATATGAGAAAAGAAATTATAAAGATAAGAGAAGAAATTAATAGACTAGAGACTACGGAAACAATACAAAGAAAACAATGAATCAAAGAATTGGTTCAAGATTATATAAAATTGATAAACCCTTAGCCAACTTTATCAAAAAAGAAAAGAATCACATCAATTCAACTAGGAATGAAAAGGATTAAATCACCATGTCTCTTTTAGAAATCCAGAAGATAATGAATATCTACTTTGAGAACCTTCATCCTAAAATGGAAAATACAGAAGAACTGGACAGATTACTAGATACACATGAGTTACCAAAACTGAATTCACAAGATATAAAAATCCACCAACTACTAACATACTAAATGGGGTAAAACTAAAAATTTTCCCTCTAAAATCAGAAACAAAACAAGGATGGCCACTATCACAAATCCTATTTTTTTTGTGGGGGGAGTGGGAGGTACTGATCCAGGAGCAGAACATCTTGCCAGAGTGGCACAGTGGACTCACTTCCAAGGGCTGCAACAGGAAGAAGTGGAGCACAGCAGCCAGACCCAAGCCACATCCATCTGGATGAGTTTGAACTCGGTAGATCCGGACCTGGTGCTAAGGTAATAACTCTACCAAAACTCTACACCAAAGCTCAGAAGACAATGCTATACAAAATGGCAAAGAAGATGCTCCAGAATGGCAGCAGCAGCCATACCAGGTTCCTGAATGGCACAGGTGTGGAGAAAGTATTCCTTGGAAGCAAGGTCAGAGTACTCAGTCATCCAGGTACCTGACCCCTACAGCCAAGAGAGAGGAAAACCTGGCTACTACTCAGCTGGCAGCAGACCTTGGCATCATCTATTTGGCAATGGTTTTAGGCACATTCAGAATGCAGGAGTTCTGAAGTTAAGACAGCTTCCACCTCGATTTCAGAAGAAGGCCTCGGAGGCCAGGCAGTGTGCCCCTGAGAGGGCAGTGTGTGAAGCTGTGAATGAGAAGCCTATTTAGTGGAAACCCCAGAAGTTTGGAAAAGCCAGGAATGTGTATCTCTAAGGGAAACTTCAAGGAGGGAGCAAAGCCAACCTAAGAGAGAAGCCATGGGCGCTACCACCACGAGTGCTATAGGGGTGGAACCACATGGAGCTCACAATATGGCACAAATTGCTTCAACGTCACAAGGACCTAGAGGATTTAATGTTTGCCCTGCTGGATTTTGGACTCGTGTTGGTCCCATGCTTGGTATCCTGCTGTGTGTACCTCTTGGAATGGTAGTGTTTATCTTGTGCCTTTGAATGTTGCAAGTGTTTAGGGTTTCATTTGTACAGGGGTTCACAGTTGAGTTTGCCTTGGATCTTGGAGGAGACTTGGGACTTGGACTTTTCAGCAATGCTGAAACTGTTGGGACTTTGGCAACTCTTTTTTTAAAATTAATTTTATTGAGAAACAAATAGCAATGAGACAGTTTTAAAGCTGATTAATAGGACGGTTTCAATAATGAATACATTGTAAAAAAAATGACAAAATGTATTCTCAGGACCTGAGCCCACCTAGAAGAAATGCAGGAGACAATAGCATAGAAGAAATCAGAAAGTACATATATGAAATCTCTGAAATAATAGTGTCTGAGGTAAAGAAACAACTGCAGAAAGGCATAGAAGAAATCAGATCAGAAATAATTTCTGAAGTAAAAAAATAAATGATAAGTATAATGAAAGAAGTACTAAGTGCTTCTAAAGAAGACACTGATAAAAAAAATAGAGGAGAATAGAAAAATGATGGAATCCTTGAATGAACAATATAGGAAAGAAATAGAATGCATGAAGCAGAATCAATGTGCTATACAGGAAATTGAAACCTCAATCACAAGCTGGCAAAACCATTTGAATGAAAGTGAAAATCAACTTTCGGACCTTGAAGACACCATTGCAGCTAGTGAAAAGGTAAGAAAAGATCTCTTAAAAACAACTAAGATGCAGGAAAAAAATAATTCAATACTTGCAAGACAATGCAAAGATGAACAACGTAAGACTAATAGGCATCAATGATAAGGAAAGAGTCAATACAAATGATATAAAAAGAATATGGGCAGGAGTAATAGCAGAAAACTTCCCAAATATGAGGAAACTCTGACATTCAGGTAACCGAAGTATATAGAGCTCCACATAACATCAACCCAATTAAAAACACACCCAGAAATATAATAATCAAGATCCTAGAAATTCAGCACAGGAACAGTATACTAAAAGCCACTAGAGAAAAGAAACCTCACATTTACAGGAAAACCCATGAGAATAATGGCAGGTTGGGGCCAGGGAGATAGCTCAGTAGAATAAACACTTGCCTGGCAAGCGCATGGGCCTGAATTCAATCCCCGGTTCTGGAAAAAAAAAAAAAAAAAAAAAAGAAGAATGGCAGATTTCTCTTCACAAACCATCAAGTCAAGAAGAGCACAGAGCAAAGTATGTCAGGTCTTTCAAGAAATTCCAACCCAGACTGATATACCCTGCAAAACTCTCTTTTAAGTTCAATGGAGAAGTGAAATACTTCTATGACAAAGAGCAACTAAAGAATTTCATGATGACAAAGCCAACTCTACACAGACTACTAAAAGATATTCTAGAGAGGGATCAAAATGACCACAGCTCCATGAATGAGAACAGAAAGAACCCACCAAATAAGGCAAACAAACACAGGAGAAAAAGAGGTATACAACAGCAGTCAGTCTTTCAATATTTTTTTGTATACTGCAGCAAAATATTTCCATCAGCATACTCTACAAATGGACTTCTGCACCCTATGGGTCATGATTCTGTCCAAGCCTACAGGGTGGGCATCAAGGAAATAGCTCAGTCCCACAAGTGACACCTGGCCACCAGTGTCATCGACATTGTCCACGTCCACCACATACTAGAACTTTGTGTGATATCCTATCCCCAAACTGTTAGAAGTGCTGGTCATATATTTGCCATTCCAGTATTTTTGTTATGTTTTATTCTTAGTAATTCTTTACTATCATGAAAACTTTCTCTTAGTTGATATTTTTGTATATATTAACCTAATCAAATACTATGTGAGTATCCTGATTTGATCACAGATTCATATATATGATACACTACATTCTGGCCTCTTAGTAGGACTCACAATTTAATTTTAATTTTTGAATATCATTTTGAAATACTTAATTTTGAATTAATATTTAATTTTCTGAATATTTTTTAATTTTAATTTTTGTTTTATCATTTATAGTTTCTTTGACTTACTATATACTTATAAGACGTGGTTTGATATTTTTCCTAGTATTAGAAACTTTAAAAAGTGTATTTCCATTTTCCATTGACTTTATATTAGTTCTTCCTTGTCTTTTACACACACACACACACACACACACACACAAAAAAAATACATACAAAACATGATGTAAGATTGATACTGTTTTGTGGAAATCTTCAATTACCTTTTAAATGGGTTCGCCTAATGTATTTCACATAGTCCTGTATAACTACCACTTTGAGAGCTCTTTATTCTTTATCCAGTACCATACAGCAATTTTTCTTGCCTTCTGGATTAATGTCTTTGTTATTTTTCTATATGCTACATGTGGAGGTATTAGAATATTTTGAGTTTGTATAACTGGAAAATATTTTACTTTTAGTTTTCAAAGTTAAGTTTGCTAAGCATAAAATTCAGTGAGGACAGATCTTTTTTTTTTCAGTCCTTTGAATAAATAAGTCTAGTTTCTTACCCACTTGCTCCTTTTTTTTTTTTCTAATGTGGAATAAGATGCTATTTAATTTTGTTCTTCCATAGCTAGTATTTTTTTCCATGTATATGCTTTAATGATCTTTTTCTTTACAATTAGTTTTGGACATTTCCATTTTTGTGTATCTCGGTATGATTTTATTCATATTTCTTGTGGAAAAGTTTCATTTCTCTTGGAAATGTGATGCTATAATTTTAACTAAATTCAGAAATTTTAGATCTTTAAATATTTATTGCCTACCCCATTCTACTTTGAGAATTCTAATTATATGAATATAAGTTTCTTGATTTTGGCACAGAGTGAACTATTATATGACTGATCTGTAAACTCTTTCTTCTTCATGTTTACTTTAGACAGTTTTTATTGTCATATTCATTTAAGTTTGTAAATAATTTTTTAAAATATGCAATCTATTATTATCATGTTGTATATTCATTTCAGAAATATTTTTCTAAAATTCATTGTCTACATATTATATATTTCACATTTTAATGTTTGTCTACAATTTTTAATTTGCTATATAATTATTGATTTTCAATAAATTAGTAACAAGTTAAAAAAATTTTAAAAGATGGATATAATAAACTCAGCAAAAGAAAAGAATTAACATCAGTTTAAAAAATAAATTCCTTTAGCTTAAAAAAGTTTACTAAGAGATATCCATGAGGGATTCATTTATAGAATCTATAAAAATGAACAAGATGTAGGCCTACATAAACATCTGTGTTGCTGGGCCTACCAGGACACTCCTGTAATCCAGCTTCTCAAAGGTTGGGAAGAAGAATCACAAATTTGAGCCAGCCTAGGCAACTTCACACGACTTGCTCAAGGTAAATCTTTTTAAAAGTGCGTTTAGTACCAAGAGGGTTGGATGGCACGGGGGGGGGGGGAGTGTACTGCCAACTGATAAAACACAAATATTTGCTATGTGAGCCATTCTGTTTAGATGTATACACTTTAGAATCTTTGTCCATCATTGGAAGTGAATAAATATACAAATACAAAAACAAACAAACACACAGATAATATTCTGGACATGGGGTTTTGGAGGAGTTGGTAACTAACCATGACACTGATTCACTGTAATGATAATTGACACATTCTTTAGTACTTAACATTTTAGGCATTATTTTAATTCATTATTTATTGTATTTCTCAAAATGTACCTCAATATTATTCTATCATTATGCCCACTGTATGGAAGAAAAATGGAGACAGTCAGGTCAAGTAACATTCCTATGATCACAAAGCTAGAGAATGTCACATAGCTAGAGTCAGAAATTGAACAGAAGTCTGACTGTAAGTTCTATGCTATTAATGTGCTGAGATATATAATGTATTCTAAAAGATAGGAGAGTTGTGTGTGGGGATGGGTTTCCTTTCCCTACCTTATTTTCTCAGCTAAGACTATAACAAAAGTCTGATTAACAAAAGGAAAGCATATAGATTTATTTGGTGTAAGGTTTTTACACAATTCAGGATCCTTCATAAAAAAAATACAACCTCAAATATGAGCTAAGTGCAATAAGGTGGGAAACACCTTATTTATTCAGATACTTCTTGGTTCTTCCCAGACTCTGGAGTTAAGAAGGAGCTCCTTTCCTAAAGGTAGAGAGAGCAAATATATGAGGTATGTAAGAGGTTTATGAAGGTCAGAAGTTTACCACAATTTTTAATTCCTTTCCCTTTAATTTTCTAGAGATACTGAAATTCTGTTTTTCTTCTTGAAGGTTACCACCCTTTACTGAATGTGGAAATAGCTTCTGTGAAATAAGTATTAATAAAAGGATACTTATTTAATATAGTAATATATATGTGACTAAGCTCTACTTGCGCAGTATCTAAATAAAATCCTTATATTTTAGAGTAAGAAAAACTAAAAGAAAATCTGAAATTCCTAAAATTTCACTGCAGGATTTCTGTTTCAGAATTCTTTGCAGCTGAATGATTCCTAAGAATATTATGTCAAGCAGAAAACGTAACCATTTAATCCTTAAAGTGTAAAATTGAATTTCTTTGCTAAACAATTTAAATGATAATCCTGTATTAGAACCAAGTATTTTACCTTTCATGTATTTATTTTTCCACATATTTATTGATAAGATATATTCATATATAAACTGCCCACTGCTTTATGAATAGCCTAATTGTTCTATATGGCTGAGATAAAATCTGTAGCTAAAACTAGCATATTTTTTTGAAGGTATAGATAAATGCTTGGTGAGTTTTAAGTAGGATTTTTAACTTCAAGTGCTTTGGAGGCCAGGGAAAAAGAATCTGGGACGAATCAGTATGGGAATGGGAATGCAGATTTGATCCTCTAGCCTCATTTTTATAAATTTGTACTGTAAGTTTCTTAAAGCTTTTGAGTTTCTTGATTTTTAAAACAATGGTTTTTAAACTTATGTGGTACCAGCTGGGAAGCTTCAAAAGGTACCATATATACTCCCAAAATTATAAAAAAATTGATCTGAAGTATAGCATGGGCTTTAGAATTTTTTGTAAGACCTCCAGATAATAAAATATGCAGATAAGCATTGTGGTTCAGCAAGCAATACCCTGAAGCATGGTATTTTGGCAGGCTGACTACTTTCATCTGAATGACACTGAAGGGTTGGTGGGATAGATCAGCGCACTACTGTGTCTGCTTAGACAAGTGCAGGACTACAGTTTGATCCCTGGCACCACATGTTGCGCCAGCCCCGCCCAAAGGCAGGCTGAGCTGGCCAGAGTCCAGTGGTGTATGCCTATAATCCCAATGCTGGGGAGGCTGAAAACAGGAGGATCACCATGAGTCTGAGCTGTGTAGTGAGACCCTGCAACAACCAAATAATTAAAAAAATACATATCAATAAATAAATAAATAAATAAATAAATGGCACTGAAAGGCCTCAGAGCAGCTGAAAAGCCAAGGTCTCTCTAACTTGCTATCTGCTGTCTCTTACCCTTCATCCTCCCCAAAGTGAGTCAGAGAAGCTAGAATTTCTCTCCCCAAGGCAGGTGACAGAAATTAGAAACCCTCTGCTCTAAAAGCAATTCATAAAACTTAAATATACACAGCAAAATCAAAAGCAAAACTTCATTTAACAGTCTGAATTTTGTTTCATATTACAATAAAAGAGACACGTCCATTAATTTCCCTCCGAATACTCCCCCCACCACTCTCACTGCAACACGCTATGCCATAATCATTGCCACTTCAGGAAGTCTACAAGTCCTCTTTGGTGAGTGCTTTTAGTCACACTGTCATGGCTGTCTTGACGTCCTGAATCACTCAGAACCGTTTGTTCACGTTGCCTCTGGGGAAGGACCAAAAGATGCATAGTTGCTGGATATAGTGAATAAAGTAGATGAAGAAATTCTATACTGTTACCAAAAGTGCATTTCCTTTGAATGGCACTTGGTAGCAGCATTTACTACACTTTTGATCATACCTTGGAAACATATAAAGATTCTAATACTGCCTCAGGAAGTGGCAAGAACTATGGAATAAGTAGATTCACAACAAGGAGTATTTTGAGGATTAGTGACAGTGTGTCTTATACTACAATAATTTAATTTTTGCAAACTTTTTTTTGTACCAGGAATCAAACTCAGGACCTCATGCTTGCCAGGCAGGCATTGTACCACGAAGCTATATTCTTCACCCCGATAATTTTTTTTTTAAATTTAAACCCTAAGCCAGGTGTGATGGCACATGCCTATAATCTTAGCAGCTGGGAGGCTGAGGCAGGAGGACCACTGAAAGTTTCAGCCCAGCCAGAACTACATAGAAAGACACTATCTCAAAAAAGAAAAGAGAAAATCTTCACTGTATATTGTGATTGCACCTCCTGTTACTTCTAACCTTCCCTCTTCTTTGTGCAGAAGCTGGGTTTTTACTCTCTGTACTAGATCACAAGATGATCCTCCTTCCAGAAGGCATCCTACCCTTACATGTAGGAGTAAGAAATCCCATATAGAGAGGCCATGAAGAAACCAAACAGAAACACCTTACTTTCTCACCTTGTCTATCATATTCGATGACATCCTTTTGTCTAATCATATTTCTATACAATTGTGCATTCTTCCTCAAATCTAAAGCATCAACTTAGAAAGCTTTCCCTGACTCTCTGAGTCATCAATCTGACGTTTCTCCTGTTATATAAAACTTTTGTTAAAGAAATCTCTAAGCTTTTCTTTTATAATCTATCTCTTGTTATAGTGACATTAGTCATAACCCTCATAATAGGTGAAAAAATGTATATATCTTTCTGTCCCTATGCTAATTTGAGAACTATGTTTCTAAAATAATTTTCAGTATTATGTCTGTGACTGAGAAAATTATAATCTTCCCAAATCTAAAACAGAATCACTACTAAGGATTTATAAATAAAATAAAAACTAGAGAAAATAGAAAATATGTATGATCACAAAACATGGAAGCATTTAAAAAATTATGACAGAGTATTTTGCATATAATTCTGGCAACACTGAACTGTGTTCTAAAAGAAAGCAAAAAGGAGGTGTTCTAGCATTCACTTGCCTTTGTATTTTAAGTGTATGTATGAATGCATAGCCATGGGTAAAAGAAAGAAATATTATAGATTTTTAGTATTCTCCTGTTGCTACTCACTAGGGATTAAATAACTTTTAAGACTAGAAATCGCTATAACTTTAAAGAAGTAATTTTTAACCACCATTCAATTAAAGTTAGTACAATGACTTTGCATAATACATACATGAAATAATTAGTGAAGATGGTTCTTAATTTAAAGGATGTTAAACAGCTTGTAGACATCTGGTAACAAGCTGAAATGGGTCATTCAAAATTTATCTAACTAAATTAAGGGGGGAAAATGTTTCTCCTCCCAGGTTGGCATGTCACAAGATAACTAAACCGACTTGGTAGGCTTGCCTGGGAATCCTTAGCTGTCAGCGGTGAATATGCAAAGGGCCAGCAAATTAAATCAACCTGCCAAACTGTCAATTTCAAGCCTCATGACTGCATGAAAATAGCATCACTGGAAGAAATCAAGCATTGCCTTCTTTTGGGTTTCCTGGCACCTATTCAAATACTCATGCAGTTGTGGCTAATTTTGCATGCAAATTTCAGTCAATAAGCTCAGAACAAGACCTCCCAAGATATTTCAAAGGATCTGACAGTATTTTTTCTGAATACCAAATCAACAGTAGTTGAAATTCAATCTCCATTTGCCAGTGCTTTACATATGCACAGTGTCCCCACCACAGAGCTAAGTTAATGAGAGCCCTACCTGCTTTCACTCACATCCTCCCAGCCGTCCTTGCTGAGGTTCTCAAACACATTGCTCATAACCTTGATGGAGTGATTGAGCACAGTGTGGTGAGGGCCCGAACAGCACTTTCTCTTGGCGGCTTTAAGTTTAACCTTGGTCGTGGTTGTCTTACAATCATATTTTCCAGCTCGCAGGTCTGTGGTGGCCATCTCAGACTTGGCTTTGCCTTCAGAAGGCTGTAATTTCTCCACTGGATTCATTAGCTCTTCCTTTTCATTTCTCGGTGCATTGGCTTCTACCACTTGTCTCCTTAGTGAAGTGACTTCTCTCTCCAGTTCACTGATTTTTACTTCAAGTTTAGTTTTGTCTTTGTCTACATCTTTACTCTCCTGTAGTAGCTGTTCAAGTTCTTTTTTTCTGTTCTCTGCAGCTTCTTTATGCTGTTCTAAACTAGCTTTCAGGAAATCATTTTCTTTCACTAATTGTTTGTTTCCTTCTTTTAATTTTTTTGATGTTTTCTCAAAAGATTTTAGTCGATTTTCCAACTCAATGACCTACACAGAAGAGTTTAATTTATACTTTCAAAATCCAAAACCATAATCTACTGGATCTTTATTTAGATTTCTAATTATTGAAAGAAAAATAATGTTCAGTACAAGGACAAAACAAATCTTTGGAACTTAATTTCTAAATAATTGTAAGGTGGTATAGATGAATACATTCAAAATGCAATAATACATCTGTTGAATAAAGGACAGATGGTGAAAGAAGTTAAAATTGTACATAAAGTGATACAGAATTAACTCGCTGAATAAACTGCAGTTTTGTAAGATCCTAAGTACTTTAGTTATACATATACATATTTTTAAACATAAAAAATCTTTAGGAAAAACACCTTATATAAAAAGTTTTAAATAGGTACATGGGGAAACTTATCAATGAATGATATTTTTATTCAACATCCAAAAATCATGAAAAATGAAGACAAAATACAAAATAAACTACAAAGCCCTTGATTTACCCAGTAAAAAACTTTTTACAAAAAAACTCCCCAAAACTTGACAAGGCTGCATATGAATTAAAGTTTTCAGTTTATTTTAATAAATACTATTCATACTGTAGGAACTAGCAGTGGTAAAGTATACTTCTTGATGTTAAGGAATTTCAAAAACTGTTAAGGAGATGTTTACATGCCTAAAGCTAAGAAAGAAAACAACTTAAACGTCCTAAGTCTAAGCATCAAACAAAATAAGTAATTCTAAATCATGAGAACAAAAATTTCATGAAGTTGATATAGATCTTGGTCTTGAAAACTAATAAGTATTGCTTATTTATACATACATTTTGCTATTTACAAAGTAGTTCTATAAACACAGTCTCTCCATATCATCTCAAAACCATGAGCTAAGTACAATACTTATATTTCCATAATAGAAACTGCAACAAAACATCAACAACCACAACAATAAAAAGTAGATTTAGGGGCTGGGGAGATAGCTTGGCAGTCTAAGAGCCTGCCTGGCAAGCACAAGGACCTGAATTCAATCCCCAGTGCCACATGCCATGCAGGTCCTGGCTGTGCAGCCACCAAAACTGGGTGTGGTGGCTTGCCAGCAATCCCAGTGTTGGGGAGGCTGAGACAGGTTCACTATGTCTGAGCTGTGTAGCATGATCCTGTACCAATTAATTAATTAATTAAAAGAAAGTTTCAGAAAAATTACACAAAGAGGTAAATTCCTACTTTGAACTGGAATGCAAACTGAGAATATTTTGCCTATACCACATTCCATAAGCCATCTGAGAAGATACACTTTATAAACACACCACACACACACACACACACACACACACACACACACACATACAAATTGAAGTTATATTTACTTTAAAAGGAAAATTATCAAACAGATACTTTTCCCCCTATGTTGTGTGGCAGTCTGGGGAAACATTTTAATGTTCTGACAACTACTATGGTTTAAATGTTTGTGTACCCCTAAAATTCATATGTTAAAAACCTAATCAAACAATTAGTGGAGGCGGGGGTTCAATCCCTGGCCCTGCCATGCCTGCCCCACTCCTAGGGCACATTGAGATGGCAATTGAGACTGGACATGGTGGTGTGCACCTGTAATCCCAGCCTTTGGGAGGCTGTAAATAGGCAGATCACTATGAGTTCTATCTAGTAGTGAGACCCTGAACACCCTCTAGACCCTTCCTTAAAAAATTAAAAAAAAAAAAAAAACTATTGCAGAGATCTAATCTAACGAATAGAATAAATAACCTTTGAAGAGAACCTAGAGCGCTACCTTTCTCCTTCAACCATGTAAAGATAGCTAGAAGTCAACATTAAAAAAAAACACCACTATTTTTCTTATGAGTTCGATTACCTTTCTCTAATTAAATAGTTATTTACTGATTGGTTAACCTATCCAGAGACAAGATTGGGTAGCCTACCCTATCAACACAATATAAAGAATCTCACCTAATTTTAATCAGTTATAGTCCACAGTATGACACACTGATAGCTTTTATGTCCTTATAGGACCTAATTTTTGGTCCACAGTGCAGGTACATGAAATTGGTCCCTAGCTCTTATAAGCCTCTGCATATTTCTGTGATGAGATTCTGTTCTTCCTTCACAATGTAAATTTTACTGGAAAGATGGTAAACATGACAAAAACTAGTGCTGAAGAAAACAAAATCTGGCTGAATCTTTATTTCTTCCAAAACATTCTACTTCCAATTTTTATTCTCAATTTAGTAAAATGTACTACAAACAAGGAATATTATCTCTTTATACTATATTTAGTTTTCCTTGATGGATCTTTAATCATTGCCCCAAATAGAATATTTTCCATACATGTATTTTAAAATACTTAAACAGGCTATATTTTAGGGTAGGGTAAGTAAAATAGACTACATCTTTAATATATCTTCTATATAAGCAATTATACATTTTCAAAAATACTGACTTAGAGAGTGGTAGAAAAATGTTAAGAAGTAGTAATCTAGAGAAAACACTTTTTTGAGTCAGATCTGTATCTTATTTTCAGATCTCATTGCTTTAGTTGGTAAAATGTTTAAAGTCTTATACCATTAGTCTCCAAATCTGTGAGACAGGAGCAGTAATATCTACCATGCAGAATTGTTTTGAGTATTAAACATGGTAAGCAAACAATTCTGGCCGACAGTAAGTACGAATCAATTTACTATTTTCATCAACATTATTATTGTTAGGGTCGGCCGAATAGCTCAGTGGATTAAATCAACTGCAAGCAGGCGCAGGGGCCACCAGTTTGATCCCTGGGCCTGCCCTGGTGGTTCCACCCACAGGGTGCGATGAGACAGCAATTGAGACTGGGAGTAGTGGCACACACCTGTAATCCCAGATCTTGCGAGGCTGTAAACAGGCGGATCACTAAGATCCAATCTAGTAGTGAGACCCTGAACACCCTGTAGACCCTTCCCTAAAATACAAAACAACACCAACAAAAAACCATTATTATTGCTTCTTTTACTTTAAAACTGTTTCTATTATATGTACTAAATATGCTAAATTAGTCTTTAATTCTATAGTTTTAATAAAAATAAAACATGAACACATGTAACATTTTATTAATTTTTATTTTTATTTTATTGAGACAGGGTCTTGGTATGTAGTTCAGGCTGGCTTTGAACTTACAACAGAGCCCTGGCCTGCCTGGAACTCACAGTGATCCTCCTGCCTCCACCTCCCAAGTGTTGGGATTTAGGTGTGTACCACCATGCTTAGCTGTGTAAGAAAACACTTTAAATTAGTGATTTAATTCTGGAAATTAGTATTTTTATCTTTTGACTAAGATCTATTTAAGTTTGGATATAATTCATAAAATTTTTATTTATGTTGGGGCCCAGAGCACAGTACGGTATCTTGGCATAGTGAGGACTTCAGGGTTTTTTGTTCGTTTGTGTTTTGTTCTTCTGAGACCGGGTCTCGCTATGCAGTTGAGGCTGGCCTTGAGCTCACTCTGCAGCCCAGGCTGGTCTGGAACTTGCAAAGATCCTCCTGCTTTAGTCTCCCGAGTGCTGGTATTCCAGCTGTGCACCACCGTGCCTGGCTGAGGACTTTGAACTGAAGGGCAATGGAAGGTTTTGGGGCAGTATCTCCAACTTTCTACCTTTTATCCTTCTTTGTCACCCAACTTGAGTTTCTCAGAATTTCTTTTCAACCTGGCAAGTCACTGGAGATAGAACTCCTCACTTCCTACAAAGGCTACCCTTCCTTTTTCTTTCACCTTGAAGAGCCTCGTGTAAAGGAGACGCCCCATCCTATGGGAAAGGAATGCTACACAGAAAGGTCAAGAAAAGCCTGAGTGAAAACGCCTTCTTTGGGTTTCACTCTCAATCTATTCTCATTGGATCAAATCATTTTTTTTCAATCACAATTTGACACAGATGTTCTTTCTTCATAGAACTTAATCATAAAATGAACATTTCTTCCTGGGTCTTCATTTCTGAAGCCTCATATGTCACATAAAAACTTTAATTAAATAACTTTGCCACAGTTTTATCACGTTAACCTGCCTTTTGTTAAAGGAATACTGGTTGTGATGCCTGATGATGACAAAAGCCATCGCACCTTTCTGCCCCTGTACGTACCAACAGGAAAAGCCTTGGGATTTTAAAGCCTATCAGCTGCCCAATGTGAATCTATGTTACAATATGTGAACCGGTCAAAACTTATTTTTGTTTAAAATGGAAGACAGATAACAAAGCAAATATATTACTTCTAAACACTTTAAAAGGGGAAACACATAACACCATTAAAGTGTTCCTCAAGGTATGCTCAAAAATTACTAAACTGATTTTAAAAATGAATCTGGGGAACTGTTAAGGTATTTGGTTTTTGTGTTTCAAATCTGCTCAAATCCATTATTTCGCTTTAGTGATAAAATTTTAAGATAATTTACCAAAAAGATAATTCTTTCTTTCTTTCTTTTTTTTTTTTTTTTTTTTTTTTTCTGGTACCCTGCACTTGCCAGGCAGACACTTATTCCACTGAGCTATCTCCCCGGCGCAAAAAAAGGAAATTCTTTTCAAAATTGAAATACAGCACCTGGCACTGTGAGATGTACATGTTAATCTGATGGGTCTGCCAAAAAAAATGTAGCACAGTGGGGGGTGTGGCTTAACAAAAACTTATTTTCTTATAGATCTAAAGTTTGAAAATCCAAGAAAAATGTCAGTGGACTTCATTTCCTTTAAGGCTTGATTCACTGCCTTGTAAACAGCAAACCTTCCCTGTGTCACATGGTTTTCTGTCTGTGTCCTAATTTCATTTTCTTGAAACAATGCAAGCTTGCTATATTAGGGCCTTCCTTAATAACCTCATTTTAATTTAAATACTTCTTTAAAGACTCACTCTAAATAGAATTCTGAGATTTAAAAGGTTAGAATTTAAAGATTCAGGGGGACATTATCAGCCAACAACAGAGTGAAATACTAATATGTTATTATATGTGGTATTAGAAACACATGCAGACTTTGCTCTCATCTTGTTACTACCTTTTATATTCATTTCGAATAAGTGTCATGTATCACCTTTGAAAAAAACTTAGGCTGCGGTGTGGCTCAGTGGTAGCATGACTGCTGGCATGCAGAAGGTCTGGGTGCTCCAGCATCACAAAAATAAATAAATGATGAAATTCAACCATGAGTAATTAAATTGTGACAAACAACTGCACTAGATTAATATAAAAAACAGCAACAAATTAGTATGCTAATTTGACATATGGTTCAATGAAAATAATTCCTGTTTGCTTTCCAGGCCTTAAAGTGGATTCATATATCCATTATAATATTAGTCATTTACAGTGGTTAGAAAGAAAGAATAGATTTCATTAGTTTCTACTCTAGGGCAATACAGAGTGACATATTAATTTAAAATCTGGCAAACAAAAATATTTCTGAAAAGAAGTAAGCTACTCTAAGCTATATGATATCCTACCTGATAGGAGGCAGATTATTTCAATTATGCATTTTACTTTAAGATAAATGTGAGCATTTTTTATTCTTTATGTCATTAAGTTTACCAGTTACGTGTCATTCAGTAATACTGAGATGACAGCCTTTATTACCTGACCATATGCCAAGTGTTAGAACTATTCAGGGAATTACATTAACTGTTATAAATTACTGTATGTTCTACAAGTCAGTTCACATCTGCAAGGAATATAAGTACATATATTAATTTTCTGCTTATATATGTGAATTTCTAACTTTTTTAAATGTTAAAG
>NW_004524620.1:11345217-11351472 GCF_000260255.1 Octodon degus | reverse complement strand
AGATAAACGTTAACATTTTAAAACAGTATTTTATTATTAATGACAGACATGCTGTATTGTGACTATAAGGGTGATATAGCTGTTATTCTTAAAACAGAAAAGTATATTCAATCATGATAGAAACATATAAAACAAGATAAATCATCGATATTTTAAAGTTTAAAAATCATACATATTATCATCTTACTATCTTACCATGCTTAAGTTTTCAGCTCACATATTGTAAATATGGATGTTTGCATTGCTGTAAGACCATCTCTCTATGAACCATTTTAACTCTAAAATGCTCAGTTATAAGAAATAGGAGTATATAGTCAAAATTTTGCTAACTTCTATTATTTTTATTTTCTCCATTTTATATTTGAAAATATTTTTAATCTATGTCAACAGAAGCACAAGTATTTACACATTTATTTTATTAACATTGATTTTTTATCCTATTTTGGTGAGCCAATAATTTTGAATTATGAATTTAAATTAAGGATTCACATAAGGTTTAAATGTATGAGCACTCGTTTTAAAATATAATCCTTTATGTTAAAATCCAGATTTAACTTGTCCAGCTCAATATCTTAAAGATTACACTACCTTCTGTAAGGTCTGCTCTGACATTTCTTTCCCATTCTTCTCTGAAGTACTCATCTTGACCCCATCATCTTCACAGTATCTAAAGAGTTGTTCTGGAAGGGAATAAATTATATATTATGGTACCTGATATACTGCTGAAACAGTGTCCTGTCATTTTAAAAAACAAGGTTCTGTGGTTTTTCAATTATAAATAATCTAGCCTTTTTTTTTTTTTTTTTTTGGCTAAATGAGGAACCAAACAATGACCTTTTACAAGATTTTAAGTCATATAATTATGTATCTTTGTAGTGTCACATTTTTTCTACAGTATTAAGATTTTCAAAAGTACAATAGGTATGTGGGTTAACAATGCTACACTTTTATTCCCATTTTCATTCTTTTGTAGACTATTCCCTCTTTGCCTTAAAAGCAGAATTCTTTGCCTTTTTATCTACACAGTCACTACTAGTTTTGTTCTCTGGATCTTGTTCCCTGCCAGGAGGATCACAGTGACTGCTGAACAAAGCAAATAGTAACAGAACTAGGGGAGACTGAAAGTCTAATGCCCCCTACTAAAACCTTTTGTTCAAGTGAAAGATCCTCCACTGGGCAGGGTAAACCGTAAAAACCACAATTCTAGAAAAACTGTGACTTCATGACAAATAGAAACCGAGGTACATGGGTGAAGCTGCTCCCACAGATCATCCCAACACTGGCTACACAACTTACTATCAAGATCTTTTCAATCAACTAAAAATCTGCAAGTAACTTAACAACGCTAAAAGAAAAATATATAATCATAAAATATCTTCTAATGTTATTAAAATTAAAATTTATCAAACCCTATGATTATTTTTCTTTTCATATAAATCAGTAACAAATTTTGTTTTATTACTTGTGAATATTGAAATATAACATTTTAAAATAGGAGTAAAAATACATAAAGCTGAAAGAATACATCTGTATGCTAGACTGAAATGATTTTGCTTTAAAGTATGCTTGACTGCTGTAGGTCAATGTAAAACTTTGATTTACCAACAAAGAAAAAGGGAAGTAATATTATTCTCTGTAGAGCAGAAATCCTCTTGGCATAAACAGTGACTAACAAGTTTGTTAGAGTGAATTAGGCATTTCTTTTGTCTTTGAAACATGACATACCCAATTAAAACTTCTGTACTCCTGAAATAAATAGAGCACTATCCTAGGGATAATAAAAGCTAGAATAGGTAGACTTTGCCACCCAGGGAATAAGTACCTTTACCTTGATAATAATCTATGAGTTCCCAAGTTTCTTTTTCTAGTCCCTGAACACCATGGCGCTGCACTCATTTACAAGGCTCTTTCAGCAGTATAGAAATGATATGCAAATACAATTCATCTGTTCTAGTCATTTAAATATCTGCTACAGTTCTTAGTGGAATAGTTACTATTAAAAAGAAGATAATAGCTCTATGTTCAAAAAGCATAGATGTCCAAAAATACCTAGGTAACTAATAAAATAAATACTAAAGATGAATTTTTGAATCAAGCTCTTCGCAGCTGTGTAGTTCCTGGATGTACAGAAGGCCCACTGATGGACTGGCTAACTATGCTCTTCTGTGGTTGTTTGTAAAAAGTTTGCTTCTCACTTTCACAGATTTGATAAAGAATATTCAAGCAGTTGAGCCCAGGCCCTGATAAAGAACAAAGACCCACTGGTTATCTAGCTCTTCATGTTTATGTCTCATGATCTCAGAATTTGGGAAATGAACCAAGAAGGACAGGTTTACATTTTTTTTTTTCAAACAATGGGTGTATGTGTTTCATCATATAGGGAAATATTCTTAATGCATTACAATTTTATTTATTTTGGTGGGGATTTTTTGTTTTTTAGTGTCTTATTTGGTTTTGAGACAGGGTCTTGCAATGCAGTTCAAGGAATTCCCAGTGATTTTTGTGCCTCAGTTTTCCAAGTGCTGGAATTATAGGCATGAACCATTATATCTGGCTATACTTTTTTTTTTTTTTTGTATTTTAGGTAAGGGTCTACAGGGTGTTCAGGGTCTCACTAGATCAGACTTGTAATGATCCATCTGTTTACAGCCTCCCAAGAGCTGGGATGACAGGAGTGCACCACCACATCCAGTCTCGATTACCATCTCCATGTGCTGTGGGCAGCAGGGGCCAGCATGGCAAGCAAGGGAATTGTATCCCTGGCCCCTGTGCCTACTTGCTGGCACTTTAATCCACTCAGCTATTTGGCTGGCCCTTATATTTACTTTTTAATGCTTTAATTTTTACTATTGTAAAAATGCATTTTGCTTTATACTTTTTCAGTTTTTTTCTCCCTCCATTTTTCCTTTTTAACTTTACTTATTCATAGTCATTTAAACTTATCTTGTTTTCTATATTTTAAATTTCCTTTTCTTCTTTTGGCTACACGAGGTAAAGGGAAAGTATTAGTAGTTTTATATAACTTTTTTTCTACCTCTGAAGGCTCAAATCTTCAAGGCTGCTGAAATAAACTGACAATAGGCAGATTAACAGGAAAGAATGTAAACTAATTCATTAGTGTGCACAAGGGCCATAGAAAACATGAAAACTAAAAAATGGGCCACATAATTGAAACTTCAACACCATCTCATAGGGGAGAGGGAAAAAGAAGACAGAACTACAGGCAATATTCCAAGGGCCATAAAGGATTTTTAAGAGTTCTGGGCCTGAGCAACAGACATTAGCCTGGGTCAAAGATGAAGGACAGACCTCCATTGTAACAAAGATTGTCTTACCATACAGGTAGACTGTCAGGTGTCAGTCTTCAAAAGAACACATGATGCTTTTAGTGTAAATATTACACAACTTTTGGTCTTCTTTTCTATGACTTAATCTTTCAGATTAATGAGATTTTTAAGGAAGAAGCACAAGATAATTGCTTCTGGTGTTGTTTTGTTTTGTTTTTGCTTTTAACTTCCCTTAGGTCAAATTAGCCATCTTCTAAGACAGATCTCCTTGAGCTTGGGAGCTGGAAACCAGAAAAGGTTAGAGAAACTATGATTCTAAGACAGCTCCTCAAGCCTCCCAATTTCCCTTTGTCCAAAGTACTCAGCATGTCAAAACATCATACTTTAAGGGTAAGCCCTAAAAGTACATAAAATGATTAATCTAGTTTTTCCAGCTTTTTACTGCTTAGTCACCTTCAGATGATTTTTCTTTTAAATAATATTAACACATTATTTTCAAAATCTATTTTTTCCAGCCCTTACATCGTCCTTAAAAGTCTTTTCATTATATCAGTTTGTGAGAAGAAAAAGGGAATACGTGTTACTTTGTATATGGGTGATTTCCTAAGAAAGAATTACTAGTTTTATATAACTTTTAGGAAAAACTAATAGTCACAGTGAGTAGGTTTTATTTTGGAAGGTACTTGTGATTATATAAAGAGATATACTTGATATTTGTCTCCAATTCTTGACACAGAGCTTCTGAAATTCTTGGACTTTCCTGAATGACATGATTATCTTTGTTATTCATAAAAGCTCCTTTCAAATATGCCAGAATTAACGTTAAAGCAATAGTTGACAAGAACATATGCAGCTTCAGAATGCAAAACGGTTGCCAGAGGAAGTCACTTTGAGCTCAGCACTGAAACATTCCATCCTGTTCCCAGAGCTCTTCCGAAAGGTCAAGGACTGGGACTGATCACCCAGGGTCAATGATTTCCTCAATCACTCTTATGTAATGGTCCTCTAGAAGAAAACTAGTGAGTTTGTCTTCAATATTTTAAATGGTAAACATACAAATTCTTTGAGGATGGCATGTGCAAAAAAGCACGACAGCATGATGACCCTTCTCCCATTCTTGGCTTACACACGTCTCTTTCACTGTTTCTGAGTTGAATACCATATATAATAAGCTGGTAGTAGTACATAAAGTCCTTTCTAGAGCCAGTAAGGCAAAGTAGCAAATCTGTAGAAGAGAACATGGGAACCTCCAACTTATAGCTGATGGATCAGAAAAAGATGGACTTGTCAAAAGGTATCTGAAATGGGGACACATTTTTAGAACTGAAACCTTTCGCTGTGTGCCATTTCCAAGCATTTATAGGTGAACTAAATTGTGGCACATACACTTGGTGGTTAGAGTAGTGGTGCTGAATGTATGGTACAGTCAGCTATCTGCTGTCACTGAAAGCTCTAAAAGGTACACCATCACTGGTACAGAAAGTCAAAGAGCAGTCTACTAGGTAGAGGGGGAAAAAAAAAACCTACATAGTACTATGTCAGATAAATGAGTTAGGGATAATGAAAGAATCAGTAAAACTGGCCATGAAAAAGTAAGACTGTGTGTGTGTGTATGTGTGTGTGTGTGTGTGTGTGTGTGTGTGTGGTGTGTGTGTGTGTTACTAAGGATTGAACCCCGGGCCTTTGAAAAATTTTTTGAGACAAGATCTTGCTAAGTTGCCCAGGAAGGGTTCAAACTTATGATGTTTCTATCTTATTTTCCCAGAATACTGCAAGTACAGGTATGTGGCAAATTTTTATTTTTTGTGTTAGACATTGTCTCTTTAGCAAGATGAAAATGAGTCAACTATAAATAGAATTCATATCCCATCTCCTCTAAAAAATGACTACTAGTCAGTGAAAAATAAAAGACTCATTTCTTATGAATGAGGTTAAAGATGAGAAATAAGCTCTGCTTCTGTAGATAGGACAGAATGTCAATTATCCCATGAGCTTGCTCATCTGACTGACACCGTGATACTTACAGCATCTTCACTGAGACTCATCCTATCCTTTTTGACTTTACCCGACAGGAATACAAAAAACAATCTACTTGATCAGTAAAAGTTGAAAGAGAGGGCCAGTCAAATGGCTCAGCGGATTAAAGCACCTGCAAGCAGGCACAGGGGCTGGGGGTTCAATCCCTGGGCCTGCCATGCCTGCCTCGCCCCCAGAGCTCGCTGAGATGGCAATGGAGACTGGGCGTGGTGGTGCACACCTGTAATCCCAGCTCTTGGGAGGCTGTAAACAGATGGATCACTATAAATCCAATCTAGTAGTGATCTTTTACTGATTAGTGAGACCCTGAACAACCTTTAGATCCTTACCTAAAATACAGAAAGAAATGTATAAAAAAATATTGAAAGAGAAGTAGTCCATTTTTGTTACAAGCCACAGATATTCTGAAAGTATGTTATCAGGACAATGAAAAGTTTTATTTTTTTTTCTATAAAGAAAGGTGGACAAACAAAATGATAGGTAGGGTTTTTTGTTTTGTTTTGCTTTTCCATTGTATTCGGTGCAAGTGTCACCCAAAAAAATAGTCCTATTAACCTAAAAAGTGTTCTTAATCAGCTCTTTTTGACTCCATTAGTTCACAGGTTTTGGTTAGAGAAATCCGAATGTGCTATCTTCAATTCTTTTATTTGAAAGCTATATGATATGCTCTTTTGGTACTTCCATGGTAGTCCTTTATAATGATTAAGTATTTTAAACTGTTTTTCTATGTTGAATTATTTAATTAGATTACTTTAGTTTTACATTTCAATGAATTAGTATTGTGAAATTTAAATTTTTATCTTTCCATTTCAATTTTGTGCTACCAACTATTTAATTCATTTACTTTCGTTTCAATTGATTTTATATTTCTGACATTAATCCTTTTATTTCTTCATCTTAAATGTTTTTTTTTCCACTGAGCCATCTCCCC
>NW_004524620.1:11341855-11343072 GCF_000260255.1 Octodon degus | reverse complement strand
AAAAAAAAAAACTAGGACTGGAAATTCCATTCAAACCAGCTATCCCCCTACTGGGAATGTTCCCAGAGGAATGGAAAACATCATCTAATAGTGATATATGTGCACATATTTTTTAGCAGCACATTTGTAATAGCCAAATCTTGGAAACAACCAAGAAGCCCGTCACCTGAGGAATGGATGAAAAAGTTGTGGTATTTTTATACAATGGAGTATTACTCAGCTATAGAGAATGATAGGCTTGAAGCCTTCATATTTAAGTGGATGCCACTTGAAGATATACTCTTGAGTGAAATAAACCAGACCCACATGTGTAACTATCGTATAGTCTCCCTAGTGTTAGAACTCAAAAGAAGATATAAAAATAGAAAGGTATAACACAATTAAAAGGAAAGTGAAAACTTAAAAATCAAACAACGAAGAGAGGGCAAGGAGAAAAGCTAGGAAACATGACAGGGGCAAAACCATAAATTTGTAAGCACAAGATGGTTAAGGCAATGATTCTGAGAACCTTCAGCAGGTCTTTGAAACTAGAAGTTAATTGGTAGGATTTCACCCTGACTAACTATATATGCTGATACCTGTGAACTAAGCAAGTGCAGTCAGGATAGCAATGTGCAATACTAGGGTCATGCTTGGAATGCCTATCATCCTGGTCTTCTAAATACATAGTGCTTGTCATGTCATACCAATTATTATTATACCGTCTCTCAAGTAAATGTTTGTTTAAAAAAAAGGGGGGGGGTAATAAATGAAAACAAGAGACAAGAAAAAAAATCTTAGGATTTTCCTGCTACAATTCTGTACAAGGTGAAACATCTAAATTTCTGTGAAAAGATATGTAATTGTTTATTCTTATTTTTAAAATATTTTTTTCTTTTTTCTTCACAATCTGTAGGATTTTATACTTTAACATATCAGGGGCCGGGGAGACGGCTCAGTGGAATAAGCACTTCCCTGATAAGCACAAGGGCCTGAATTCAATCCCCGCTTCCTCCAAAAAATAAATAAATAAATAAAGTTTAATATATCAATACTTGATGGAAAATATCTGTTCCATGTTATGTCTAAGGTGTCCGATATTCAGACAGATAGTGAAGTTAAGCTCAATTTCCTATGTTACAGGTTAATAATATCATTAAGCTTCTCTTCTGAAGGGTTAACAATTTTAGTTTGCAGACCAAATATTAGAGGAAAAGAAGTACTGCAAGGACGGCCAA
>NW_004524620.1:11335011-11341755 GCF_000260255.1 Octodon degus | reverse complement strand
CAAAAACTGCTGAAGTTTGAATATAAATTTTTTGGGAGACTCTATTTAATGCAATTAATTAGAAGAAAATCATGACCTTAGACAAAAGAGTAATAATCCTGAAAATTATGGATTACATATATATATATATGCATATAACTATTGTGTATATTTTATGTGTATAACATATATTACATATACTGAGAACACACACAAAAAAAGCAAAGAAAGGCTTAAGATAGGACACTGTCCAATTGAAACTGACAAAAAAGAGTACCTATACACAGCTCTCTAGTAGTATGAAACATTTGGGGTGTTACTTTGCAGATGTTTTCACTCCAATCTGGAAAAATATGGTCAAGCATATGAATGGTAAGATCAGAGAAAGCAAGAGGATAAAAATAAATAAATAAGTAGCAGCTCTATGTTATTAGTAGAAAGTCACTAAATAAGAGAGTGATCTTAGTCCAAGAGGTATACATCTTAACAGGACTAGAGATGAAAGAAATGAATGTTCTCATGCTACAGCAGATAGCAGTTACAAGCAGGACAAAACAAAGCTTCAGTATGACTTTCTTTCTTTCTGGTTTTTTAAAAATGTATCTTGTACAGGGTCTCACTATGCAGTTGAGACTCCTAGTGATCCTCCTGGTTTCAGCCTCCCCAGCACTGGGATTACAGGAGTGTACCAGCACACCAGACCCAGCCACAGGCTCAGTGTGCCCAGGAGCTGGGCTGGTGAGGCATAGGGCACCAGGGATCAAACCCTGGTCCCTGCATTTGCCTATCTAGGTGCTTAGTCTGCTGAACTACCTCACCAGCCCTGACATCTTTTCCTTTAAAAAATATATGAATTTATAACAAGTGTTCTTTTTAAATTTTTAGGTAACAATGTATATTCTCAATAGATTAATGATGATACATTAAATTGTCAACAAAAATTTACTGAATATTATTATAAAAATATCTTGACATACTGTAATTGAAATTTTTAGGCCTTTATTTGAAAAACCTTGACCATACTTGAAAGCGTTCTTAAAACATCTCCAAGTTCAAACGACCATTTCCCAAGGCATTGTTTTTTTTTCCCATCAGGTTCTCTTTGGTATGTATAAATCTTTCTTTAATACTATATAGAGTTGAGGTAGCTGCTAGGAATTCTAAACTCAAATTGTGTGCTGCCTATGTATTATGAGACTCTCTGTCTTAGGTACCTTTCTCATTGCTGACACAAAAAACCCAACAACCCAAAGTGAAAGGAAAAAATGTTTATTCGGACTCACAGTTTGTAGAGGTTTCAGTTCAGACTTAGCTGGTTCCAAGGCAGGGCGGCATGGCAGAAGAGCATCACAGAGGAGAAACAGCTCACAGTGGGCAGCAAAGCAGCCAAACAGCAAAGAGGCAGCAAGCAACAAATGATGAAGACAGCAGCCCTTTGTAATCTCTTGTATTTTATCCAGGCTGTTGCCCTGAGGGCAGGTAGCACTCACACCCTTAATTCTAGCACTGCACCATGGATCAACTCCAGCATCACTTTTTGAACTCAGCATCACACCGCCAAGATCCAGTCACCTCTGAAAAGTCCCACCTATGACCACATGAAGCTTTGCAGTGGACAACTAGATACAAGCCATAACAGTTCTCATGCTGCTGTTAAGTAAAATTCATTGGCAATAGTCTAAAATCTGCTATACAATACCAGATACTTTTAATCACACCACCTAGAAAGCCATACACTTTCAATATATTCTAATATAACCATCTATCTTCTCTCATTGGTTTTTACTTTTTTATCACACCATGGCAGATTCAGCAATTATTTAATATTTTCTCTACTTTTGTGTATGGAATATACATTCCTTACTCCACTGATGCTCAGTTTGGTCATGTGATTTGCTTTCTCTAAGGGGCATGTGTATACCAAGGGAGGGTATTTATTATAGGCCTGAAACTTAACGAACTGTGATGCCTACCCTTAGAAGTTTCCGATATGTATCATGAAAATTATATGCCCAGGAAAGTACTACTCCTTCAGGCTAGCCTGACACCACTAAGACATACAGAGCAGACCTGAATTCATACATGCTGCCTCAAGGAGAGGGATTCTAGCCAACCAAGACATTTATGGCCTAAAACATATCTAGTACCACTGGCTACAATGCATGAACCATAAGGGTAGGCAGAGAGTTCACAAACAAAAACAAAACTACAAGGAAAATACTTCAAAGAATCAGTAACTGGGATCGCATCTTACTGACAAGTTTCTGCACCTCAAAAGAAATCACCAATAGGATGAAAGGATAACCCACAAACTGGGAAAAAATCTTAACCAACAGTCAGTCATTCAAAGAGTTTCAATCTGGAATATATAAACTACTAAAAAAAAAAATCAGGGCCCCAGAATTCAAAGATCCAATCCAAAAATGGGCTTCTGAGATGAATACACACTTCTCTGAGGACAAAATACAAATGTTAATACACAAAGAAATGTTTCATATCACTGGTCATTCGAGAAATGCAAATTAAAACAACACTGAGATACCAACTCACTCCAGAAGGAATGGCTATCATAAAGAAATCAACTAATAACAAATACTGGAGAGGCTGTGAGGAAAAAGAAATCCTTGTACTGTTGGTGGGACTGTAGACCAGTGTGAACACGATACAGATCAGTGTAGAGACTCCTCAAAAAACTAGGATTAGAAGTCCCATTCAACATAGCTATTCCCCTTCTGAATATTTTTCCAAAAGAACTGAAACATCATACCACAGTGATCTATGTGCATCCATGTTTATAGCAGCACAATTTACCATAGCTAAATCTTTGAAACAACTGAAATGCCCATCACCTTAGAAATGGATAAAAAAGATGTATTTATATACAACGGAGTATTACTCAGTTATAAGGAAAGATAAAGTTTTCATAGGTATGTGGATGCAATTAGAAGCCATACTCATAATTGAAATAAATCAGACCCACATGGGTAAACATCATATTGTCTCCGCAGTAGAAGAATCTGAAAGAATAAATGAAATCTGAAAAGCACAATGAAAGAAACTAAAGGAATAAACAATTGAGACGAGGCAAAGGTGAAAAGATAGGAAAAGAAGGGGGAAAAATCATATAACTATGTACACAGGACAGCTAAGATGATTGTAGTAATAATTTTTATCAGTTTTCTTTCTCTCTCTCTCTCTCTCTCTCTCTCTCTCTCTCTCTCTCTCTCTCTCTTTGTATTTTAGGCAAGGGTCTACAGGGTGTTCAGGATCTCATTACTAGATCAGATTCATAGTGATCCACCTGTTTACACTCTCCCAAGAACTGGGATTACAAGTGCATGCCACCACGCCCAGTCTTAATTTCTATCTCAGCATATCCCGGGGACGGGGCTGGCATAGCAGGCCAGGGGATTAAAACTCAGGCCCCTATATAGGTTCTTTCATCCACTGAGCTATTTGGTGGGCCCCTCAGTTTTTTCAAGGTAGCAGTTAATGTTTAAAATTTTTACTTTAACCAATTTTATATGCTAATATCTGTAATCTGAGCAACTACATTTAAGACAGCAAGATGCAATATAGCCATGGTTGAGTAACTTTCATCCTGTGTTTTTTTAAAATGTATATTGTCTCTAATGTCTTATCTATTATTTTTAAACTGTTTAAAATAAATTAAAAAATAAAAAGTAAATAGGATAAGGGAAAAAATTAAGGTTTATTGAAAGAGTTAATGTTTAATTGTTTGATCAATCTTGCATGCCTATATCTGGTAATACGAGCAAAAAAATCTGATGATAACAATAAAAGAAATAACCATTGTTAATTTTCTATTCTTCTTTTGAAATTCTGTACCATTTCTCTTACATTGCTTAGTGATTGTCTTTATTCTTGTTCTTTTTTTTCTTTTTCCCTTAACAGCAAAAAAGATAACTGCGCTCTCCAGACCCCTACAGATGCAGCCCAAGTGAGGCCTGGCCAGTGTGTGGAATAGCTTCGGTGCTTCCACGCCCATGGGAGCCCTCCAGACCCAGCGCAAGCTCAGCATGTAAGACCTATGGATGTGCTCTCAGGGCTGCTCCAAATCCCTCTAGAACCAGCCCACGCGGGTGTGTGAGTGAGAACTTCTGCTGCATACTTGGGACCTTCCAGACACAGCCCAAGTCCAGGCCTATGAGTGTGTGAGAAAGCTCCAACACATCACTTTGCCTGCTGGATCCCTCTGGACCCAGCCCAGGCCCACTTCTGAGTGAGTCCTTCTGTCCTCCTCTCTGGACTCCTCCAGACCTAGCCCAGGCCTGACATACAGGCAAAGGGTGAAACTCTGCAGCTAAAGTCCCTGCAGAGAGGCTAGGGGCTAGAAACACCCAGCTAATCAAGGAGAAGAACATCTTTCCAAGGGGCACAACAGGCTCACTTCCAAGGCCTACAGGAGGAAGAAGCTCAGCACAGCAGCCAGACCCAAGCCAGGCACAACTGGGTGAACTCAAACTTTGTAGATCTGCACCCGAATTTCAGTAGGTGATAAGGTTATAACTGCACCAAAGCTCTACACCAAAGGTCAGAGGACAGTGCTATACAAAAGGACAAAGAGAGGGAACAAAATGCAATCTCAGATACTGAGCCCACTCATAACAAGTGTAGAACACACTAGCACAGAAGAAATTTGGAAGCAAACAGCTGAAATGTCTGAATTAATGGTGTCTGAAGTAAAAAAAAACAACTGCAGAAAGGTATAGAGGAACTCAGATCAGAAATAAACTCTGAAAGAAAAAAAGACATCACTAAATTAATAGCATCTGAAGTAAAGAATCAGATGCAGAAACATATAGAGGAAATCAGATCAGAAATAATCTCTAAAGTAAAAAAAGAAGGGATAATTATAATGAAAGAATTAATAACTGATTCTCAAGAAGAAACTGTTAAAAAAATAAAGAAGATCAGAAAAATGATGGAATCCTTGAATGAGCAATACAAGAAAGAACTAGATCTCATGAAGCAGAGTCTAAGAGCTACGAAGAAACTTAAAATCTCAATCACAAGCTTGCAAAACCATTTGACTGAAAGTGAAGACAGTTACAGATCTTGAAGATGCCGTTGCAGCTAGTGAAAAGGTAATAAAAGATCTCTTAAAAACAACTAAGATGCAGGAAAAAATAATTCATCGCCTGTAAGACAAGGCAAAGATGAACAACGTGAGGCTAAGAGGCATTAATGAGAAACAAGGAATCAATTGAAAACAATAGGGGCAGAAGTAATAGCAGAAAACTTTCTAAATATAGGGGAACAATCTGACATTCAAGTAACCGAAGCATACAGAACTCCAAATAACTTCAACCCAATTAAAAACACATCCAGACATATAATAGTCAGGATCCCAGAAATTCAGTACAAGAATAATACACTGAAAAAGTTGATAGAGAAAAGAAACAGATCAGATTTAAAGGAAAACCCATCAGAATTACAGCAGACTTTTCTTCACAAACCATGAAGGAAAGAAGAGCATGGAGCAGAGTACTTCAAGTCCTCTATGAAAACAAATTCCAGCCCACACCACTATACCCTGCAAAACTATCTTTCAAGTATAATGGAGAAGTGAAATACTTCCATGACAAAGAACAACTAAAGAATTTCATCGTGGCAAAGCCAACCCTACACAGACTACTGAAAGATGTTCTAGAGAGGGACCAAAATGATCAGAACTCCATGAACGAGAACAGAAGGAACCCACTAAGTAGGGCAAACAATTAAACACAGGAGAAAAAGGAAGAAACAACAGCAGGTAAATAACATGTCAATCATAAGTCAATACATCTCAATTATAACCAGCAATGTAAATGGACTCAATTCAAAAATTAAAAGAAATACACTGGACAGTGAATTAGGAAACAATATCCAACAATATGCTGTACACAAGAAACACACTTAACTCATAAAGATATTCACAGGCTTAAAATCAAAGGATGGAAAACAATACTATATGCTCTACCACCTCAGAAAAAAGTAGGGGTTGCAATCCCATTCTCAGACAGTCTCAACTTCAAGCCAAGAATGATCAAATGAAATAAAGAAGGCCACTATATACTGGTTAGGGAAAAAATTCCGGAGTAAGCGGTAACACTTAAAAATATGTACGCACCAAACATGGGTGCACTCAACTATATAAGACAAATCTTAATGGACATGAAAGATCTAATATCCAACACCACAATCTTAACATAGACTGTAACACCCCTCATATCAAAAAGATAGGTCAAGCAGACAAAAAATCAGCAAAGAAGTAGCAGAACTGAACCAGAGCTTGGAACAAATGGACTTAGTAGACATACGCAGACTGTTCCACCCAAACACAGCTGAATACACATTTTTCTCAGCTCCACATGGGTCATTTTCTAAAACAGACCACAAACTAGTTCATAGGTCATGTTTAAGCATATGCAAGAAAAGAGAAACTATCCCATGCATATTATCTGACCACACAGCAATGAAACTGAAAACAAATGACAAAACAAACGAGAAAAAAAACCATAAATACATAAATTAAACCACACCCTACTCAGCAACCAATGCTTCATAGATAAAATTAAACAAGAAATTGAACAATAACTACAATTCAATGCAAACTCAGGTACAACTTATCAGAACCAATGGGATGCGAAGAAAGCAGTTCTTAGAGGGAAATTTATAGCTGTGAACGCACACATTAGGAAAACAGAACAGGAAAAAATAAACACCCTAATGGTGCACCTCCAACATCTAGAAAAGGAAAAA
>NW_004524620.1:11322578-11326718 GCF_000260255.1 Octodon degus | reverse complement strand
CCGTAACTCAGTTGTGTCCTAAATTTTCTGAACAAGGAGATTATGGGTTCACAGAGGAAAGTGATCGATGAGGTAAAGTGTGCCTAAGGAGAGTCACATGAAGAGAAAACATTCTCTCAGGCTTTCACAGAGAGCAAATTGGCCAAGCAATAGCCATGACTCATCCACATGGCTGACACTGACAAAGGATCTACAAACTGTGGTACAGGGTTTCAGGGTAAATCCTGAGGGGACTTGACTGACCTTATCAGATACAAAAGTTACACTTCTTGTTATATAGGTGTTGCTTTATCTTGGTCTTAACCATCCAGCAGAAAAGTATAAAAATGAGGTATTAAAAAGCACAGCTATATTAATATGCTGAGCTGTAAAAGGTCAAGTCAACAACGTCTGTCATTGTCAGTCCTATGAATAACCCACTACTATTATGGACTACTGAATTATATTGGATTATTTCACTGAATTCACGCATCTGATATATTTAAATGGCAATGGAATATCCATCTCGGACAAAACTAAACACAAAAAGGAGATACACATGAAGGACAATTTTGTATCTGTATATACAAAATAGTTAGGATAGATATACAGCTGCTTTTTCTTAATTCAATGAGAAGAAAGATTTGTACTAGTAGTGTTTAGACAGGATATCATCTCTGTATGTTGTACTATGAATAACCACTATGAAGACAACAATATGCAATGTATTAATTACTGAAACTGTCTGTCTCATTGCTATTTCTGAATAAAATTAATAAAAATAAATAAAATAAAAGCAAACCTATGAGCCAGAAATAAAGGTTTTTTATTGCATGGAATTCAGATTTTGTGGTAGTTCTTCTGTAACAAAAATCACTGAATCACTGATAATTATGAGTGGTTGCTGCTATAGTAAAAATCTAAATTATGTGGCACTGACTTTCAATCTAAGTACTAGGTGATAATAAATATATTACAGGAGATGGAGAAAATGGTAACATTCTGTAATAAGAAAACTATCACTTCATATCAAATGGAAGAAAAAAATATAGCTGATAAATACTGTTGTTTATTATTCCTCACTAAACTAGGTACTATAAGAAAGATATAAGTTCACAAAGCAACTGGCCATAGACATACAGTAAGTAAGTTCTAGAATTTTTAGTTTTAAAGTGAGTTTGTCATATAGTTTGTCACCATATCAAAGAAATTGCCACTAAAATACTGCACCATAAAGGCGATCCCTAGGACATTAGCACTGAGATACATTCTCAGCATTTGGTTGCTAATAATTTGTGGAAGAAATTATGGAATGCCTTGTAGATCTCTTCAGATAAACAAAGGACTTCTAGAAACATAATAGGCAAGATGCTTAAAAATCTGATATGCTCTCTGAACTCTGAGTATGAACCTCCCATGACAGTGTTATTGGCTGCTAGCTATATCTCATAAGGCAACTTGCTTTTTTCAAAAAAAGAAAAATGTGTGGAAGTTACAACAAATCAGTGCAAAAACTAAGGCTAATAGGTTCTTCATGGTTATCCTTTCCCTCTTTGCGGTAAATAATAAAACATGTAAGTCTGGTGTGGTGTTTCAAACTTGTAATTCTAGTTACTCAAGACTAGAAACATGAAGAGAACTTGAGAAATTAATGAGACCTTGGAGAAGGGGGGGACAGGGACAGAGAGAGAGAGGGAAAAAGAGAGAGACAAAGACAGAAAGATAGGGACAGAGAGACAGAGACAAAAACAGAGAGACAGAGACAGAGACAGACAGAGATAGAGACAGAGACAGAGAGACAGACAGACAGAAACAGAGAGACAGAGACAGACAGACAGACAGACAGATACACAGAGAGAGACAGAGACACAGAAAGAGAAAGAGAGAGACAGAAAGACAGACAGACAGAGAGAGAGAGAAACAGCGAGGCAGACAGAGAGGCAGAGAGAGACAGAGACAGAAAGACAGACAGAGACAGAGACAGACAGAAACAGAGAGACAGAGACAGAGAGACAGACAGACAGAAACAGAGAGACAGAGAGACAGACAGAGACAGAGAGACAGACAGACAGAAACAGAGAGACAGAGACAGACAGACAGACAGACAGACAGACAGAGAAACAGAGACAGAGACAGAAACAGAGACAGACAGAGACAGAAACAGAGAGACAAAGACAGAAGCAGAGAGACAGAGAGAGACAGACAGAGAGACAGACAGAGACAGAGAGACAGAGAGAGGGAGACAGACAGACAGACAGACAGACAGACAGACAGACAAAAGTAGCATAAGGGGCTCTATTCTGATAAGCAGAGCTGACCACATAACCTGCAACAAGAGCTACATCATTTCTGCCAACTCCTATGCCATATGGAATAAATAAATGCTTGCTATTGCTTGTGAATGAGTTTTCCCATTTTGTTGTGTCATGCATTTTTTGATACACAGCTCTCAGCTTGCAATGAAAACTAATTTAGTGGTTTTATAACTTCTCACACTTGTGATAAAGATCAAGAAAAAAGCATAGGTCCTGGCCAACTGCTATGTGTGACTTTTCAGTATGGACATCAGGCCAAATTACAAAGGCTTTGTGGCAGGCCTAGAAGAACTGAGCTGATTTCTCCAACCATACTTAGTACACAATTAACAGACTGCAGTTTCTGAAGGACTTAGTCAAGACGGTTGAGGGTCTCTCCTAGTCTAGGATCCAAGATCCCCTGACTAGCCAACCGTGGTACATGTCTGTAGTTCTGGCCTAGGTTCTCCAAATTGGAAGCCTATTGAGGGTTGCTTAGCTGAAACTTTTTAGGGTCCCTTTGCAGAGGTCTCCTTTTAAGTAGAAAACCTCTTCAAAACTTTTGATGACATTTTTCTTCATTCGAACCAGTACTGATGCTTAAGTTTTTCTCTCCTAGCCCTCCTCCTAGTTTCACAAAACTAGCCTTTTGTCTGGAGCTTCAATGACAATGAGACAACCCTCATGCCTGTGTCAATGGAGAAAACAGAATATAGAGAGTTAGCAATTTTTCTACTTTAGCCTCTTGTTTCTAATATCAAAGATATATTGTAAGTGATCAAAGATAATGCTAACTTTATTTTGGCTTATTATTTTAAATGGGCTACCCACACATCTAGCTGCTCAAATTAAAAAAAAAAAAAAAAAAACAAGCATAATTTAATGAACAAAATTCAAGATGCAGGGGAAACAAAAGTCTTACCAAAATAATGGGTTTTCAACTACATAGCAAGACATTAATTTTAATTTTTTATGATGCTAATTTTAAATACCCCTAAAACTGAAATACTGTGATATCTCCATTCATGAAAGCTTTTGTTTGCAAACAATTTGCTTTACAAATAAGTGTTTGGCAAAATTTTGGTTTTTTTTCTAAACTCTGCACTGGATGACAAACATAGCCAGGCCAATCTTCCCATAGCAAATGCAAACAGGGCAATATTTTCCAAAATCATAGAACAAATTAAGTTCAGGAATTGAGGTATGATAGTAGTTTAAAAATAGTATTTGTGCCTTCAATGTTTTGTAATATTTGTATTTGAATGTAGAGACACTTTTCAGAAATTAATATTTCTCAAACTGACAAAATATTTATATATTACACAGTTCATTTAGCTTTACCTCATTTCTTTTTAATTGGTTAACTTCAAATATATACAATATATGTCTCTTAAAAACAGCATTTATTGGGCTAAGGAGATTGCTTGGTGGTCTAAGCATTTTGCTGGCAAGCACAAGGACCCCAGTTTCATCCCCAGTACTGGTACTGCATGCCATGGTGGCCCCAGAACCACAGGCACAAAGTGCCCTGGCCATGGAAACTGGGCATGGTGGTGCATGCCTGTAATCCCAGCACTGGAGAGGATGAGACAAGAGGGTCACTAGAAGCATGGGCTGTGTAGCAAGACCCTATCCCAAATAAATAAACAAATAAAAGAAAAAATATATCATTTATTGAGATACTTTTTATATAATTAATTTATCTAAGCTTCTTTCAATTTAACTATTGAGAGAAAGTTCTATAGTAATCAATATTATTTTTTATTTTTAATTGGTTATCAACTAGGTTTTATATTGCTTAAATGTCGGCATATTTATAACAGAGCTATTATTTTTTAAGAAATTAAAAAATAACCACTAAGAAGAA
>NW_004524620.1:11321060-11322478 GCF_000260255.1 Octodon degus | reverse complement strand
GATGGATTCACAGCTGAATTCTACAAGAAATTTACAGAAGATGTAATCCCTATACTCTTCAAACTCTTCCATGAAATTGAAAAGGAAGCAATCCTCCCAAAATTGTTCCTGCAGGCAAGTATTACACTGATACCAAAAACAGGGAATGATACAACTAATAAAGAGAAATACAGGTCAATCTCCCTCATGAACATAGATGCAAAAATTCTCAATAAAATCCTAGCAAATAGAATACAGCAAATCATCAAGAAGATTATACACCCTGACCAGGTAGGATTCATCCCAGGGATGCAAGGATGGTTCAATATACACAGATCTATAAATGTAACACATTATATCAATAGAGCGAAATCTAAAAACCACATGATCATCTCAATTGATGGAGAAAAGACTTTTCACAAAGTCCAACACTCAACCACATTCAAAGTCCTACACAAAATTGGAATAGAAGGCCTCTACTTCATCTGATAAAAGCCATCTATGACAACCCAACAGGTAACATAATTCTAAATGGGGGAAAACCTGGAATCTTTTACTCTCAGATCTGGTACAAGACAAAGATGTCCTCTATCACCACTCCTATTCAATATAGTTCTGGAATCATTAGCTAGAGCCATTAACAAGAAGAGAGAAAAAGTGGAATAAGAGGTATGGAAGAAGTTAAACTATCATTATTTGCAGATAACATGATACTTTACTTGGAAGACCCAAAAGACTCCACCAAGAAGCTATTAGAATTAATACACAAATTCACTAGTACAGCAGGATAGAAAGTCAATACTCTAAATTCAATAGCATTCCTCTACACATATAACAAACATACTGAGAGGGAAATTAGAGAAATAATACCTTTGACAATAGCACCATGCAAATAAAATACCCTGGAATTAATTTAACTAAAGAAGCCAAAGATCTATGCAATGAAAATTATACTACTGTGAAAAAAGAGATCATAGAGGATTTCACAAAATGGAAAGATATTTCATGCTCCTGGATAGGAAGAACCAACATTGTGAAGATAGCCATACTCCTAAAATTATTGTACAGATTTAATGCAATCCCTATCAAACTACCACCAACATACCTCACAGATGTAAAGAAATCGTTCCTAAAATTTATTTGGAACCAGAAAAGAAGTAGCATAATAAAGGCAATCTTGGGCAACCAAGACAAGGTAGGAGGCATTACAACTCCTGACTTGAAATTATACTACAAAGTTACTGTGATAAAATCAGCATGGCATTGGTCACAACATAGACCTGAAGATCAATGGAATAGATAAAAAGATGCAGAAGCCTCTGGAAACACACTCAGCCACTGACCATATCTTTGGCAAATGGGCCAAACATGCGTACTGGAAGAAAGAGAGCCTCTTTAACAAATTGCGCTGGAAAAACTGGCTCTCTATATGCTGAAAA
>NW_004524620.1:11308164-11314786 GCF_000260255.1 Octodon degus | reverse complement strand
TTTTAAATTGGTTATCAACTAGGTTTTGTATTGCTTAAATGTCGGCATATTTATAACAGAGCTATTATTTTTTAAGAAATTAAAAAATAAAGTCTTAGGGGTAAATAGAAATTCCTGTGGAAGAGACTGAGAAGAAACAGGAAAGAGTAGGAGATTATAATGGAAAAATCTGCTTTACAAGTCAATCAGGAGGTAGGCTTGAAATATGATGAAACTTAAAGGTGTAAAATAAAAGAGTTAAAATAGATCTTGACAAGTCACTAGTGAGCTAAGTATGAGCAACAAGAGTAACAGCCAGAAGAATGTTACAGCCGTTATTTAAATGTCCCTCCAAAGGCTCCCTGCGTTAAAGGCTCGGGTTGCCAGCTGACAGGCAACTGGCACGTGTTTTGATCATGAGCACTAAATTTATCAGCAATTTATAATTTGGTGCCCTTTTAGGAGGTGACAAAAAGGACATCTGGTCAGTTTGAAGGAAAAGGTCACAGGGTATAAACTCGGCTCTCTGTCTACTTGTCCACTCCTTTCTCTCAGGCTCTTTTCTCTGTTTCCTGGGTGCCAGGAGGTGAACTGCCTCCCCCTGCCAAGCCCATCTGCCTGATGTTCTGCTATACCTCAGATGGGAGCAATGCAATGCCGTAAGCTGACACCTGTGAAACTATGGGTCAAAATAAACTTTTTATCCTTTGAATTTGAGTTCTTTCAGGTTTTCTATGGTAGTAACTAAAAAAAACTAATGAACATAGGGGTATAGGAAAGGTAATTACCAAATATAAATGCAACTAAAAATACAGTGACAATCCTTAGGGTACAACAGGTTAAATAAAAAGAATTCTTATCGTATCAAATTTATTTTGTCAAATGAGGTTCTGAGGCTGCAAAATAAGTACCCTGACTTTTAATGAAGAAAGAATCTTAGATTTAGAGCACTAACATATTCCCTATGATTAAACAGGTTTAGGTTATAGGTCAAAGAGCTTACAAATTTGAAGGCTTCCAATGTTTCCTTCTAGACTAATTCTGATTCCAGGAAAATAGATGAGATCTAAATGGTATCAAATTATAAACGTAAAGTCAAAGGAAAATATAAATTAATTATTAATGTTGACTGTAACCCTAATCTGTATTACCTATTAAAACTATTAAATTAACATTACTAGGAAAATTTTCAATAAACAAAAAAAGTGAGAGTGAGGGCCAGGGAGTTCCATCCCTGGTACAAAAAAAAAAAAAAAAAAAAAAAAAAAAAAAAAAAAAAAAAAAATGAGAGTGTTTTCTTACCAACTTTTGCTTTATATTTTTAATAAATCATAAGTCTTGCCCAAAATAGGAATTTTAGGTGTCTACTGCATTTGACTTTTCTCAAGAATGATAAAAATGTTAATGACTTATTAGTGAAAAAGTGAAACTAAAAATTCAAAAATTGACAATATAATAATGCCTTTTATACATATATTTTCACAAAAAATTACCTTCACTTTTCTCTGCTATGCATCTATTCAATTCTTGTATTGTCGCTTTATCAATACATAAATGTACTTTAAGTTCATCCAATTCTTCTTGAAGATTCATCCTATGAAAATGAAAAAAGTATATAATCTGTCTTACATGAGGAAAAATATAGTAAAGAAATACAAGCAATAGAGATATTTTTAAAATACATAGAACTGAACTCAGAGTTGCAGCAACTGGCAAAATGGGGGCCCAAGATGGGCTCCTGCCCCCAACCCTGACGGGCTTGGGGACCTGAGAGCTGGGGGATACCAGCACCACAGCAGCACACTGGCGAGGGCACTTGGGACAGGCTGGAGCATTGGCCTGCCAAAGCCCAAAGCAACAGTAACACTGAGAGCCAGTAAGTGGTGAGGCCGGGACATGAGCTGTGTGTTGGGAACCAAGAGATGCAGAATGGAGGTGGGCAGACAGTGCCACCTTCTTTTCTTCTCCCTTTTCTTTCTTTTTTTTTTTACATGACTAGGGAGAATTCCAACCACAGGAAACTAAGCCCATTCCCAAAATCTAGAGATTAAAAGATCAGACCCACATCCAGCACAAATCCACCTGTAATCTTGGCTAGTGTACACATTCTGGGGTCAGACCTGCACATAGGTCACAACTGCAGATACTAAAGGATCTCACTGCTTTTACTTTTCTCTGTCTGATGGGTGTTCTCCCAGTAGCAGTCTACTGGGCTAGTGTGTTTTGTTTTGCTATTCATTTTAATTGTATTTTTGCTGTTGTTGGGTTTTATTTGTGTTTTCTTTTTTCTCTATATTCTCTTTTGCCCTGTTTTGCTTTTCTCTGTGTATGATTGGGATTTTTTTTTTTCATGTGCAATTATTTTTGTCTCCTCTTTTTTCTTTCCTTCTCTTTTCCACCTTCCTTTCTCTCTAGTTTAATATTACTTTCCCTTTGTAATTTTCCACTCCTCCTCTTCCTCTCTCATCAACTATCTCACTTGATTTTATGAAACTTTCATGTGAGTAAACACTATCTCTTCCCCCTTCTAGTTCACTTCAATATTGCTGATTTTTCTTTTTCAATCCCTTCCTATCTTATGGTTACCCAAAACTTGGATGATCTTCTATGCCTACCACATTTGCTTCTACTATATTTAACCCTATCTTCCTCTCCATCCTACACATACCCCTCTTAAACCTCCCCACAACCACATATAATCACTCTACTAAGTAGGTAAATGTTGTATACAAGTTTCATCACCATAGTCCAGTACTAACAAAATTGGCCTTTAGTCAAAAAGACAGCGACTTCACATTCGTAATATATTGGGATGGTAGGTTCTTAGGATGGACAGAAAGACCACGAACCACCTATATCTAGATGACATCACTGAGGAACAGACATCACCTAGGAAATATTCAACCCCTATGGGGATAATGCTATCTAACATGGGGCCAGGAGGATGGCTCAGTGGAATAAGCGCTTCCCTGGCAAGCGCAAGGGCCTGAGTTCAATTCCCAGTTCCACACCCCCCCAAAAAAGCTATCTAACACAAAGATTTTATAAGCATCAGGTCAGAAAAAAAAAACATTTTAAAAAGGATAAGAACAAGAAACAAGATGCCACCCAAATGCCCAGCACACCCAGAACAAATCCAGAGCACAAAGAGGAAATCAGAAGCCAATCACTAGAATTCTCTAAAATGACAGCAGCAGAAGCAAAAAAGAGCAAATGAACAAGGCCATAGAAAAAATAATATTTAAGGTACAAAAAGAATGACCATAAAAATGAAAGAAATTAAAGAAGACACTGATTAAAAAAAAAACAAAACAGGAGGTTAGGAAAAAGATGGAAACCATGAATGCCCAACATAAACAAAGATCAGTCAAACAGATCCAAATAGAAATCCAGGAGATTAAAAACTCCACTGAAAGTATACACAATACACTGAATAAAAGCAAGGATATAATGCCAAACCTAGAAGACAGGAATATGACCAGCGAGAAGGAAAAAAGTGGTATCTTAAAAATAACAAGAACCATGAAAAAAATCAATGAAATAGTTACAAGATGAATTAAAAAGAACAGCCTAAGAGTGATTAAAATCAGTGACAAAGTTGGAAATAGCACAATGCCATTAAAAAGCTATTTCCAGATATAAGGGCAAAAACTTCCCAAGCATGGATGAAGAGTCTGACTTACAAATAAATGAATCATATAGAATTCCAAATAGCCATGACCAAAATAAATCCACACCAAGGAAAATAATAAGCAGGATTCCAGAAGTTCAACAAATAACAAAATATTAAAAGCAACAATATTATCTTATTATCTTGTTCTTGATAAAAGAAACAAATCACCTATAAAGGAAACACCATCAGAATCAGAATTCTCAACACAAACCCTAAAATGAAGGAAAGCCTGGAGTCAGGTATTTCAAGCCCTAAAAGCAAACAATCTTCAAACCAGATCCTGTAAAACTATCTTCAAATTCAATGGAGAGATAAGATACTTCCATGAAAAAGAACAAATAAAGAATTTCATGATCACCAAACCAGCTAGCTCTATAGAATACTCTGAAGATCATATTGCTAATAGACGCTGAAGATCACAAACATACAAACACCAATATAAAGAAAACACCAAGCAGGACAAGCAATGAAACAAATGAGAAAGCAAGGAACTAACGAAAGGAAAGTAACATGAGAAAGATAAGCCAAGACGTACCAGTTATAGCCATCAATGCACATGGTCTCAATTCACCAATCAAAAGAAACAGACTTTCAGAGAGGATCAAGAAACAAAATGCATCAATATACTGTACTCAAGAAACACATTTAACTTAAAAAGAAAGTTATAGATTAAAAGTCAAAGACTGGAAAACAATTCTACATACCCCAGAAACCCATAAAAAAGCAGAGGTAGCTATTCTACTTGCAGACAGTGTAAACTTTACATCAAAACTGATCAAAAGACACAAGGAAGGTCACTACATACTTGTTAAAGAAAAAGGTCAAAAAGAAGAGTAACAATAAAAAACTATGCAATGAGTTGTCTCATCATTTAATAACCCACAGGTGTATTTGACAAAAAGTACTAAAAAATGTTATAACATATCACTGAATTCAGTCATAGTATATCTGTAAATGCTAAAATGAAAGCAATATACTTTTACTAGTACACTGTCACCGAGCTACCATGGTATTTGAACTGGATCAGTTACTACAAAGAATACCTCAGACCATGCAATCTGAGCAGAAATGAAAATTTATAACCAAGACCCTCCAATGAGGCTAGGAGACAAACTAGTATAAACTATAAGAAGCTGGGAAACAAAACACTGTTGAATGAAAAGCTGAATATCTGAACTTATCTAGTCAGGGTTCCATTAAAAAGAGTCTTTCTGCCCCACAGTCAGTTTGAAGGAAGGGCAAGGTCAACCACATCAGGCTGAGAATCCTAAGCTCCTTTTACTAAGTTCAGAATTGAGCCATATAGATTTATGGAAACATAAAGCATCAGCAATAAATCAGACCTGGTGTGCGGTTAGTGTATACTGCAGGATGCCAACTAACCCAATTGTTCTGCTATAGTTTGGTTCTCAGATATCCCCCAATAGCCTATGTGCTAAAGCTTATTCCCTCAGCTGGTGCTACTGGAAGACTGGGCCTTGAAGAAAGTCAAGGTCACCGGGGGATACCAAGAAGATTATGGGGCCCTCCTCCTCTTATTCTTATTCTTCCCTCCTCCTCTTTCACTTCCCAGCCATGGCATGAAATCCTTTGCTCTAAGATGATGTTCTACTTCAACCAAGCCAATACAGCCAACTGATCATGGCTGAAATCTCTAAAATTGTAACCCAAAATAAATCTTTTCAGCCTGGGGAGATAGCTCAATGGCATAAGTGCCTGCCTGGCAAGTACAAGGTCCTGAGTTAGATCCCTGGTTCCACAAGCTGGCCTGAAACAAGGTTGAGCACACCTGGAATCCCAGCACTGGGGAGGCTGAGACAGGAGGATCACTATAAATCCAAATTATGTAGTTAGACCCTGTATCAAAAAAAAAAAAAACCACCCACTTTTCTCTTTTAAAATGACTGTTTCTAGTACTTTTTTATAGTGATAGAAAGATGACTAACATACATCCTCCAAAGGCAGACTTCTAAAACTTACAAAATGGATAGAAGAAAGGCTACCACAAAATGTAATTGTCAGAGAAGTTAAACTTGGCAATCTCAATATAGGCCATCCTGCTCAAAACAGTACAAAAAAAGGCTTAACAGAACAATTCAAAATGTTTATAATTAATTCTTGTTTTTAAAAATAAAACAAATATACATTTAAAAAGAACAAGCCTGATGAAAGATAATCAAAAAAAATAAATAAATCTAGGAATGTTAAATAAAAACAATCACATAATAATTGAAATGAAAATCCACTGGGTAGATTAAGTTGCATATACAAAAAAGGAAAGGTGGTAAAATGAAAGACTACACAAAGAAACAAAAGGAAAATAGAAGTTTATGAAGTATGTTGGAATGAGAAGTTCAGAAAAAATCTAATGTAACATTTTCAAGGACAGAATGGACAAAAGTGCTGGGTGGAGTACAGAACAATAGTCCAAATACAAATCATAAAATATACGAATTAACAGATTAAGAGAAAATCAAAAATTTCAAGCAGAATAAGACTACTCACACCTAAAAACACCTTAGTAAAACCATAGCATATCACACAAAACAATTTATAAATTAGCTAGATTGCTAAGAAAAATCACTAAAATTTGGAGTAGCTGCAGACCTTTCACATAAACATGATAAACAAGAAGGAAAGCATGTTTTCCATATGTCATGACTTACTATGCATAGATGTTTAATGAGAGAATATATTTTAGAAGGAAAAAAAAATCTCAAAAGCAAGATATGAAAAAGTAGGGTCAGAGAGACGGCTCAGTAGAATAAGCATTTTCCTGGCAAGCACAAGGGCCTGAGTTCAGTCCTAGGTTCCATCAAAAAAAAAAAAAAAAAAAAAAAAAGAAAGAAAGAAAGAAAGAAAGAAAGAAAGAAAGAAAGAAAGAAAAAGAAAGAAAGAAAGAAAGAAAGAAAGAAAGAAAGAAAGAAAGAAAGAAAGAAAGAAAGAAAAGAAAAGAAAAGAAAAAGTAGG
>NW_004524620.1:11305581-11307521 GCF_000260255.1 Octodon degus | reverse complement strand
AATAAATAAATAAATAAATAAAAGGAAAGATCAAAGTGAAAGTGATAGAGGGGAATAATGAAACTCCCAATCTGAAAGATACTTGGACGAGTTCATGTTCTCTAAAACTGAAGAATGAATTTTAGGAACAAAAGGGAGATTAAGAATAGAATGTTTACTGGGAAAGAAGTTTCTGACCAAGGGGGTACAGAAGGGGAGATCCTAGTGGGTTACCCGGGAAATTGTCTTTTTCAGGGATTTTATAGAGCAAAACCATGGATGAGGCGGGTCTAAGGTGAAAACTATGTGAACTTACTTAGGTGGGCAAGAGGTGGGACAATACTATGGTCAACCAATGAGATTATGAGCACCACTGCTCAAGTAAAATTGATTAAATTGGAATCAAAATGGGGAAACAAGTCAGGTAGCAACTGGGCATGAATATGGAACAAGGTCTCTTCCTGTTGGGGTTGGGTTAATGACTCTTTTGGGGGCTCTTTTAAGGTGATTGATACCTATTTAGAATATTAACCCCTGATATACATCCTTATGGAAGTATGTGGTTGCATTTTTTCCCTCTTTTATCTGGGTCTGGTCCACAGCCAGGAGTGTATGCCTTTTCCAAAGTTTCAAAGTCACCTTGTCTTCCACATTGTCTTTGAGGGCGTAGCCCTGTCTGACAGCCTATAATATTTCTATCTAATTTAGCTGCCTACAACAAAAGCATTTAGGATCTTTTATATTATAAGTAAGTAGAAATACTGATGAATTTCAGGTTGTCACTATAATCTCAGGAATAACTGCTTATAAGGCTGGCATATAGCACAGTAGTATACTGTCTAGCATCAGTAAACCCCTAGTTTCAAAAATCTGCATTGAAAAAAATCATTTAAAGAATGAAAAATAAATATGGAGTTTACTAAGGGGAGGTCATGACAAGAAGCAAAAGAAAATGTAGTTAATAAAGTTAAAGGCACTCTTTCCCATCATGCAAGATAGCAGGCGAAAAAACTGAGAAGCCTCAAAGTAAAGAGAAGAAACCTGAAGCCAAGAAGGCTTCTGCCAGTGGTACTGGTAAAAAGGGTAAGATGTAGGCGAAAAAGTTCAAGAAGGGGCAGCCCCACTGCAGCTGAAATCCTGTCCTAGTTAGAGGAATTGGTTTCTATTCGATCTGCTATGTATACAGGAAAGGCTTTGTACAAGAGAAAGTTATACAGCTGCTAAATCAGAGGTTAAGAAAAAGGAGGTTTTTGCTAGGATCACAAAACCAGTTGGTGGTAACAAGAATGGTGGTACCTGGGTGGTTAAACTTCAAAAAGTGCCTACATACGTCCCTAGTGAAGATGTACCCGGAAAGCTGAGACATGGCAAGAAACCCTTCAATCAGCATGTGAGGAAACATCAAGCTAGTATCACTCCTGGCACCATCTTGATCATCCTCACTGGGAGTCACTGAGGCAAGAGAGTGGTCTTCCTGAAGCAGTTGGTCAGTGGCTTGCTACTTGTGACTGGGCCTCTTAGCCTTAATCGTGTTCCTCTACAAAGAACACACCAAAACTCTGTCATTGCCACCTCTATAAAAATTGATATCAGCAAGGTGAAAATCCCCAAACACCTCAAGAAGAAGAGGCTGCAGAAACCCACACACCAGGAGGGTAAGATCTTTGACACAGAGAAAGAGAGAGATACCAGATTTCAGAGCAGCACAAGGTGGATCAACAAGCGGTGGACTCATAGATTTTACCAAAAATCAAAGCTGTTCCTCAGCTCCAGGGCTACCCGTGATCCATTTTTTCTCTGACAAATGGAATTTATCGTCATAAATTAGTGTTATAAATTTCTTACTAAGAATCTAATTAAATAACTGATACTTTAAAAAAAGTTAAAGGCAAGAAACCATTTTAAAATAAAATAAAACATAAGCTAGGCACAGTGGCATTCCTAGCTACTTAGGAGTCTGA
>NW_004524620.1:11301213-11305261 GCF_000260255.1 Octodon degus | reverse complement strand
AAGGAAAATATATTAGTTCTAAATTTTTATGTATCAACAATGTGAGAAGTAAGTCTTACATTAAAACGTAATCTCTGATTTCCTCAGTCTATTTCTTTAAAAAACTGGAGTTTACAGTTTGATGTGTAAACTTGCTTTTTTGTTCATATATAATAAATACACATTCATAGAATTTAAAAATTCAGAATCTATGATATATTTTGGCAACTTTGCAGTGGGTTGCACACTGATAGAATAAGCACATACACATGCACATACATGCTTTTAACCAAATAATGGTTAAGTTTGGATTAGTTCCTCATTTACCAGGCTAATAACACAGAGCCTGCTAAAACAATATGGCACCACAAAGAAAAAGAAAACATAATTATTTCAGTGAGGATACAAAATAGTCACAAAACAGCATCAAAAACTTGACCTAATTGACTTTTTCTTATAAAATGCTACTCTCCAAGAGCAGTGAGATAAATGTTCTTTTCAAGTGCCATGAAAGTTACCAAGGGAAGACCACATGCTAGGCCAGAACTCAAGGATATAAACAGTGTAAAGCAGCTCACATGACCATAAAAATCAGTATCAGAGGAGGTCAGAAAAAAAAAATTGAAATTGAAGACCTTGCATCTGATAAAGATGTTTATTTGGCCAAATTTGAATCAAACTCCTAAAACTTCTTCTAGATCCATCTGTGCATTTTCTTATGCATTCCAGTTGTAACAAAGAACGCTTCTAAGTCAGTGTAGCAAGAACCTAGTACCTAATCACCCTCAAGATTTGACTGGGTTCCCATTCTCTACCACTAGCCAGGTGATGTCTAGTAACACTAGCTTCGCCTATTAGGTCAGTTTGGTCAATTTCCTCTTTACCATGAGGCTTTCTCTTATTGACTTTTCATTTATGATCCCTATACTGATTAATTAACTATAAGTTCCCACTTGTCCATCCACATTAAGCACTGAGCCCAGTTTCTCTTCTCCATTGCAAAACCCTAAGTAGTGTACCTGTTGCAATGGTCCTGAACTAATTCTAACTGCATACCGGCAAATATTATTAAATGATGTTTTCTTTAATATTTGTAAACATGTTGTGAAGGAAAATCCCAAAATTAAAAAAAAACATTTTGGACTTAAGAAAGTTAAAATACAGTATTTCAAAAATTATGAGATTAAGCTTAAGCAATTTCAGATTGACACCTATAGTGCTATATACGTTGGAAAATTAAAAAGATCTACAGTGACTTAAGCTTATGATTAAAGAAGTTAGCAAAACAACCTAAGTCAAGTTTGTCACTCTTTCATATATGCACTAGCCATTCAGATGTGTGCTTTCATGAAATATATCTCCCAGTATCTGACTCACTTATCTATAGAGTAGCTCTCCTTATTCATTTGTAGAAATTCTTTATATGTTCTGGGGACTAATTCTCTGCTGGAGATATGTACTGCAAACATTTTTTTGCTCAATCTGAAAGTAGTCTTTTCATTCATTTAATAGTATCTTTCAATGAACAAAAAAGTTCTTGCTTTTAATATAGTGGACTCTAATGGAGAGGTCAGAAAGAATGATACAATAGGGCTGGGATACAGCTCAGTGGTAGAATGCTTGTCTACCACATTTGAGGACCTGTGTTCAACATCCAGCACCAATCAATTGTTGAATCAATAAATAAAATTATGCCATAAGTTCCTGGTTTCAGCAAAGCTGTAAATCATGGTTAAATTTATTGAGATTTAGAAGACTACACCTAAGTAAATCTGTAGGAGAAGAAGAATTTGAATATAAACCTGGTATATCCAGATGAGACATCAAAGGGAAATGTGTGGACATCTGGATGACGTTATGCTGACAATATCGGGGTCTACGCTAGAAAATTAAATGTGAAGGTCAACTGGCAAAAATGATAAATTATGGGAATAGAAGCAACTGTCACAGAAGAATATAGAAATAAAGGGCATAGAATGTCTATCACAAATCCAAAAAAAGATGTAACAGTATTCAATGGAAAGAGCTGACAAAGGAGCCTATAAGAAACAGAATCAAAACAAAACCAGAAGACAAACGTGCCAGATAGCTGAAATAAAACTTTAGGCCAGATGTGGTGGTACATGCCTGTAGTCCCAGAGCTCAGGAGGCTGAGGCAAGAGGATTGCAGGCATGTACCTTCATGGCTAGCCACAAATATTTTAAAATAATATTTTCATTAAAAACAACTTAACAGGATAGGGAGACAGCTGGGCAGTCTAAGCACCTGCCTGGCAAGCACAGGTCCAGAGTTAGGTCGCAGTACAGCATGGCACGCCCCTCTGGGCTGGGCATGCCTGAGCTAGCTCAGAGACAGGGTATGGTAGCACATGCCTGCAATCCCAGCACTGGAGAGGCTGAGACAGGAGGGTCACTAGGAGCACAACAGGCATGAAATAGACAAATAGAGATAGATAGAGAGATAGGTCTTGATGTACATTAAACTCAACAGGTTCCTGTCTAATTTAACATTGGTAAGACAATATGCTCAATTGAAAAAGATCTAAATCACATTTCTTAATATTTAAGATGAATATTAAACTAGATATTAATATATGACAAAAAATCAGATTGTTAAGCTAAGGAAAAACAAGCTGAAACCTCTGGCTCCCAATAAAAAGGAGGAGATATATCTATTTATAGATGCCCTATTAGTTAAGTAGGAAAACCATCAAATTAATCCATAAAACAAACATGAGTCTCAGAGGTGGAAAGGAGAAGGATATATAAACTTAAGAAATACATATACCACCATAGGTGTAACTCGGAGCAGTAAGTTCTTTGGGTTTTCATTTTTCCCATACATCCTAAATTAGGTAATAGAGAAACCAACAACCCAGAGATGATAAAAGATATAGACAAAAATAAATGTCTCCAAGAACACCAAGTATGTCTAGTCCAAAAAACAGGGAAAGAGCACATAAGCATGAAAGAAATCTCTACTCCACTCCACCCATACAACACTTGAGAAAAAGTGAAATAAATAAAACAAAGCCATGATCTCTGTCAAGGAAAGCAGAGTACAAAGCCTAGACTTCTACATGCAACAGTCAGCAACCATTCACATTTCCTTCAACACAGTGGCAGCAGAGCTAAATTAGCAGGTTAGACTCCAAACTCTTCTTCCTAGTAGTAATGAGGTAACGCTCCATCTCATGAATAATATCATCAGAGACATATGAAAAGATTTAACAAGTGGGGCTGCTCATTGGCTCAGTTGTTTAAGTGCCTGCTTAAACAAGGCAGTCAGGCTCAGGATTCTGTGGTTCGATCCCCATATCCTCATGCCTTACCAGACCAACCCTTAAGGCATCCTAGGCCAGCCAAAACAATCCTGAAAAGATTTAACAAGATTCAGAGTCTCCAGACAATATTTCAAAAACCACAGAGATAACTTAAAAAATCACCAACCAAGATATAGAAAAATCTCAACCAATTGCTTTTGTCCCCTCTCCTGTTCGGAATTGAATTCTAGGACATTTACAACTAAACTATATCCCCAGCATTTTTTATGATTTTATATAGAGCGAGTGTCTCATTAAGTTCCTATAGTGTCCTTGAAGTTAAAATCCTTCTACCTCAGATTCTAGAATAGTTAGGTTTATAGGTATGTCACCACACACAGCTACAACTTGTAAATAACTAAAACTCAATAATAAAACAAAAATAATTTTAATTATTAAAATTTTAAATACAAGCAAATGACTTAAAAATTTTCATCAAAGTAGACATAAAGACAAAAATAAGCACAAGAATGTGTAATCAACACCATTAGCCATTATTGAAATGCAAATTAAAAACATAATATCAATAAAACCTGTTAGAATAGTTTTTTTAAAAATATGACAATACCATGAATTGACAGTGATATTAAGCAAGTGCACATTCATGAATTCTTAATGGGAATGAAAACAAGCTTGCTACTTTGGAAAATATTTCAGTAATTCCTTACAGTGATGCTGAGGTAAGCTGGCAGTTTAGACTCCCAACTCTTCCTAGCAATAATAAGGCGACCCTCTATCTCAGGGAA
>NW_004524620.1:11298519-11301113 GCF_000260255.1 Octodon degus | reverse complement strand
TAATAAATAAACATGGGTGTCTGGGTGTCTATCTTAAAGAATCAAAACCTTGTGCTGACATAAGATCTGTGATAGCTGTTGTGACAACTACAAAAACTAGTAAAGATCCAAATCTTGTTTAATAGCTAAAATGTGGGGTACCCATACAATGAAATATCATTTAAAAATAAAAAAAAAACTCGATGACCCAACCTGAATGAATGTTAAAGGCACTGTGCTGAGTGACAACAGCCCTCAAAAAGTTATCATGTATGATTCCATGATACGACATTCTGAACAGGCAAAAGACACAGAGAGGGAGAACTCGTGTTTCTTAAGTGAGGGGGGTATTCAAAGGACTGGACTGCAAAAGAGCAGAACAAGGAAATATTTTTCAGATAAAACTATTTTTATGTCTTGACTATGGTAAGTAATTATTCAAATCTATGCCTGTACTATCACTTTAAAAACTGCACTCAAAAAGTCTGTATGTTGTATAGAAATTTTAGAAAAGAAAGCAAAACAAAAAAGTTCTACCCTCATCAGTAAGGAAACTCTAATGAATAAAAGATTGATGTTTTGTAAGTCTTACTGTTTCATCATATTCTTGATATCAGTTTTATTTTTGACATATTTCATTAATAATATTAAATAGTGAAGGTCCATGTACATGAGAGTAGGGGATTTATCTGATGTTCTCTTATTCACCAAGCAGAATATTAACACACAGCAGTGACTGAAACACATTTATTAACTGAATCAATGTTTCCCCAAATAACCAATCCTTCCCCAAGAAACTTGTACTAAATAATTTGAAGTGTGTTCAGTGCTTTAGAAATCTTCATGATAAAAATTTATTACCTCTTATTAGGTTAAAACTGACCCGAAAAATCACAATTTTACAAATGGCTATCATGTGAATAAATTTAAACAGATTGTACAGGAAAATTTCTACTGTTTACTAATGACACAGCATGTTACACAAAGAACTCTTTGTAATGTACAAACACTGTTGAGTGGAAAGATCAGGATTCTAAGAATTTAACCTTCTCTGAAAGATCTATATTGCATTTTATTTAGTTATATTTTATTAATGAATAAAACAAACTTTAAAGCCACTACTTATAGCTAATTTCTGCCTGAATTTTCTTTAATAGAGTAGATACAAAAACTAGTAGATGAAGTCTCATTTGAATACATTTCATCCAAAATTAACTTCCTGTTTTGGAGACACAAGGCCATTAAAGATTATCAAAGAAAGTATTGGTGTATGCCTCAACATAGATAATATACCATGTGAATAATACACTAAGTGAAAAAGCCTAATCATAAAGAACTATACATGACTGCATTTGTATAAAATACTCAGAATAAGTAGATCTAGAGGCACAGAAAATAGATTAGTAAATCTGCCTAGGTTTGGAAATGGTAGCTGGGAAGGTTTGCAATGTAATAGCTAATTTGTGTATTTTTTTTTACAGAGGAAATTAAAATGTTCTAAAATTAAATGTAATGGTAGATGGTACACAGCCCTTTAAGCATATTAAAACTCAGTGAAGTATACTTTATATAGGTGAATTATATGGCTCTTGAGTTATATTTCAATAAATACACTTGAAATTACTAGGAAATGTTTGAGACAAATTTACATAGTCAATAAAATAATTTTATATAATAAAATTCACTATCAGCATCAAATACTCAGAACATACTGTACTTTAATGGATAAATACACTATATACTTAAATATATGCCTTTCTTCAAAAGTTTATCATTATGTAAAAAAGGATGTCATAAAAGTTACCCATTATATAGTATACACAACAAGCTTTTCACTTACAACTAAAGATAACTCAGGGACATTTAATTATAATATGCCACACGTTGCTAAATTCTCACAATCTAAAAGTCATGCAGGTTTCTGAAAAATTGTATGGTCCAAGTGTCAAAAATTAACTTTAAATGAAAAAGTATTTAATTAACAAAAGAGTCTAATTATACTGGTCTAACTCTTGTCTCAAAAAAATATTCTTTCTTTGCCAAGTTGAATATAATAGTTTGTGAATTATAAGATCAAGCAAGCAAAGTGTATGTTTTCTAAAATATGAGTATCCTTCATCAAGTTTTATACTTCAGGCAGCTAAAAGACCTATGTGGAGGGATCAGCATTAAGCCCAGAGGACAGGCCGTGCACAGCAAGAAAGAAAGAAATTCCCTCGTGTCTTTTGCAGGTCACTACCAAGGACCATGTTAGCAGATCCACACCAGACCCTTAACAGGCAGTTCTGCTGCTACCAGTAATTAGCTTGGACAGCTCTGGCTCCAAGAGCAGCAGCAAGGCTACACCATAATGAGCTCAGCTGGGATTAGCAGGACAGGGCAGGGAACCAAGAGAGCGCAGGCATTCTGCATTGCGTATGTATCTGGGAGATCAAACAAGGATGGCTGGTTAGGTTATCCCCTCTCCACCTCATTCCAAAAATGAAGCACGGCAGTGTCTAAAATACAGGCTAATGAAGAGCGACACCTCCAACAGATGAGAGCTACATTAATTAACACAATCTCTAGATCATATTATACTGCTTCTGTTAGAGCTAGCAAATGTATAACTTGTT
>NW_004524620.1:11294151-11298409 GCF_000260255.1 Octodon degus | reverse complement strand
GGGATAGAGAAGACACTAGTTTATTCAGCTGGTATTATTATTGCCAAAAATACCCAGTATATTTCATTTTAAAGTTTTGTAAGGTATTTTTAATAGCCTTTAGACCACAAAATTTCTGCTCAATGTTTACATAAGTCCTTATTGTTAAAAAGAAGAAACTCACTTTTGAATCATTAGTTCCTGGTTCTCCTTTTTGAAATAAGCCAGTTCATTCCATACAGCATCAGAATCTTCTTGTTGAAGTTGGTGGGGTTCTGCTCTCTGTATTTTTCTTGTATCTATCCTATTTTTAAAACAGAATTGTTTTATTCCTAACTTGTATATTATTTAAAATTTACAAATATCTATGTAGCAATTTTGTCCATTTTTTAATTGAGGCTCACTACTATAGATGAATTTCTTAAAACCTAAGCATACAGAAATTAAAATGCTGTATCATAATTTTCTAAAGCTAAGTTGCTACCATAGAAAATAAACTTTTAGGCAGATGTATGAAATTTTTAGGATTCTCTCATTTGACCTATAACAATAGCGATAAAACATAGCTTACAGGATTATAACATTCTCCAAAAAGACTAGATGCAATCAACTAACTGCCACCCAATCTAAACGTGGTACAGAAGCTCTACCTTAGAGCACATTATTGCTTCTTAATTATGTCAGAAAATACATTGCACTTTTGCAGCGATTACTTTTGCAGCGAAGTTAGGAGAGTAGAGGCTAAGGCTAGGACAGGTTGTTACCATTGCTTTGCCGACATATAATGCGAAGTGCTTTCCATTCATCAAAGGAAAAAAAAAACTGTGTGACAACTGTCTGTATCTTCAAGTGATGCCAATGCCCTTTACATTTTCATCTTCTGTACATAAAAAACCTCATTTTTATTTTTTAAAAGTGCTGTACTGGCCCACTTAGAAACAGTATTTCTCTACAGAGCAGACCAATGTGTATAATCAATATTGCCCTAAAGGATCCATCCTGAAAGATGAGAGTGTAGTAGATTTTCTGCACTCATTCAGTCCTTTGCCCTTTGTTGATACTGTTAACAAGGGAGCCACTTACGACTAACCAAGATCTGAACACCTGTTCAGAGCAAATGAACTGAGACCGCAATTCATTCAGATAAGCTGGAAAACAAACTGATGGATAGTAAAGATCTTCAAATTGCATACTAGGTTGAAATAGATTTAAGACCGTTAACTACATATGTGACTTTCACTTTTCTCTTGCTTTTCAGTTAAAGTACAAACACCTTTCAGTTATAAACATTTAAACTTAAGAACTGTATTTATTTAAAAGCAGTTTTTCCATCATACAAATATCAGATAATTATGCTTTAAAATACGTACTTTTAGTAAGCTATCCCATTGAGAGTAAAACTGTACAACAATTCATTCTCACGTATGCTAATGACATCTGTAAATCATAGTATAATCTATAGTTAGGACTAGCACACTTTGCTAGTTTTGTTAGTGATATTTACCTTTTAAAAATTCATAGTAAAATCTGAATACCAAATAATTTCTTTAATCCTAAACAAAAGCCATTAAAACACCTATATCCTGTTACTCCATTCCATTTAATATTTGGGGAAACGTCTTTATGAGCAATGTGACTCACATGCCACTGCCTTCTTCCCACTGCTTTAATTGCTCTTTTACTGCTCTGTAGTTGGTCTGTAACATCTGTAGCCTCTCTCTGCGCTTTTCATGGGCATGTCTTAGCTCATCATTTTCTTGGCTCTATAGAAAAAAAGCAAGTATATACTTTTGAAGAAAGTACAATATTGATATAACATTTCAAATACAAAGTTACCCATCTAAATAAGAAATCTGAAAAAATAGAACAAAATATGAAAGCATGTGTAACATGTATACAATCCATAGAAAGGAAAGATTCCTCAAGTACCAGAGCAAATTTCCTTGATAAATTCAACCCATTTTTAAAAAGCTGCTTACACTATTTCAAACTGTTGCTATTTTAGCTTCATTCCTGTTAATTCTATACAAATATTCATAATCCTAATGATTTTCAACTTTTTTCCTTTTTCAACAACACCAGATTTGTCCATTTATAAAGAATAATTGATTTTTTTAAATGTAAGGCTGTAAACCATAGTGAGACAAATCTTTCACGCTGTGGATTTATGACTAATATACAAGGAATCAAAAAGACTTCATAGAAGGAATAAATCACAGATCAATGTGAAAAGCAGCCAAACTTTACCTTTAGAAGTTCAACTATGAAGAACTGATAAAGGTTTAATACTATATCCTTAAAGAAGTCATATAATACAACGTCAAATATATTTTTGCTATCTCAACAGTTATGTTGAAAAATTATTTTTGATCACTTCTAAGTATACAGCACATGAGGTAGATTTTCATTAGATGTAACCGTAACAAATTTACCAAGGCCAAATTCATAATCTCAAGAGATCTAGTTATATTAGTTAGGAACTGTTTCTCTACATAAAATTAGTAATTTTGTGACTTTTTTTTCCTACCGTGACACTCTCTATTTAAAAAAAAAATTATTCACACTTCTATAGCCATACTTATATGCTTATTTTCTGGGAGAAATACACACTTTCTGAGCATATAAGCCTAGTCTTGATAGTGGCATACACTTAACAAAACTCTTTAAATTACTTCAATTTATTCTCCAGTAAAATATAAGGAGAAAAAACAATGGGTAAAACGGAGAGGGTCTGGCATTGTACCTGACCTATAGAAGCATCTACAGGGTCTCACCACACAGATGGAACTTATAGTGATCCTCCTGTTTTCAGCCTCCCAAGTGATAGAATTACAGGCATGTGCCACCACACCCTGTCTCAGTCCCTGTCTCAACATGATGAGGGCTGGGTCCAGCAGGGCACACCGGGGATCGAACCTCAGTTCCTGAGTCTGCCTAGGCAGGTGCTTTAATCTGCTGAGCTATCTGACCAGCCTTTAGAAAAATACAGTTTTTCACTCTCTGCTTCCTTGGTACTAACAGGGATGCCTATAAGTTTAAATACTGTTTTCTTGACTACTTACCTCACATCTGACTAGTAAAATAACACCCTATAGAGTACATGTTCTACCCTATTTCTATCTGTCTCACCAGTATAGGTATTTGAGCATTCTATTTTGACTCTATTTCTACTAAAATTCTCAAGTAGTTATTAGGGGGGGGGGGCTTGCAGGTTAGCTCAGTTGTTTAAGTGCATGCTCTGGCAAACCGAGTCAGGCGCAAGGGAGCATGGTTCGAGCACCAGCTCCATGTGCCTTACCAGACATGCCCTCAAGGCAGCCTGAGCCAGGCCAAAAAAATAAAATATAAAATAATAATAATCCTTCTGAACTTTTCAGGGCTGACCAGATAGCTCAATGGATTAAAGCACCTGCTTAGACAGACACAGGGACTGGCCCCGGCCTAGCCCCCAGGGGCGCAATTGAGGGCCTGTAATCTCAGTGCTCGGGAGGCTGAAAACAGGAGGATCACTATGAGTCTGATCTGTGTAGTGAGACCCTGCAGACCTTGTGCTAAATACATAAAAAAATTAATAATAATCAAGTAGTTATTAGGATGTATTTGAGTCTTAGTGTGCTTAAAAAAGTCTATATGTCACATGGGAATCAACATGCTTGATGAAAAAACATGAGAAAGGCATAACTAGAGAGAGGCATTCAGAGTAAACGTCACACTTAAGAATTTTCAAAGATATGCAAAATCACAGCAGCAACAGAATTACTAAAAATAATATGGTTAAATTTATGAAGTTGAAATAAAAATTAGAAAATTCAGGTTCAATTTTTTTCATCTCAACTGAAAAACCATGTAAAAAGAAATATAAGCTGTTATTAAAAAGTGCAAATCTTAGTGTCCAGTTAATATATTTTATTTTGAAAAGGCTATTTAAATTCAGTGTTCGGTTTCTCTATCATCAAAACAGAACATATTTATATCTCTCTACTTAAGGGATAAAGAATGACTTGAACTTAAACTTGAATTTTTCATATTGTTTGGTAAACAATCTAAACATTACTTCTTTTTTTTTTAACTATGAAGGGTCTAATTTTAAGTGTGTGAAATAAATAAATAATTTAGGGGCAGCCAAATAGCTCCATGGATTAAATCACCTGCAAGCAGGCACAGGGGCAGGTGGTTTGATCCCCAGGGCATGCTGAGATGGCAATTGAGACTGGGTGTGGTGGCATGTGCCTGTAATTCCAGCTCTTTGGAGGCTGTAAACAGGTAGATCACTAGGAGT
>NW_004524620.1:11284514-11294051 GCF_000260255.1 Octodon degus | reverse complement strand
AAAAGAAAAGAAAAAGAAAAAAGTAGAAAAGTAGAAGACCAACAATGTTTATACCTTGTTATAGGTGCTAAAGGTACTGTATTTATGTTATGGGATTCCTTAAGGATTTAAAGATTTATTAGGTTCTTATAAGGAGGCATTAGAAATTTACTAAATTCATATGTAGAAAAATGAATGCACTTTGAAAACATAAGGGAAATGAGTCAGCCACATAAGTTTAAATGCTGCATGGTTTCTCTAATATGAGAAATCCACAGCATAAATAACAAGCAAAATAAAAGGCTGATAAAAGCAAACAAAGAGATACCTCTGCTACAAATGGGAAAGGAACCAAGAAATGAAGGGAGAGAGGGAAGGCAGGAGGAGAAAGGGACATAAAAAGGAATTAAGATGTGTTAATACATACACCAAACACCCACAATGAAAGATGTAATTATGTATCACACACAGGTACTAATAAATAAATTTGTTAAAAAAGAAATTTACAAATCATATTTGAAGAGACTCCTATAGAAACAACATTCTTAAATACGTAATTAAACTAATATGCTAAAGGATTCTAGAATATCTTGCTCTAATTATTTTTATGGAATCAAAGTTCTTCCCCATAAGCTCTTGTTTTATGATAAACTTCTAACAAACCATTACTCCCAAATTCAGTGTTTTGGAAATCATTAAGATTCTGTGTTACAATAATGGGACACAATGATTTTCTTAACAATATTGACATTATGTTATCATTTTTAGTATTACCTTGGCTCTATCAATCACTGATTTTATACCAATCAGTTTCTCTAATCCTCAAATACAAAGAAATTTTATTATGCCATTAAACCAAAGGCTAAGGCTTAATAAAACCTTTGAACTCCATAAATCACTTATGATGTGCAAGGTTCTGTACTAGGAAAATTAACAAAGAGCAAAATGTTGCCACTTCTGATTCCTAAGTGATTGATCTAAAATGTTCAATATTAGCAACTATTTTTGGTTTTCCTACAATAATTCAAGCAAGTAACTCAAGTAATATAGCAAATACACTTTATGGCTAGCTCTCTGTTTGAATTTGATTTGCTTATTATATATCATTAGATATATATTTAATACTAAAATATTTATGTCATTCTTGTACAGTTATTAAAACCTAGACTATAAAAAGTGAAACTAGAAATTTCTTGTAAATAAACTTGATAGATAAAATGTATACTGATAATTGTTTTTAAATGCAGTTTCATCTATACACTCATGCTTTGAGAATGCTGGTATCAAAGTATAATTAATGAGGAAAATTAGTTGTAGAGAGTATTGTTCCTTTGTCCTACTTCAGAAATAGTAAAATAAGAATATAATATGATAGATAGATATAATATGATAGAATATAATATGATAGATTTCAACTGAATTCAACTTTGCAAAACTGGTTATTTCACAAGAAGTATTTTTAAAGAATAACCAAAATACATTTTTAGAATCTTCTCACAAAAGCAATCTTACTATGGAGAATCATGATTCTACAAGTCTCAATGGGCATAAAGTAGCCAATACAAAGTAGTACTCTCTTTGAGAAACACTGCTATCAAAACCTTCTAATAAAATCAAATATATTATTACATTTTCTAAAAGGATACACACAAAAATATTCCATAGGCATATTTGAATGATATTTAGTCCATAGACTACTGAATATTTACTCAATAAATAAAATATTGATTACCTTTTATGGATTTTTAATTAAATGAGCTAAACTACAGGCTCTGACATCTAACAAACAAGTCTGAATTAGTAAAACATTAGAAAATAGAAAATTATATCAATTGTCTTTCCTCAAAGGTATCTCCAAATTCTATTACTGACTTCACAAAAACAAAGGATTCTGGACCTAATCTGGTTTGGTCAGAAGCACCTTGATGAGAGTAGGGGCATAAAATCTGTTCATAAAGTAGCAACTTGCTTTTTAAGGAACAAGATTGATATTTTAGAAAAGCAAAATGACATAAAATTTAAGGAAATATCAAGGATTCCACTACAGAATGTAAAAAGTTTATGTATAATCTTATAGCACTAAAGACATTTATTGTACTCAATAGAAAAGTTAATGTTATTAAATGGCACTGAAAATGTCAACTGAATAAAGTTGCAGAGATTTATGGCATTAATGATTTTAAAAATTGGAAGAACTTCATAAAGTTCTCTGATGTACAGGTTCCCCTATTTTATTTTATAAAATAATTCTTTTATAAATGTACCTCAATTATGATGTCAGGATTATGGGTGCTATTTTTCTAAAACCAGATTCCATTTTTTCCATATGAATTTACTTATTATGTCATTAATCATTCATTTAAAAATACACACAGCTCACGAAAAAAGCAGAGCAAGATAACATGTTAATAAATGTATGAAATCTATAATCATTAGATTTATAATATATTAGAATTATATTTAGAATATAATTCTTTATATTTAGAATATATCCCTTACTGCTGCTATGAATAGGAAAAACAAACATTGTGAAAATGGCCATATTCCCAAAACTGTTATACAGATTTAATGCAATCCCAATCAAAATACCATTAGCGTAATTCACAGATCCAGAGAAAACATTCATAAAACTCATTTGGAACCAGAAGAGACCTAGAACAGCATAAGAAATTCAGAACAACAAAGGAAAATCAGGAAGCTTCATAATCCCTGGCCTGAAATTACATTACAAAGCTACTGTAATAAAATCAACATGGTATTGACAAAAAAAAATAATAATAAGCAAAAACAGACCTGAGGATCAGTGGAACAGCATAGAAGGTGCAGATGCTAGTTCCACCAAACTTGGATTTGGTGAGCTCTAGTTGAGTATGACAAATACCCTTACAAAAAGTGGAAATTTAGACATGGTGAAGAGATATGCATAGTAGAAGACAACGTGAAGACATGGGAGAATGCATCTACAAGGCAGGGAATACCTAAGGCTTCAAGACGCTAAGAGAGGACAGAACGGATTTCCCTCACACAGTGTAGAAGAATCCAGCTCTGCTGACACCTTGATCTTAGACTCTTCATAAACTTGAGACAATAAATTTCTGCACTAAGCCATTCAGCATGTGGTACTCCTTCCAATAGTCCTCAGAAACTAACACAGACATGTGCTTATCATCAGCACTATTTGTCATGCTAGAGATCAAATCCAGGGCTACACTCATGACACATGCCCTCAAGTTCAGAAGTAGTACTATCTACCCCATACTTAGAGGCACTTCAGGAATACCAACAGCACTAATATTAATATGACAAAGGGGATTATACAGCAAGGTCTTCTATCTCTACTAAATATGTTAAAAGAGATAAACTGTAAATTAAAAAGTGCTGTAGGCTTACTCTTCTTGGAATTGCTTTATAATATAGATTTTGTTTTCCTATTTCTTTTCCTAAATGTTCTTGCTTCAGTACCTATTTCTTCCTTAAAATAAGGAATCTACTAAGGATAAAATACAAACTTTGCTCCTGCTTTTCTTCATTTTGTATCTATAGATGACATAAATTTAAAATCATTGTCATCACCAACTGACTTACAATTTGAATATAGAAAACATTTTAATTAGCGTTAAAATAATTTTACTCTAAAAATAAAATTAGGGCTGCACTCAGAATGCTGTTGTTAGGAAAGGGAATGAGAAAATAAGTGAGTACAATCCTTCTGAGCCTCTTTTTGTAAAGAAATTTAAGAAATTAGATCTTAAATATCTTTTGAATTGTTCTCTTTCCTAACAATAATGGACTGTTAAGGCTTTGTAGATCTCTGGAAGCAAAATCGTTAAAGAGCTTCCATGACCAAGTGGTATGTGTGATGGTTAATTTTCAACTGACTGCCCAGATTTGTTTAAATATTACTAGTGCTTCTGGATGAGATTATTATTTTAATCACTGGACTGAGTGCGATGGTTTGGATATAGTTTCAGTATGGGCAAGGTTGGGGGCAAGGCATATGTACAGAAATTTAATTCCCCTTGTGAAATATTTAGAGTACAGAAACTTAATCTAACTACTGTGGTGTTTAGAAGGGTCTGGCTGTTGAGAGGTGATTGAAATCAGAGAATATTATTAGGGTGGAGTTCCATGATTTATCCCAGTGGCTTTATAAGATGAGGGATGCTGAACAGAAGAGCTACACGTACATTTATTTTCTGTCCCTTATCTTGTACTGCTTCAGGGTGCTGTCAGCAAGAAAGCTGTCGCTGGATGTGGCCTCTCAACTCTGTGCTTTCAGGACAATGAACCAAAATAAACCTTTTCTTTATAACTTAACCATTCTCTTGACCACAGGACTCATATTGTGCTATTACAAAAAAAGAAAAAGGCTAATACTGTAAGTAAAGCAGACTGCCCTCCCCAGTATAGCTGGGCTTCAACCAATCTACTGAAAGCCCAGATAGAATAAAAGCTGAGTAAAAAGATGACTTTCTCTCTCCTCAACTGCCTTCAAGCTGGGATGTAGGTCTTCTCTTGCCTTTGAACTGAAACTCTTAAATTTGGATATAACACCACCAGTTCTCATGGTTCTACAGCCTTTGAGCTCAGATTGTAACTATACATCTGCTCTTCTAGATATCTAGCTTCCTACAGATCTTGGACTCTCAGTCTGAATAATTCTGTAAGTCTATTTCCTACAGTAAATCTCATTTTAATATACATATGCAGAAAACATAGGATTTAGAAGAATATATATAGCTAACTATATATTAAACCCTATCTTGCTCTAAAAAAGTAAGTCAGTACTTTTTCTCCCTAAGAATTATTTACATTGTATGACAAAAAATCCAAGTTATAGGGCTGTATGGTTCAGAGAAACAAGGCTTGCTCAGCATATGCAAACCTCTGGGTTCAACTCTTAACCCCTCACACCTGAATAATGTATAAAGCATTGGACCTCTCGTAAAATATCACACAAATTTATTATTATATTACTCTCAATCAATTATATAACTGAAACTCAAATAAAGCAGGGTCCTGGGAAATTGTAAATGAAGAATGAAAAATTTTCCATATTATAGTCAGAGGCAAAAATAGGCTGTTAGAAGAGAGGAACACAGCACAGTGGCGCAGCACTCATCTAGCAGGAACAAGGCCCTGGTTCTCAGACCCTGTACCACAACAAACAAAATTTTTCATTAGGTTAAAAAGAAAATCAATATAGCCACATAAAGTTGGCTCAATATACATGAACAGCTTCCCCTAATAAGGAGAATTCAAAGCATAGGTTAGAAGGAGAAGAGGAAAGCATAGGTACTCTCTAATACAAATAGCTAAGGCATATACTTCTAAAATCTGGGCAGAGTATCACTTAAATTTCAAATGTTCCGAGACAAATTCAGTTATGGAAAAATTATGTTTATTTATTTGCCACTTTGACTCCGTAATTTTTATAGAAAGGATAACTATAAGGGACCTAAGCTATTATGACTTCTAAATCACTTTTATTTTTGTCTATCCTATACAGTGTAAGGAAGAAGAAAAACTTTTTACTTGCTATAGTTCTATCTTTGTTTCTAGAAAATATAAGAAATTTATTCCCAATTTTAAGCCAAAGTATTCTAAAATAATTTCAAAGCAGTGATATTTAGTTTTCAAGTAGTAGGTGTTTTATTATATCACAGTCCTCTTGAATCTTAAAACCAAGATCCCACGGTTACATATTTCCATATAGGTAATTAAAATCAGGAAAAAGAATGACAGTCATTTGTGAAAGGTATGTACACTTTGGTATATTTTTATATTTTCATGGCTACCACTGAAGAAATGAGTAAGTGTTCACCTGTAGTTGTAATGCCTTCTCTAGGTTTTTGATCTTTCTTTCAGCTCTTCTCAGCTTTCTTAGTTCCTCTGAGTCTTTGAAAGAGCTCTTTGGGGACAAAGACCTTGAACGTTTCACAGGTGGTTCCTTGAGAATAAAACAAGGACACAGTTGAACGAGTTGAAACACTGGATTATGAAAGACATGCAAAATTAAAGAACAAGTAATTTTGAATACTAATAATGAATTATAAAAAAAAAAATCCTGCATGGAATACCAGAGAAATAACAAGCGGAATTACCACAGTGCTACCGCTAAAGGTTTCTCTGTGACTCCTTAATGAGAATATTCATTTACATTTACATTGTTTCTTTCAGAATAATGATGTCCCATTAGGGAAGACTAAAGGGTTATAGACTCAGAAATGCAAGAAACCTCATTACAAAGGAGGGGATAGAGGCTAGTCTAATTGCTCTATAAGGGTCCAAGGTTACACTTGATAGGACAACCAGAAACAAGAGGGAAAGGATTTTTTTCCCCTTTGAAATAGTTTAACATACTGTGAAGTTGAAGGAACAATATGCTTGAGGAATATAAATACAACAGACTGTAGATCTTATACCATAATGACCATATGGTCGTTAACTATAATGTGGTTAACTAGAGACCAGAATGTGTGTTTATATTATGTACAGCTTCATATACCAATCTGGAAAAGGAAATGTGAAAGCAACTATTAAGCTGAGCAGCACAGTGTACATGGCTACTGTGTATCTTTATAAAAAAAGACAATTTTGTCCAAATATGCTTCTCCTTTTCTTGACTTTTCTTAAAAACAGCGAAGCACCAAAGCAGTCCATTTAGAATTCGGCAATACAGCAGCCTTACGTTTTCCTTCAGGAACCAAATTATGCCTTATACAGTTACACCTCGACTTAAATGAAACTTGTGAAACTACAAATCACAACACACAAGTAAGTTATGTTTTAATAAAAAATAAAATTCATTCTTCTGAAAATTACTAATAATAGTATCATGAGTAATAACAATAGAAAGCAAAAGTACCACGGAAACATGAGTCTAATTTTAAATGGTTCCTTTACGGATTGTTTTATTCAAAGAAAAACGGGGAAAATGGAACGAAACAAAAACAGTTACTTCAAAAACAATTTTTTTTACATATAAATATTTATTGCCAATGTAACAAGTATAAGAATATGTCTACATACCATTACTAGGGAAATGCTATTACAATTATCTAGAGAGATTATGAAACTTAATGTAATCAATACTGGTAGAATCTTTTGCATCATACCACAGATGATTCTTTGCTACTGATATTCCCTTTTAATCTACACAAAATATGCGTATGAGTTAATGTTAAAATCCAATTTATTGGGGCTGGGGAGATGGCTCAGTAGGATAAGCGCTTCCCTGGCAAGTGCAACGGTCTGAGTTCAAGCCCCGGCTCCGCAAAAAAAAAAAAAAAAAAAAAAAAAATCCAATTTATCATATTCCCTATGGACAGTAATTTAAACTTTTATATCAAAATAAACTAGAAATAATATATATTTAATTAAAATTAGAAAATTAAGTAAATGACCAATATTTTAAAATGAATCAAGAGAGATGCATATATCAGATAGATGAGGGATGGTTATAAAAACATTTTACTATAAGAAATTAATCTGTTGGCAAAACAGGTATACTAATAATGCACTCAATTAATTAATTAATAGAAAAATATTACTTAGTCACAAAAAGGGAAAACCTGCCCTGTGGAGCTATTTCACCAAAAAGTTGGAATATATTCATTCTGAATTCACAGAAAAATAAGCAGAGTAGTACATGTAATTGTTGTTCTCAATTTCACCTCCTGCTTTGCCAGCCTTGCCCTGCAACTCTATAAAATGATAAACCTTGTCTACCTTATATTTTCCCTCAGTACTTCTCATGATGCTCTTCTCGGAGAAACTCTCGTTCATAGATCTGTGCTCCAACAGCTGTTCATTTGCCACTTTCAGTTTCTTCTGTAAATATTCAATTTCAGACTTCTGTGAAACCATCAATGCTTCCAAGCTTGATAATGATGGGTGAGACACCTGTTTTTAGAAGCATAATTATGTATCTTTGCATGTCATATTAACTTCAAGTATATGCAAATATTTATATAGATTATATAAATCAATTTTCAGGGAAAAATCTTTTAACAATAACAATAAAGTCTAAATGACAGAGCTAGGAACATAACTCCCAGCAAATATTTATTTTTATATAGAAATATTTATATAACTATAAAAATCACAAGTGATCAGGAGACATCTTCTATTTTCACAGTACACTTCAGACTACAGGGTCTGGAGCACAGTTCAGTGGTACAGCACAAGCCTGGCAAGATGTATACATATATCATCACTGGGGGGGGGGGGAATCACATTTTTCCAATTTATCCATTCTTTTGTTCTTTTTGGTAAGACAGCCAATTTTTTCTACTTGTAACCTATAAGTTTTGTGATGCTACTACCATCTTTGATTTATGCTATTACACTTTCACCACACATAAATCATCTGATTTATTCCCTACCCAGTCCTTTCTTTTTTTTTTTTTTGTATCAGGAATCGAACTCAGGACCTTGCACTTGCCAGGCAGGCACTTAAGGCATTGAGCTATCTCCTTGTCCCAAATATTTTCTTCAAAGTATAGCTCTATTATTATATTGTTATCATTTTATATTGCTTAATCTTTTACTTTATGTTGAACAAAAAACTAAGCATTTTTCTTCCAGGAAATCTAAATAATTTTGTTCTATTCTTTCTTCTCTTCTCCCTCTGGCCACTGCAAAGCTTTTATTCCTTTTTCTTCCTATTTTATATGAAATTTATGATCTTCACAAACATTTCCATTGATCAGTTGTTAAATTAATCCTATTCTTGTCCAGAGTTTCATTAATAAAATTATGACAGATATAACAAAACTCCGTCATTTAATATATACATTTTCAATAATTCATTCAAGGCCAAATAATAATATACAATAAAGAGAAACATTGTTAGTTTACTAGCATATCCCATAAGTAATCTAGTTTTTTTGTTTTTTGTTTTGTTTTGTTTTGTTTTGTTTTTTGAGACAGGGTCTTGCTATGCAGTTCAGGCTGGCCTTGCGCTCACTTTTGCAGTCTGCAGGCTGGTCTTGAACTTGAAAGATCCTCCTGGCTCAACCTCCCTAGTGCTGGGATTACAGGCATGCACCACCACACCTGGTTCTATGGCCACATGGTGGGTGCCACGCAGGGATCCACGACTGCGACCACACAGTATGTGGGGCCAGGGATGGAACTCATGTCCTTGTGCTTGCCAAGAAGGTGCTTATGCCGCTGAGATATCTCTCCAGCCCCAGTAATCTAGTATTCTTTATACAATGAATTTACTAAGTCATAAATGGATTACAATACTACAGTTAGGAATATAAAAAATATTCAGACAAGAAGCTGACATAACTAAAATTCTTGATGACATTAAAATGTTTCAATAACAGATACAATCAGGAAAATTATAACAGACTTTTTTCTAATGCTATTTTTTATTATTACTAAAAATTTAAAAAAACATTTATGTAGCTTTTTTTTTTCAAAATTCCTTATCAAGGGCGGTGGAGATAACTCAGTGGAATAAATGCCTGCTTGGCAACGGCAAGGTCCTGAGATTGATCCCTGAAACCACAAAAAAAAAAAAAAAAAAAAAAAGCTGACTCATAA
>NW_004524620.1:11270559-11284414 GCF_000260255.1 Octodon degus | reverse complement strand
GGCAACGGCAAGGTCCTGAGATTGATCCCTGAAAAAAAAAAAAAAAAAAAAAAAAAAAAAATCCTCATCATTAAGATCACCTTATAAGTATATGAAATTAAATGAAATGTCTTTATAATATCAGTCCTCGGAGTTCTTTGAGCTAAGATTGAGACACAGCTCCCAGATGGAAAGGGGTGGTATATAATCTATCCTTTACTTGCTTTGTTAATTAACAGATGTTCACTTTAGAACAGTTTTATATATACCAAAAATTCAGTAGGGTTTTCCTATATCTGACATACCTACTCACCTAGTATCCCCTATTGTAAACATCATAAATTGGTATGCTACATTAAATCTAAGGAATTAACCAATATCTGTATATTATTTTTACTATAATCAAGTCTATTCAGATTTCCATTAATTTTTTCCACAAATTACTATTCTATTCCAGTAACCCATCCAGGATTCAATAATAATAATACACTAAACTGTCATACCTATGTGTGTTACTCTTAATTGAACCAATTTCTCAGAATTTCCTTATTTTTTATGGGTTTGACCATTTTTTGTTTTTATTTTCTTTTATTTTTTGGTAGGCTATGCTCTGCTTAGAGCTTGATATTTTTCTGATAATTATACTTAAGTTATCAGTTTTGGAAAGGGAACAGGGATGAGGTCTCACTTTCTTTATGCCATATCAAGTATACTATTTTAGTCCATTTTCCATTGCTGTAACAAAATACCTAAACATGCATAATCTATAAAGAAAAGAAGTTTACTTAGGACACAATTTTGGAAGCTGAAACTCCAAGCAGCAGGATTCCAGCTCTAGAAATAGCCTATTAGGCTACATTACAGCACGGTAGATGACATCACACAAGGAAAACATGAGAGAGAGAGAGATCACATTGTGAGACATGAAGCCAGAGCATGACAGGGTTCAAGCTTATTTTTTTGTAACTCACTCAGAAAGTAAGTAATTGAAGAGGGGTCCCTGCAAGAACTAGATCAATTTCTCCAAAGGGCAGCACCTTCAGGGACCTAACTATATCCTACTAGGTCCTACTTCTTCAAGATCTTACTACCTCTTAACATTGTTATGGCAGGAACCAAGCCTCCAACACATAAATTCTTGGAAAATAAACCATAACCAAACCATGGCTTACCCTGTGAAGCTAACTTATAGATGAAGATGTTAGCCTTGATCACCTGGCTATAGCAGATGTATGAGGTCACTCTAATACAAAGATGTTCTTAGTTGGGCATGGTGATACATGCAGATAATTCAGCACTCAGGAGGCTGAAGAAGGAGGATTGTCACAAGTTCATGGGCCAGCCGGAACTACACAGTGAGACACTGTCTCAAAAAACAAAACCCCAGGGAGATAGCTCAGTAGAATAAGTGCTTGCTTGGCAAGCGCAAGGGCCTGAGTTCAATCCTCAGTTCTGCAAAAATAAATAAATAAATACATACATACATACATACATACATAAATAACAAAAATAAACATGTTTTAACTTTTCTTTAATCTGCATTTTAAAATTACAAATGCAGACATGTAATTATTACATGGATTATGTAGAAGCTAAGTAATTTCTCTTGCTAATATTTTATAATTTTTTAAAAAAATTAAAATCTAGTCTTTTTTGGTGTACATTCTTGAAATACAGTGATATGGTTAATCTGATTAAAATAACAAGAGGAGTATGTACCTACATGTTCCCAATTGAGAATAATAACTATTAATACATAATTTGTTTGTTTTGTTTATGGGCTAGGGATTGAACTGAGAGGCTCATGCATGTGAAAATCATGGTCCACCATGGAACCCCTATAACCTACATAACATTTTTTGCACAGTAACCCACTCAGCAAATTTTGGTTAAAAAGTCTTATGAAAGACATATCAATAGAAATGGTAAAGGGAACATTTAAATGTTGCGCTAACTACTATTTTAAAATTCTATAACTTAAATACTTAGTTCAAGGGCTGGCCAAATGGCTCAGCAGATTAAAATGTATGCTTAGGCAGAAGCAGCATCGCCAGCCTGCTGCACTGGCCCTCCCCCTGTGGTGTGCTGAGAAGGCCACTGAGACTGGGCGTGGTGGCATGCGCCTCCAGCTCTTGGGAGGCTGAACACAGGTGGATCACCACGAGTCCAATCTACACTGTGAGACCCTATAGATCCTTTACTAAAAAATACCCCCCAAGAAAATCAGTTCAAAGAACATTGTGTAACATTATTACATATTATTAGAGTGGGAAGGTAAACACAGGCAGATCAATATGAGTCCAATCTACGTTGTGAGACTCTATAGATCTTGTACTAAAAAATACCCCCCAAAATAACATTGCATAGCATTATTGCATGTCATTATTAGAGTGTAGAATGGCTGAACATTAGCTGATACGTAGAAAATTGTCTCACAGCTATAATACTTGGAAATATTTTAAAATTGTTTACCCTTATTTCTAAGTTCCAATTAAATATATTTATTTCCTCTTATATTAAAATATTACCTCCTTACATACAATAGCATTTAGTGAAAAGATATTTAACTCCTATCATTTTACCTACATTTGAGAAATTTATAAATTCCGACCCTGTCAACACATAATAGAGTTTACTGCAAAAGAAAAGCACTGAAAAGAGACATAATCTTTCAATTAATTGTGTCCCTAAAAGCAAAATTTCACAGCCAGGGATAGATTTCAGTGGAACAAGTGGCAAATGCAAGGTCCTGAGTTCAATTTTCAATACAAAAAAAAAAAAGGAAAAAAAACCATTTCACTGAAAATCCAATATAGTCCAAATACAGTGGATAGGGGCTGGGGAGATGGCTCAGTAGAATAAGTGCTTCCCTGCTAAGCGCAAGGGTCTGAGTTCAATCCCTGGTTCCAGAAAAAAAAACACAAATACAGTGGATAAAATTGTGTGCATAGGAGCATATAAAATATCTAAAATTCACAAAAAACACGTAAGTATTACATAATTTGAATGACTATTTTAAAAACTACATTCTTTGGAAAGAAGATGGTACTAAATATATATATATATATATATATATATTCTGTGTATCATATATACTCTATATGTCATATGATTTTCTCACAAAATACCCAAATCTCTGTAGAAACGTCACATTCTTTTAAAATTGATATGTGTAACTACATACATTGCCAATTCATAAGGCAACCTTTTTTAGCTGAATTACCTATGACCTGGAAATGGATGACTAAACAACAGTCATATATTCTTGGGGAAAAAAGGAAGGGAATAAAAATAATATCCAATAAACATGATATAAATCAAAACAGTCTTATCACAAAGTTCACAAATTATATCAGTGTATTAACTTAAAATTTTATCTGACCAGGTCAGCCAAATAGCTCAGAGGATTAAACAACCTGCTTAGGCAAATTCAGGGGTCGGGAGTTTGATCCCTGCCATGCCAACCCCACCCCCAGGGTACGCAGAGATGACGAATGAGACTGGGCATGGTGGCACAAGCCTGTAATCCCAGCACTTGGGAGGCTGTAAACAGGAGGATCACTATGAGTCTGATCTACGCAGTGAGACTCTGTAGACCCTGTAAACCCTGTCCTAAAAATTACAAAAAAAAAGAAAAAAGAAAAAAGAAAATTACAACTTTCAGAAAGACCACCAAACTGAGCACAAATTTTCTAGTATCGAAAAATACAGTAAGCATGCTTTTAAAAAATACATATCCATTCACTTTTAACCCAAATAGCCTCTAACTGGAATTAAAGATCACAAAAAGATAAATGACTATATGTAGGTAAAATTTTTAAGTACTACCATCTTCTCTCATACTCTCAAATCACACTGTATAGCAAAATTTACAATAGTAGTTAGTTCAATTTAAATTTCTTTATATATCTAAACACTTCAAGTACAGCTATGTTAGTAAACACCAATATAAAAGAGACATTTTTTATTTCATAACTTTTAACTCTTTCCACACACTACATAAAACAATAAATGGGCTATCTACATGAACACTTTTTTTGCCTTTACTCAAACCCAAGAAGTAAAAACAGCAACTTGGATAGGAAACTTAGGCAACCACAGAGGTTAAGTATTCTGTTACATGTAATTATCAGACTGCAATGATAAAAATTAGTGGTATTTATATGGTACAGAAGAGTGGCAAGAGTATGAATTTAACTGTACATAGTGACTACTGATTCCAATCCTAAGAATAAATTAATACAGGGCATACTTAAAAAATAAGAAGTGGTTTTCATATAGACTTACTGCTACCATAGATAGAAAAATGGAACTTATTTATATTTTTCTAAAACATGTCATAAGCCTTTCATTACGGCAGAATTTGCAGCCCAAATCGATAGAATATATATTAACACTAACCTAAAATGAATTTCTACATTTAAGGAATCAAATTTCCTCTATGGTTTATCTCTAAATATGGCACGTTTGAGTACAATTCATTACTTATGATAACGCACAGTCTAAGTTTTATAAATACTTAAAACTTGTATCTCTAGTAAGAAAATCAAACTCTGTACACCAATGGTATAAGCTAGGGACTTGCTTGTTATGCATTATCATCTCTATACATTAAAACCTCAATCATACTCAAACAAATTCACTACAGTGTGGTTTTCAATCTGCTAACTATGCATTCCATAATAGCCTGTAATTATTAAAAACTGACAAGAAAGCTACGCCACCTGTGTTTATGTGAAGCCAGGTAATGAAAAAAACAACAACCCTGTCATCACCTCTCAATTCCTGATTGCATTATCAAAACTGTAGCAGAGTTTGGCATCTGGGTGTGACCTTGTTAACTGCTAGGGTAATTAAATTTATTCTATTGGGGAAAAGGATGATAAATTATTAGCAAGAAGATTTTGTTCACATTTTATTAAATTGGCCTGTCAAAGGGTTGGCCAAATTATCAAGGGCCTCATTTATTGGAGGCCGGCCATATTGCCACATCTGTTACAATTATTTATAATTTCAGCAGTTGAAAACCAACTGAGTTAGGCATCCGCCATGTAAAGTAATTTACAAATTATCTGATGAGGGAGTGTTTTAGCTTCTCCCTCATTTCTAGCCAGCAGAAAGCCGCGCTGTAATTACAGAACACGATTAGGTTCTTTAGGGAACTTATCTTGCACTCATAGCCATAGTAAGATGCAGCAAGAACATATGGAGGAGCTTGTGCTTCTGCTCCCTGAAGCTCGTGACCCGCCTGCCGCTGAGCCCTTGAGTTGAATTTGAATGAGAGTGCCATGGCTAATGTTCTACACATGCACCATTTATGCCACAAAACAAATCGGATCACTGTTAATTATGAAGCAGCTATAATCAGGCCTTCACATCTGTGTAATGTGAAGCGCAGTAGGCTGTATTCCAATAATGTATGACTACCTTTGGGTCGCAAATTGCGAGCCATATTGCCTCAGTAGTAGTTACTGAATTCAAAGTAACTCCTTTGATAAAAACCCATCACATGGATATTTTTATCCAGCTTTATATGAAAAAAAGCAAATCCACAAGCCTTTCTTTATCAGCGATTGACCAGAACAGTTAAAGCATATGGCACAAGTTCATTAATGAACAACACAGAACACTATAATTTAATGAAACCACTTGAGCCATAAAAATCAGATTTAGTTAATTCCCTCTTTCCCTTTTTTTTCACATTTAGCCTAAACGTAGGATTCTGCTTAATAAGTTACCGAGACACGTAATATATTCTCTACAAATTTATAAGGAATATTTAAAAATATTAAGTTGGACCATTAATAATCTTTACAAGAAAGGTAGCCATAGGCTTTATATTTTATAAATTTAAATATACCACAAATCTCTTGTTAAAAAAAGCATAAACTATTTGTTTTTTAGAAAGCGAAGCCTAACAGCTGTAGTCTCACAAAAAAATACTCTTTATTCTATGAGAAATTTTTCCACGGAAAAGCAGCTAAACAAGCAGCACCCAGATGGCAAACTAGCTACAATTTAATTAATCCACTAAAAGCCATTCAGATTTCAGTAAGGGTAATGTAATTTTGAATAATAGTAGAGAAAAAAATCACTAAACATTCTCAAGTTTTATTACAGCGGCAAGAGAAGTGCCACTATAGGGTAGTTAAAGTTGAGTTGCAGTTTCCATTATATATGCTAAATTCCTACATTTCAGTATGTTGGGCTGTTTTATTCTTGAAACTTAAAGTACTCTTAAAATATCAGAATATCTATTTGCAGCCTTTTTAATGCAGAAATAGTTTATGTTTCATGTAGGATTGTCGCACTGATTACTAACAAGTTCAAATTTTTAAATATAATATATAGCAAGCTTTAAAAGTAAGATTTAAAAAAAGTTAAGATTTAAAAAAAAATTTCAAATTTTTTTTAAAAATCAAGATAAAGTTAAAAATCATGTCCTAACATTTTTTACACATTGATGAAATATGAAACCACTAAGATTATTTTTCACATATTTATCTGGTCCTGTCTACATATATGTACCACTAAATTAAATATAAAAACCATTAAACCAAAAGCAAACTACAAAGAAGTTATCATTTAAAATAATGCTACAGAATACATCTTCAACTTTTCAAACTGACCTTACATATATAAATTCAAAACTAGTTAAGTGTGAAATAAGAGTGATAAGCATAATTTAAAACACTGTATAGTGTACCTTCTCTTATACATTAAAAGCATTTTTATATAGTAAGACTAAGATACGTACAGAAAATTAAAAATTTGTATTCTACCATGTTGAAATGTAAAAAGTAATAGAAATGATAATAAAGAAAATGTCACAAAAAGCAATGAAAGCAAACCATTAACTTTGGCATTTTTCTCAGCTAATAAACAAGCCTTATAAGCACTCTGAGTCCCAGCAAAGGCATCTGATTTCCTTCCTGTCAAATGAAACATTAAAAGAATTGTTAACAAATAGTCACTAGCAATACTAGGGCCTCCAACTGCCAAACAAAAGCTCACAAACTCAAGCTAACAATTAATGCCAGTTTTTTCCTTTGCTTTATTGGAAAATTGTACCAAATCAACACTTATTGTTACCAAAAAAATCCAACTTTTAGTCTACATGTAAATATAGCCTTATTACAACTGCACATTCCTTTCCAGCTCACTTTACTATTTCTACTTCCTGTGTATTGGAATTACTGGGACAGAATGCGATGAGATAGGCTAGCCAGGTACAGAGGGGCTGAGTAGGTGCTTGCTGAGCACATACAAATAGGCTTTGGGTTCAAACCCAGCACTGTCCCACATGCCATACGCTGGAAAGTAAGAATGCATAAAAGGCACTCATTGCTAGGTGTGTGGAACTCACCTAGAATTCCGACCACTGGGGAAGCTGAGATATAAGGAATGAAACTCTGAGGCCATCTGGAGCAACTCATACATTGTGTCAAAATAACACAGGAACCAAAAAGGGGATGAGGCTGTAAGTGGTACAGAGTTTGCCTGGCATGTGTGAAGCCCTGAAAGAAAAGAGATAGGAGAAGAGGAGGAAGAGAGGAAAAGCTTATCGAATTCAAGACTATGAAGTACTAGAAAAAGCAATAGGGATAACAGATATTAATATCCTTGCCCTCATCCAGGTCACAGTAGAGGGAAGGAGAGGAAGAGGAAAAGAGGGAGGTAGAGAGGGGAAGAGAGGAGGAAGAAGGAAGGAGACAGAGACAAAAAAGAAAACAATAAAGTTTTATACCTACTAATGAACAAGAGAGCTTAATTTTAAGAAAAATGCTTCAGGAAAACATTCTCAATAATTATCCTAGAACTGCATCTGAAGTCTACAAAGTGTCAATCAGGTGCATAAACAAGAAACTGTAAAAACTACCTGTAACAAACATTATACTGAGGCCATATTCCTAACATATCTAAAAGACTATGCATTCCAGTGATCAAACAAGATAAAAATAAAAACAAAACACTTTCGTAAAATAATTAAAACAAACCCACGAAAAATGAAAGTGAAGAACCCCATAATTTGAATAAAATGAGAAACAAAGAAGGGAAACCATTTTTAAAATAAAAGGTTTAGCTGGGAAGATAACTTGTGGTCTAACTGGCAAGCTCAAGGAGCAGAGTTTGATCCCTGGTACCTCATGCCATGTCAGCTTGCAAAACCAGGCGTGGTGGCACATGCCTGTAACCCCAGTGCTGGGAAGGCTGAGATACGAGGATCATTACGAGTCCAAGCTGTGTAGTGAGACCCTGTACCAAATAAAAGATTAAAACAAAAGGTTCATATTAAACAATAAGTGCTTGCAAAGATAGGAAAGGTAAGCAATCTCATATACAATAAGAAACTCATTAGAATCTTACTGCAATATAGTTTAACATATATATTCAAAAGCTCAAGGTTGATACTCATTGACAAAGGAATTTTACTTGAAAAATTTTGCCTTAAATTGCAAAAATTAAAAAAAAAGAATTTGAAAAATTTAAAAACTTTATCCAAAGCTCAGAGGTGAAAATAAACATACATATATGAAAATATTGATCACAGCATCAGAATCAGAAAAAAATAGAAAAAAGTAAAATGAAGTGAAAATATCTCAAAGTTAGGAAATATTTATGTTAAAATGGCACATTCCAGGGCTGGTGAGATAGCTCAGTAGAATAAGAGCTTCCCTGGCAAGCGCAAGGACCTGAGTTCAATCTCCAGTTCTGCCAAAGAAAAAAAAAGGGCACATTCCTACGCTAGGATATTAAGTTGTAAAGATGAAGTATAAATATTAGATTATCCTATTACAATTCACATACTGTAAATTCACATGCTACATGATTTCAGTCATATACTCTTCGTGGTGGCGACCTTGGCACACACACCTCAGCAGTCACCAATGGAAGCTCTGGGCGGTTCACCGTCACTGATGGAGTAGCCATTCCCCACTCAGTTGGTACAGTCTTTTGCACATGAAAAGGCCATATGAAGGCGTTAAGAGTAAAAGTGCACTGTGGGTCTAAAACCACTCTGCTCCTATGTCATCCACTGTCTTCTGGGCTTGATCACTGGGACACTGGTGCCAAATGCTCACCACAATCTGCAGAGATCACATGGTAACGCCAAGCACAGACTTTATTCTCAAATTCACTGCCCTCCCTCACCATTTCTCTCAAATTCATTAAAGATCAATCAATCTCCTCTAAAAGTATGAGTTTCTAGTACACAACGATTACATTTATCATGGGTAGTTGTACATGTACATTAACTATCTTAATTAACTTATCCCTTTTATCCTTTTTTATGTAAGTTACCAAAAGAGCCTGTTGTTATCAATTCATATGGAATTAGCATATTCTCAATACTAGTTATGAGTTATTTTTAAAACTCAAAGATAAATCATACAAATAAGAAACATATATTTTCAAAGTAGCCAGCAGATTTCACAAAGAATCAAAAATATGCTTGAAGAGTTTACTGCCACGCTTATTAATTACTTTACCTTCTACAGCTAGATATGGTGTACTCTAATTCTTTATTATATGTGTATTCATTTCTTTCATATTTTCTAACATGCTATGTCTCTGCACAATGTTCTAAGTAATTTTATCAGCTTTGTGTTCTAATTATGTAATATTCTCTTTAGAAAAGAACATTCTTTAATGCATTGTATAAGGAATATTCACCTAAACCAGGTAAAGACAGTATCGTAAAACAACGTAAGAAACCAATCTTTTGCACAAATATAGATTTGTAAGGCATAAAATAACAATGTATACATAGCAGTAAAAAGCCTACAAATACTCAAATATGAAAAAAATTTAACGAAATTTATGATCCATTCATGATATTACATGAGATCAGGCACATTCAGAGTGATATGGCCACAGGCCTTTTATGACCCAGAAAAGGATATCTATAAATATAAAGACTTTTAAATTTTTAAATTGAATTTCTTTACATCAAACACAAAAATCAATCCTACACAGAATAAAGACATATGTAGAAGTCTAAACTATTAATAATGTAGATGAAAATATAGGAAAATGTCTATGATTTTAGGAAAAAGCAGTATTTATTAAATAAAATATAATACACACTAATTTAAGTGAAAATACTGAGAAGCCTGACTATATTAAATCAGGACAGAAAAAAGGAAACTTAAAAACTATATTTATAACATTTACAGCTCATGGATCACAGTTCAGTTGAGATCTAAACTCATTTATTCCTTTTGGAAATATGCACATCTTTCCAGTCTTCTTTGCAATCACATACTACATAGGCCAGTACCTAAATAATGATATCCCAGTAATGACATGAATTGCTTCTAAGCCTTCTGTATAAGACCTTCTCAAGACCTTTTCTGCTTCCTAGGTGAAGTAGAAGAGACCCAGGAACATAACTGGGAAACATGTGGAATTATAATGGATCTAATGGTAAAAGTAGTCTAAGTCTTCAAATCACTGCTTTGAAACTGAAATCCCAAGTAATACCCACAGTGGACTGTCATACAAATAAATTATTTTAAAGTGTAGATATACAAGGATTATATATTAGAGAAGCTGATATCTTAAATAATGTAATTGAAACAAAAATCCAAAATACAGAACTGCAGTGAGGAGCATCCCAGGTGGCCCAACCAGCTGCCACAAGCCACTTCACAGCACCCACATAAGACAGAGAGAGACAGCAGCCCCACTGTACCTACTCCACATCTACTTCTGCACCACCAGGCACCTCGCACACTTGGCATAGGAGAGAAGGAAAGTAGCCACATAACCAACTCCTAACCAGCTCTGCACCTTAGTTCTCCTCAAAATAAGATATCAAAGGTGACAGCCAAAAGAACAACTTGATTGAGGATGAGACCAACACTCTAGAGGAGAGTTTCACTCCAGGACTGAGGCGTTACACTAACGTAGAGACCAGGCGAGAGACAGCCTTGGGAGACACGGTTAGAGAAGATAAGAGCTGGACAGAAATACCTTGAGATTCTCAGAAGACTAAAGTGCATTCCGGGCAGGGAGATCAGAGAGCCTTGTATTCTGTGGCAGAAGACCAGACTTAGTGGGTGTAGCCATCAGAGAAATAGACCAAAAGGATATGGCATTTAGTCCAATGGTCTGCTTCAGCTCTTACACTGCTGCCTATATACAGCAGAAGCCAGGGTAGGTCAGTATCTGGACAGTCTCTATACTAAAATTATAAAAATTTTTCATTTAGTTAAGGGTGCTTCAAGAATAGTTCTTAAGGATTGTTAGAATCCAGTTTATAGTTGATGCTATTTTTGTCTATACCCAAGATGACATAGATATTGTTATGAACTAGTTTTCTATAAAAGACAATATCTGGACTATCAGTGGAGCATAAACAATACTGTAGTCCATTATCAAAGAATGATGCATGGGGCAAAACAAGCTGCAACCTCCTCTCCCAAATAAACTGAAGACAAAATACCTCTGGAACAAAGCTATCCACAATACTCAACCTGCAAAACACACACACACACACACACACACACACACACACACACACAGAGAATTCCTCTAAAACTCCCAATTCCCTGACATGGATCCAAAAGAAAAAAATAGGAATAAATAATAAGGCATATGGCAGAAATGTCTAAAAGGTATCAATGGAGGTAACAAAACAAAAAGGTTGTTAGCAATTTCAAAGAAGATATAACTAAATAGATAATGAACCTAATGAAACGAATCATCAGTGTATTTTGAGAAGACACTAATAAAAATATAGTGGAACTAAAAAAAAGGCATAAATCATGAATGACGAGCATAGAAAAGTATGAATGTGCATAAAAAATTTCCAAAAAGATATCAAGATTAAAAATATGGATGAAAGTATGTACAGCATAAATGGCCAGTGTGAGAGATGAGTGTCAGACCCAGAAGACAAGGCTGTGGTTAGTGATGCATTTATGATATCTTAAAAACCACGAGAGTACATGTAAAATAGATCCAACAGCTGATAGATGACTCAAAGAAGACTATCATAAGAATAACTGAAATTAGTGAAATATTAGAAGACAGCATTTTTAAAAAACCCTATTAATAAAAGTATTAGCAGAAATCATTCTGGATGTGGAAAAGGAATTTAACATACAAATAAGTGAGACATATAGAACACTGACAACCGTGATTAGAAAAAAACAGACTTCATACTACATTTTAACTAAAATACTAGAAATTCAACAAGGACCAGTGAGATAGCTCAGTGGACTAAGTGCCTGCTTAGCCAAGCGCAGGAACCAGGGTTTGATCCCCGGCAATTCATGCCCTGTGTCAGTCCCACCCCTGGGCACACTGAGCCAACCACTGAGGCTGGGAGCGATGTTGCACACTTGCAATACCAGCCCTGGGGAGGCTGAAAACAGGAGGATCACTAAGAGTCCAAGCTGTGTCATGAGACTCTGTACCAAATGCATATTTTTTTAAAAAATAAAAGGATGAGTTCAATCCCCAAAACAATGAAAAGAAAAATAAAGAATGAAAACTGGACCAAAGGTAGAAATGTGTATTTTGCCTGTGTTCATTTTGAGGCAAGACGTGCTGCTTAAGCACAGCCACTTTGTGCTAGCAACCAGAGATATATACACAAAGTCCTCAGTGCACACTCTAACTTAGCCCCTTTTCCCATTATGTACTTTTGTTTGACAGCTTCATATAAGCCGGAAAATAAGGTTTCATTTAAAGTTTTAAAAATACTAGAAATTCAACAAAAGAATACAATCTCAACTATAAGAGAAAGCAAAGAAGCTATAAAACTATAAAGCAATCATCAACTATTATGAGCAGAATTTTCAATACAAATATTAAAGGCAAAGAGAAGTTGGAATGAAATGTTTCAGTTGTGAAAAGACAATATATTTGCAAAACTATCTTTGAAATCTGATAAATTTTTTATTTTATTTAAATTATTTATTAAAACTTATTTCCACAGTAAAAAATTAATGAAAACAAAATCATCACTCCAAAAAATTCTTATTGACCACTATAGACAATGAACCTAAGACTATGAAAAGGTACAATCAAATGAATGGATCAGGTAAGTTTAGCAATTAAGTAGATGGGAACAAAGTAAAACAGCAGTAGGAAAATAATATAATAATAGAAATAAGACAATACCTATCAGTTATAGCTACCATTAGGAACAGTGGTTTGATTTGCCAATCAAAAGACACAAATTAGAAGACTGGATAGAAAAACAAAATTTAACTGAATAATATATATAAGAAACATGTTTAACATAAAAAGAAATATGTATGCTAAATATTAAGGGACAGAAAACAATATTCTATGCAGTAGAAACTCAAAAGCAAGCAAGAATAGCAGTGTTATATTTTTTAATCTTTTATTCATTTATTTGGTACAGGGTCTTCCTATGCAGCTTGGACTTATAGCGATTTCCTGTCTCAGCCTCCCTAGTGCTAGGATTACAGGCATGTGCTACTCTGCCAAGTTTCAGGGCCAGCACAGAGTACACAGGGTTGCATGACATGCAGTACTAGGGATCAAACCCAGGTCCTTCAGCTTGCCAAGCAGGTGCTTAGACCACTACCAAGCAATCTCCCCAGCCCCAGCAATCCTATACTTAAATGATTTTTACTAGCCAAAGCTAGTAAAAAGAGGAAAAGAATGACATTACATATTGATAAACAAAACTATTCAACAGGATGAGTAAGCAATTATAAAAAGATATGCACCTAACTGGGATGCATGCAACTTCATAAAACAAACACTAATTGGCACATAAGATTAGATAAATATCAATACAGTTACAGTGAGAAACCTCAGTAACCCACTATCACATAGAAACATCAACTAAAAAAAAAAAGGAAGGAAGGAAAGAAGACAGGAAGGAAGGAAG
>NW_004524620.1:11267440-11269594 GCF_000260255.1 Octodon degus | reverse complement strand
TTTTAAGAGAAGAAATTAAATACATAAACCTTTATAAAATTTTACAAAACAGGAAAAACACAAATCAGTACAATTTGAAATGAAAGAAGTGACATCACAATGGACACCACCAAAATTCAGAAAAATATTAGCCACTCCTTCTCAAATCTGTATATCCAAAAATTGGAGAACTCAGAAGAAATTGAGAGATTTCTAGATACATATAATTGCTAAAACTAAACCAAGAAGACTTAAAAATCTTGAATAATCCAATAACATGCAAACAAACTGAAGCAGTAATAAAAACCTACCAATTAAGAAAAAGGCCACAACCTCATAGATTCCCTGTCAAATTCTACAGAACTATAGGGAAGATCTAATACCACTATTCCTCAAATTCTTTAATGAAATCTAAGGGAAAGAGTATTCCCAAAATCTTGATCGCAAAACCAGAGAAAGATACAAGCAAAAAACAGTAGTACAAGCCAATCTCTTTAGTGAACACAGATACAGAAATCTTTAAAAAGATACTGGCAAAAGGAATGTAACAAATCATCAAAAGACCATAAGACATGACCAAATAGGCTTTATCCCAGAGATGCCAGGATGGTTCAACGCAGCAAAATTTAAAAAATGTTATTTATCACATAAACAGAAGCCAGGATAAAAATTAGATGATCATCTCAACAGATGCAGAAAGGTTTTGATAAAATCCAATATCCATCCATCATAAAAAAGAAAAAAAAATTCAAAGATAACCAAGTGAGGTTGTGTGGGCCTATAATCTCAGCACCTCAATGACTGAGGCAGGAGTACTGATTTCAATGCCAGTCTGACAGCCTGAACTACACAGCAAGACTCTGCCAACTCCTACAAAAAACATGAAGAAAATAGGTATTAAAAAGTCCATTATCTCAATCTGGTAAAAGCCATTCATGGCTAACCTACTGCCAACATTACATTAAGTGGAGAACAGCTGACAGCTTTCACTTGAAAACCAAGAACAAAGCAATGATGTCCACTGTCACCACTGTAATTCAACACAGTCTTGAAACATTAACCAGAACAATTAGGCAAGAGAGTGAAATAAAATGGGATAAATATAGGAAAGGATGAAATCTAGTATTATTATTTGCAAATAACAAAGTTCTCTACTTATAAAACACAAAACTCCACCAAAAGTCTCCTAGAATTAATAACTATGCTCAACACTGAGAATATAATTAGGTAAACAATAGTATTTACAGTAGTATTAAGAAGTTCAACACTAAGGAACTAATCAACCAAAGTAGTCAAATACCTCTACAATGAAAAGTATACAAATCTAAAAAGGAAATTGAGGACATTAGAAAACAGCAAGATACAACCTATTCTTGATGAGGCAGCACCAAATACACTAAAAAATAGCTGTTTCCAAAACTAATATATAGATTTAATGCAACTCCAATCAAAGTGCCAACAGCAATCCTCACACTCACAAAGAAAACAATACTAAAACTTATATGGAACCAGAAGAGACACAGATAGAAAATCTATTCTAGGCAGCAAAAGCAAAGCTGTTTAATCCCAGGCTTGATCTCAAATTTAAAGTTATACTGCAAAGTTAGAACCTTCAAAATAAAAGATTCAATCAAAAACTAGGCAACTGAACTGAGCAGACACATGTTAACAGGAGAAATACCTAGTAAGTTACTCCAGAAAGCATGGCTATCATCAACTCAAATAGTACCAAATGCTGGTGAAGAAGTGGGAAAAAGGAATCCTTCTACATTATTGGTCTGCAAGTAAACTAGTACAATCAATGTGGAATCAGTGTGGACATTCCTCAATAAATTAACCTGGTATTCCCCTTCTATGCATCTTCCCCAAAGAGTTAAAGTCATCATATTACAGGGATGCATAAACTTCCTTGTTTATAGCAACACAATTTATAATAGTTGTTTCTTGGAAAGGATGTAAATGTCCATCCACAGATGAACAGACAAAGAAATTGTGGAATTTACACACAATGGAATAGTACTCTGCCATAAAGAAATATAAACTTCAGCCACTCATAGGCAAATGGATACAACTTGAGAATATAATGTTGAACAAAATGAATCAGACAAACAGATTAGGAATGAATCTAAGCTTGGTCACATTATATATGTATACACGAAAACACACACAAACACA
>NW_004524620.1:11248897-11266900 GCF_000260255.1 Octodon degus | reverse complement strand
TTTTTTGTCTTGTCAGAGGTGAATATTCTATCGGCATCTAAATACTATAGGTGTTTGAATTCATCTAAACAATCTAACAGTGTCTAGCAGTCTATCATATTAGTGAGTTATCCTCAGAAGTTATTGACTTGAGCCTTTTACAGCTCATCATATTAATATGGATTTACTTTATATACCTCGTTTTTATACTTTTCTGCTGGATGGTTAAGACCAAGATATAGCAAGACTTATACACCAAGAAATGTAGCTTTTATACACATATATTTTTAAAATTATAATGAAAAGAAAAACATTTTAATAAAAAATGGATACAAAGGCTGAGGAGATAGCTCGGTGGTCTAAGCACCTGCCTGACAAGCACAAGGACCCATGTTCAATCCCTGGTACTGCATGCCATGCTGGCCCTGGGACCCCAGGTGCACTGTTCTAGCCACCAAAACCGGGCGTGATGGCACACACATGTAATCCCGGTGGTGGGAGGCTGAGATAGGAGGATCACTACAAGTGCAGAGCTGCATAGTGAGACCATGTACTAATATGAACATAAAATACCCAGTATATAAGAAATCAAAGAAATACAAAATAAACCATAAGATACATCATTTTATCCCTTTTAAGAATGTATCAGGGTTTGGGGATAGAGCTCAGTGACAAATGCACTATTCACAAGGCTGAGGGCTTGGGTTATAATTCTCAGTGCCAAAAGAAGAAAGGAACAATGAAGGACAGGAGAGAAAGAGGAAGGGCAGGAGGTAGAGAAGACTAATACCTATAATCCCAGCACTCAGAAGGCTGAGGAAGGAAAATCTTTGCAGGTTCTAGAACAGCCTGGGCTTCATAATGAGTCCAGGCCATTATGCACCTGAACTGCATAGTAAGACCCTCTTTCAAAAAACCAAGGGAGGGGAGGAAGAAAAGAAAGGGAAAGGGAAAGGGGAGGGGAAGGCAGACAGGGATGAGAAAAGATATGAAAAAAATAAAGATGCACATGAGAAATCTATAATTTGAGAAAGCCACCTTTACAAACAACTGGACATTTGCATGTCTATGCCAGAGATTTCATCCATAGTTATAAAATCCAAAGTGTAATACAGGTCCAGGGTGATACCTCAATAGAATAAGCGCTAGCCTGGCAAGTGCAAGCGCCTGAGTTCAATCCCCAGTTCCACAAAAAAAAAAAAAAATTAAATAAAATAAAGTAATACATGTGTATCAAGGGACATGTAATAGAAGTTTATAAAAAAAGAAAAGAAAAAGAAGTTTATGTCAGCCCAGTATAGAAAAGTACTGCTACTAAAATAACAATAAAAAGTGCATTCATTTTCAAAATGAATAGATAGTCATGGTTCATTCAGACTTCTCTAACAAAATATCATAAATTGGGTTTCATATAAATTTTAAAAAGTACCTCAAAATTCGGCAGACTGGGAAATCCAAAACCAACAGCATTAATTAATATGGCATGTGGTAAGGGCATGCTTTTTGGTTCAGAGATGATACCTTTTTGTAATGGGGGTGCAGAGAGAGAGACAGAGAGAGAGAAGGAGGAGGAGAAAGAAGAGGGAGGAGGAGGTCGAGGAGGAGGAGGAGGAAAAAGAAGGAGGAGGATGAGGAGGAGGAAGGAGGAGAAGAGAGAAGACAGAAGAGAGAAAAGAGAGAAGAGAAGAGGGAGAGAGAGTTCCCTCTTGGGCTCTATTGAAGGTCCCCTGTATCTTATTCAGCCTACCCAGCATTAGGGCTGAAAACATTGACAACCAGATGGGGCAGCCTTCATCCTAGCTCTAAAACATGTACCAATCCCAGTACCACATCTTTGATCTCAGTAGCACACACCCTAATCCAGCCACCTACAAAAAGCCCCACCTATGAGGCTTGAGGGACATTTAGATACAATCCACAACAGGATTGTACAACATAAGCTGCTTATTTATTCATACAACAGACTGCTGCACAGAAGGAAAAAGAATTACAGCAACTTAATTATCTTTCAAAATAAGGCTCAATAGAAAAAGAAAAAAAGCTCAGTCATTTATTAAGATACTCATAGATGGTGATACTGTTAAGCCTTAAATAAAAGCCCCACTAAACAACATATTATTAAAGAAGTATAATTTTAATAGGTAGAAATTAATAGGCATAAAATCCAAGAGAGTATTTGTATAGAAAAGTGACATAGCATAGGAAGGAGAACACAGCAGCATCAAGAGCACTGACGATAGCTGCTAGCAGAACATGGACATTACCTTATTCATCTGTAGATTTCAAGTAAAAAAATTGAAAATAACACTGAGAACATAAACGAAAACAACATAAACTCAACAGCTTGGCAAAGAGGGGAACAGGGTACTTGTGTATAGCACAACTCTGATCTTGTGATCCTTACTTAGCAGACTGTGTCTCATTTACAAGTAAATGCAGTAAATGTAAGGCTTACGTTTCTCTCTGGTCCTGTCCTGGAAAATATTCCCCTGAGGAAATAAACTGAGCATTTCTCCATAAAAAACTAAGCTATCCCTTTGACATGAGCATAGGTAGTCATTCAAAATTCAGTTAGTTAAGAGCAGGGTACTAAAAAATCAAAGGTTCTATCTTTAGTCCCATATGAACCAATTAACTTTTTCTATAGCAAACTGTCAGTTTACCAATAATTTAGATTATAAATTAAGATCAGAAAAAAATAGGGAAAATCATCACCAGAACAAAAACAATCTCAAAGTTACTAACACAAGAAGTATCTTTGCTGTATGCTAAGACCCAAAATTTCTCTCAAGACCACCAAGAACTGCCTCATGTAGTCTTCACCAATTCAATCAGAGAGGTGTTATTTCAATATACATCTTTATAAATGATAATACTGAGTTGACTTAGAGAAACAAAGTACTTTGCCATGGAGGTGATTAAGTCTGTAATCCAAATTCACACTGACTACAAAATTTTTAATCCATTATTATATAAATTATTTTCCATAAATCTTATATCCAAAGTCTCACTACAAATATGTACAAAGAAAATTTATTAAAAATAAAGACTACAACCTTCCCACCACTTCCGCTCAATCACATATTCCATTTGCCATTTAGTCTCTTTTTAATTATTTTTTGTTGACTCAGAGCAATGGCACATATGTATGCTGTCCTTGGCTGCTTTCTTTTCTCTCTTTGACTTCTCACTGCCATGAGGCAAACAGGTCCCTCTACCACAGACTACCACTTCCAGGCCTTGCCTGAAACAAAGCAAAGAAGCCAATTCCATAAACTGAAACCTCTGAAATCATAAATTCAAATAAATCGTTACTCCTTTAATGTGGCCTTCTCAGGTACTTTGACACAGGAGCAGAATGCTGATTACCACACTTGTATACATATCACAACAGATACTAATCATTTCTTTTTGTTGAAAATATTTAAAATTATCTCTACTAGTTCTTTTTACATGTTTAATTTACTGTTGTAAACTATCCACAAAACACTGTAAGTTCTTAAACAAGACGTTATACTTCAAACACTACCACAAAACCCTATGTTATTTCACAGCACAAAACACTATCATAAAACACTGCATGTTACTACAAAACCCTTAAGTTATTATTCTCTCCATGTACATCCCTACACCTCTTGTCATCTGCTCCCTCCCCAACTCTTCTCCAGACTGTTAACCACTATTCTATTCTCTACCTCTTTGAGATCAGTATTTCAGCCTTCAGGCTAAAAGAGAACATGCAGTATTAATCTGTTTTTATGTGGCTGATTAACATCCTTCACATCATACTTATACTGCCACTATGTATTTATATCATACTTATCCATTCACTCACTATTGGATACCTAAGTTGACTGTATATTTTAAGTACTGTGAGTACTGCTGTAATAAATGTACAGCTATCTCAACACACTGATTTCATTTCTTTCAGATGTACATCTTAGGGTAGAAATGTTAAATCATATGGTAGTGGTATTACTGTTTATTTTAAGACTCTCCATACCATTTACCATAATGGTTGTACTAGTTTACATCCTCAGCAATGGTGTAAGAGTTCTATCTCTATATTCTTCCTAGTATTTTTGTTTGTTTGTTGTTTTTATAATAGTCATTCTAAGATAAGATGGTACCTATTTGCATTTCCCTGTTGATTAGTGAATTGAGCATTTTTCACATCTTATTTACAATTCATCTTTTGAGAAATGTTTATTCAGATAATTCATGTATTCTTAAATCATATTTCATTTTATGCTGGTGAATTGTTTGATTTCCAAATACATTCTAGAAATTAATTCCTTCTCAGATGAATAGTTTGCAAGTATATTCTCTAAGTTTGTAAATTGTCCATTTCTCTACAGTAGATTTTTAATTTGATATAATTCCATTTGTCAATTTTAATTTTTGTTGCCCATGAATTTGGGGTCATATAAAATGCTTGCCATGACCAATGTCCTGAAATCTTTCTCCTATGTTTCCTTATTCAGGTCATACATTTAAATAATTGACCCAACGTGAGTTGTTTTTTATACAGTGACAGATAGCAGTCTAGTTTATTTCCTTCAGTTTTCCTCGCACCATTTTCTTTCTCCAATGTAGATTTTTCTGCCTTTATCAAAATAAGTTGACTATGAAGTCACTGATCCATTTCTGGGTCGGCTTATCTTTTCTGTCACCTTTGTGTTTGTTTTATGCCTATATCAAGCTATTTTGGTTTATACAGCTTTTGTAGTATGTTTTTAAGTTTGGTATTATAATGTCTCAACTTTGTCTCCCTTATCCGATCTACCATTTCTTTTCTAGGTAATGATTCAAACTAGAGCGTGTCAAATCTAGGCAAGGCTCTACAACTGAGCTACATCCCAACCCAGCCTTTTTCTTTTTGTTCAGGACCTTTTAAGCTATTTAGGACTTTTCTGATTCCCTACAAATTTCAAGAATGTTTTTACTATTCCTGTGAAGAATGTCTTTAGAATTTTGGAAGTAAATGCACTGAATCTATAGATTTTTCTGCATATTATGGACATTTAAACAATATTAATTATTCTAACATATGAATACAGGATGTCTTGACAAGTTTTGTTTCCTCTGTTTTCATCAGTTTGTAATGAAGAAAATCTACTAATCTTTTTTTATAGCTATAGTAAATGAATTGTTTTTGTGATTTCTCAGCAAATTTTATTACTAGTTTACTAAAAGGCTACTCATTTCTTTAAAAAAATTTTTATTAATACATGTGAGTAGAATATAATGTTTACAGTCCTTGTGGGAAGTTGATATGTGTATATAACACATTTTTTCCCTGTCTTTTTGAGCAGGCTTTCACCATGCAGTTCAAGCTGGCCCTAAACTCACTTTGTAACCAAGGCTGACCTCAAACTTGCAGCAATCCTCCTGCCTCAGCCTCTCAAGTGCTAGGATTACAGGCATAGCCACCACATTCAGCCCATAACACATTTTTTTCTCATCCTCTTCCCATTCTTTTCTCCCCTATCCACCTATCTCTTTGTTCTCTTGCTTGTTTTGTACATGTCTGCAGTACTTAATGATTATATCGATTGTTGATTTTGTATTCTCCAACACTGGTAAATTATATTATCAATTGCAATAGCTTCTTTTGGTGAATTATTTAGGTTTTTCTCCAAAAATGATGTTGTCCAGAGAGTATAATGTGGCCTTTTCTATATGGATACACTTTCTTTCTTTCTTGCTCTGACCTAATTGTTCTGGCCAAGACTTGCAATACTGTACTATATTAAGCACAAGTGGTAAAGAACATTTTTATCTTGTTCTTGATCTCAGAGGAAACAATATCTCATTTCATATGGTGGCAGCTATAGGTTTGTTATATACAGTCTGTTATTGTTGATACACCGTGTTAACCTGAAGAGTTTAAAAGCTTAACTAAGTGACTCAGCAGGCAGCCCAGGGTCCTTACTTTGTATTTATCCTGAGCCTGTACAAGCGGATGGCAGGGAACCACCCCACCCCCCAGGGCCAGTAGGCTGCATACAATACAAAGGACATGAGTTACTGAGTTGAGGAGGACAGCAGAGGGAGTGTGGGAAAGAGATATGTCTATGCAGGTATGCAGGATGGTTTAGACAACTGTACTGTGGATTTCTGCTGTCTATGGAAAGAAGCAGTCAGAGCTTAATTTGTTTTGTCTCCTTTTTTCAATTCTTTGACCTTTTCCCTTCATTTCTTATATACTTTTTTCCTTATTCTTCAAATTTTGCATCCATATATCTGGTAATATGAACAACTAATTTGAAAACAACGCCATGCAATACAACAAATATTGTGAAATTCATGTTATTTTGTTTAATAAAAATCTGTATCATTTGTAATGTTTCTACTTTAATACTATTTTATACTCTCTTTTAAAAATACAAATTTTTTGAAAGGGGGGATGAGGAAGGACTGATAGCTGGTTTTTGGGAGGAGCTCCAGTCTTTCCCTTCAGAGAGGTTCTTGTCTCCAGGATTCTGGGGCAGACCATTCAGCTTCTGGGGCTCCTCAGCCTTCTGTTGTGCTCTTCAGGGTTCACAGAGATTCCTCAGCGCTGCATCACAGACCACTGACCTCATGATAAGGGCCCACACAGACATTGCAGCGAGCTCCAGACTTTGGACTGGACTCTTCTGCATGCTTCCTCATCATCATAATCCAATCTTGTGACTTCTTACACATTTGTATATCTTGTGTTGTATCTGATTCTCTAGTAAGCCCTAACTGATACACAACATTTATGGGGTTGACATACATTCCTTTTGTACTTAATTTTTTTAGGGTTTGATAAATGAAGGAATATTGAATTTTATGAGACCCTTTTCCACATCTATGAAGACAATGGCATGATTTTTAATCCTTCACCCTGCTCATGTTCTGTACTGCATTTATTGATTTGTTGCTGCTGAACCATCATTGCAATCTGGGGATAAATTTCATATGATCATGGTGGTGCATGATCTTTCTTTTTTAATGTTTCTGGATCTGTTAGTAGATTTGCTAAGAGTTTTCACATTTCTGTTCATCAAGTATAATTTGTTTTTGTTGTATCTTTTTGTCCAATGTTAATATTATAGAGTGAGTGTTAAAAACTGATCAATTTCAATGCTGTGGAATAATGTAAGAAAAACTGGCATTAGCTCTTTAAAGTTTCGGTACCCTTCAGTAAACCCACCCAGTCCTGAACTGTTTTCAATTGAATACTATTTATACTAACTTAATTTTATTACTCTTTATTGGTCTGTTTAATGCCTTCATCTTCATTTGTTTCAAGAAATCTTTAAATTTCTCTTTTGATGTATTCATTAATCCACTGATCATTTAAGATAAAATTGTCTGATTTCCAGTACTACTTTTGGCAACCTGCTCCTCTCCATAAATATGCTCATGAAAAGGACCTACTTGATTCATATTTAATTACTGCACATTTTATACCATTTTGCTATCTGTATTACTATCTATAAGATTCATAAGAGTAAAACCATATCGTTCAGCTCATCAGACCTCAAAATCCTGAATACATTTTTAATCTTTCCTTCTTTCCATAATGCACATAAGAAGCTATCGTTAGATTTTATGGGCTCTAATTTTGAGTTATTTCCAGAAATCAATCATTTTTTATAATCTTGTTCCAAGACTCACCAAGTCTTATCTGGACCACTACAACTGCCACTTCAGCCAGTATCTCTGATCCCAAGGCCTTTTTGTCTCCTTTCTACATTGCAGTCAGGATGATCCTGCTAAGGCATCAACCTAAATCTCATAACTCTTCTGATTAAACACTCCAATAGGCTTTATGTTCATGTCCTACTTAAAACATATCAATGATTTTCCATTGCACTTACAGTAAAATCTTCATTTTTGCATGGCCTAACAAGGCCCTGCAAGACCTGCTTCACATGGGGCTGTACAAGATCACCTCTCACTACTCTCACCCTCACTCTCTTCATCTAGCCACACTGGCCTCTCTGCGAGGCAAGGTCCTGTCTAATGAGCTTTACATTTGCTCCCTCTGCTTGGAACATTCTTTGTTTCCATTGCTAAGTAATTCTACAACACCACAGTAAAGTTAGTTTTATTCACTTTTCCATGTTAATATGCATAACTGCAAGGACAGAGAAGCCATAAATACTATAATATACTCAAGGGAATGAGCTTGTTTAAACCATGACAGAGACAACAGAGAACATACTCAACTTCATTTTTTGAAAAAATATGGCTAAACTATATAAACATAAATTATAATACAAAAAGCCAATATTTTTCATAGCTGACATGCTACCATAACCCTTAAAATGCAGAGTAAGAAGGTTAATAATATGAGTAATCTGTATATAATATAGATTTTTAAAAATACTAGTTTAAGCAAATATGGTGATACACACCTAGGACTGAGAAAAAAAGATTTCTAGTTCAAGGTCTAGTTTCCAATTCAGCTAAAAATATTTCAAAAATCAATAAGCTCAGCCCAAAACATTAATCTCAGCTCAGGAATGATTAAAAAACTCAAACCTGAAACATGAGATGTAAAAGACTTAAAGTTAAAACTAAAATCTTGAAGAAAAAGAAGAAAGAAAAAAACTAGCTGATAAATGATAATTCTATCACTCTGGAAGATTGAGGCAGGAAGATCATAAATTAAGCTCTACCCCAGGCAGCTTAGTGATTTAGAAACACTGTCTCAAAAAAAGAAAAAGAAACAAATTAAAGGGCTGAGGATATGATTCACTGTTAAGTCCCTGGGTTCAATCATCAGTACTGCAGGAGAGGAGAAAAAAGAGAGTGACAAAGAACTGACATGTTACATTTAAGTAAGCAAAGAAAGAAATTCCCACCAACTTATGACAGCAGAAACACTGGAATCCAGAACACAGAAAAGTGAGTTTTAAATTGATTTTTTAAAGTCAATTAACCTAATAGAAGAGACAAGAATAAAATACAGAATGAACCTAAATCCAACCATATTAACAATTATATTACATTTTAAGTGAACTAACATTCAATAAAAAGCAAAAAATTTTCAGACTGAGTTAAAAGAAAAAGAGGACCTGAACAAATATAGTAAGTGTATAGATAACTATAGGCTGAAATTTAAGGGATGGGAAAGATTTACTCTATAAAATAATAACCATTAGGACCAGGGATACAAAGTCTTGAGTTTGATTCCTGGTAAATATATATATTTAAATTTAAAACTTTTTGTGCTAACACCAAGCTTTTCACAAGTGAAAGTGTTCTTTGTTCAGACATTACTATTGGAAAATAAATTAAAATAAAATTAAACTGTATGGGTTAATTCAAATTATGAAGTAAATTAATAAACTAAAATTTCAAGGACTACTGAAAGTACCTGTCTTGATTTGTGCTATGTCAACAATCTTCACAAAATTCTATGACACAGACTTCATTAATACTGACATTTTTATGTACGAAAAATCTTCAGGTAAAAAGGGGGAGGAATTTATTTAAGTTGATTTACCATGAGAAATCGGTATGATGCAGCCACACTCAATATCAATTAGAATAGGACAAATAGGAAGTATCATATACTAAGCATTATAATTAAGTATTTTATGAGATATATTGTATATTGTTTCCATTACATTCTTCAGGAAGAAGTCTTAAAAATACAATGACTTGTTTTCTCTTAAATAACAAAATAATTCATCACAGTTACCATACAGTTGTCCATAAATATCCTCAGAGGATTCTTTCCTAAACTTGGCAAAATGCTAGTATTTGTAAATGCTCAGGTCCTTCACACAAAATAGCATAATATTTTTATACAATTTACTCATATCACTCTATACATTTCAAATAATCTCTTGGCTATTTATAACACATACCAGAACGTGAGCTCTATATAAATAGTTGTTATATTGCACTGTTTAGGGAATAACCAAAAAAACTTGTATATATTCAGTACAAATACAATTCTTTTATCAAATAGATTTGATCTGTGGTTGGTTAATTTACAAATGCAAAACCTGCAGATAGAAAGTCAACTATGCTTGATATATTCTATTTCCACATGTATTTCTGTATGAATTTACATTATAGACAATATTCATGCTTAAAAACAGTATAAAATGTAGCAAAATACAAACAGCCATAATTTATATTCTAGTATGCAAACCTGATTCAACTTTAAGTCAATCATAGGAGAGAAGAATATTTAGAAAATGTTTCTCACCTGGGCTGAGTGATCAGAATCATCTTCTTGAGGTAAAGGATGCAGGACTCCTTCCACATTCTGAAGCTTTTCTTTTAATTTTGCATTTTCTTGTTCTTTTTCAACTAGCTGATCTTGAAGATTAGCAACACTCTGCCGCAGCACAGCTTCACTTGACTTCGTGGTTTCAAAGCATGTATGTAACTCATTGTAAAGCTATTTTTAAAAATCCAGATTACATTAATAATCAATAAGCTGGTAAGGTGTATATGTGCGCTCACACACATGAACTGTATATAACAATGTACTTATGATCATGCTATTTTAATAGCCTAAGAGAAAAACAAGATAAAAATACAAGAAAACTAAATGATAGAGCCAAATACCAATACAAACACTAACTTGTATCATAAAGGTAGTATGTATTACTGACCAATGTAATATAGAAAAAGAGTATTACATTTCAAAAAAAACATGAAACTTTTAAGTTACCTACATTAACTTCAACAGGCTTCATAAAAAATAAGGTCAAGAACTGAGCTATGACAATTTTATTGGAATGGACAGAAAAGTCATTCTAAAGAGAGTACAAATGTTTTTTAAAAGTATGTACTGTGTTAAGAAAGAACATGAAGGAATGATAAGGTATGTCAGCCAACCTGAACTTAATTGACTTATTTAGAAAAAAATAAAAACAGGATATTACATTGAGAATTCATTAAGGTTGACTGATATATTCTCAAGTAGCATTATAGATTTCTGAGGTGAATCAAAAGGAGCAATAAGAGACAATTAAGACAATAAAATTACAGACAAAGAGTACAAGGACTCTTCAATGCCAGGATGTTGGACTTGGTCCATAAACAACCAAAAGTTATCAAAGACTTCTAACAGTGTAATAAGCAATTCCAAAGCCTCTGAACCACACCGCTGGATACACACCCAACAATTGCACTTCTTCCCACAAATTTTTTGTTAGCTTCTTTTTGGCACTGTGACAAAACATTGGTCACAATAGGCTTCATGAAAAAAGAAATACCTTTGAACTCAACTATGACAATTTTATTGGAATGGATAGAAAACAGTCATTTTGAAGACAGCAGAAATGTGAGAAAAGTATGTGTTGTACCAGGCAAGAACATGAAGGAGGGGCTGGGGAGATAGCTCAGTGGAATAAGCGCTTCCCTGGCAAGTGCAAGGACCTGAGTTCAATCCCTGGTTCCACCAAAAATAAAAAAGAACATGAAGGAATGATAAGGTATATCAGCCTGACTTTATTTATTTAGAAAGAAAAAATAAAAATAGGACTATTTCATCGGGAATTCACTAAGCCTGACTGATACAAGCATGAAACACACAAGCATGAATTAAGAATTTTGGCCTACAAGTCCTGAAGCTCAGCCCTTGGTCATTTAAGCAAGATGCTGTGGGCCTTGGCAAGGTGCACGCCACAGCAAAAGTCATGGCAAAAAGTGACTGAAGAAAAAAGTTTTACCTCACAGGTGTCAGAAAGAAAAACAAACACAACAGCAACAACCAGGAAGAGACAAAGGTTCTAAGATCTCCCTCAATACAAAAGTTACATTTCTTGTTATATAGTCTTGCTTTATCTTGGTCTTAACCAGCCAGCAGAAAAGTGTGAAAACGAGGTATAAGAAGTAAAGCCATATTAATATGCTGCACTGTAAAGGGCTCAAGTGAACACCTTCTGACGTTGCCAGTCCTACAGATAACCCACGACTATCATGGGCTACTGGACTATCTTGGAATATTTTACTGAATTCATGCACCTACAATATTTAAGTGGCAATGGAATACCCTTTTCTGACAAAATTAAACAAAAAAAAGGGGATACAAATGGAGAACACTGTTAATGGCCTAACTTCCTTACATTGGCCCCTGCTCCTAACGGTTCCCCATCTCCCAGCAGAGCCACAGGATGGCTCTGAGCTTTTACCATACAAAACTTTAGGGGATAGTTTGGATCTAAATTGTAGCTCAAGTGTATCTTAAATTCTCTATAGTTTAACATCCTGCAAAGCCATGCACTCATCATTAAAAGTAAGTAAACAGTATACTAGTTAAACTAACATAGAAATATCTCTGCAGAGTTTGAAGATACTCCTACAATTCAAGTAAACATCTATGATTTTTAAACTGCATTGTGGAAAGCAAGTTATAAAAGTATGCAGCTCTTTAAAAGGCAATCAGACATATACTTATCATGTGGTAGGCATGTACCCTTCAAACTCCATAATCCCCTGTGCTTTTACTTAATAATTTTTAAAAGATTCATCTACATTTACAAGCTAAGAGTGACATACACAACATTAATATATTATTGACTTCTCTTCCCATAAGTAAGTGGATTTGGGACTTCTGTGTGTATTCAGTGTGCACTAATGAGTAATAAGAATTTGGACTAGTAACTAAGCGATGTTTATTGAAGCTTTATTTACAATAGTGAAAGAATAAACAATATATTAAAATGGTTAAACAAATTATATTACTATTTCTAAAAAAATATATGCCATGGTTTTATTTCTTACAATGTTAAAGTGAAGCATATTACTATTGCACTCAATGGTATGTTAAAATGTATTTCAAACTCTTCAAGGAAATAGTCAAAATGTTAACAATATTTGCCTTGAGATAGAACTATAAAAGACAGGTTTTTTTTCTTCTTATGGATAACCATTTATACATATACAACTATACATTATAGTTGTTTCCACTAAAGGAAACAATTATAATGTTGACTATCTGCATATAACATACAAATTGTTAAGAAAGCTCACTTTTAAATTAAGCTCAGCTAAGAACACTAATAAAAACCATATGACCAAACTCTATGATCTAATCGCTTAAGAATCTAAAGCGATTTCAAAATTAAAATTCTACAATGGAAATTACAATTTCAGAATTTTAAACTGAAATATCAATGAATTAGTCCTTTTCCTCACTGCTGATGTATGTTTGGAAAAAAAACACAGAAGGAAAATGGAAATTCAATTGTAAAAAAAAGAGGACCAAAAAAAATTAAACATAAGAAAAATCAAGCACAAGTTCTGTTTGCTCTTTCTTTGCTTTTCTTCTGCCTCAGTACTATTCATAAGCACGCTACATAACTATTATATATAATTTGTCTCACCTGTCATATTTTTAGAATAAATGTCACCAATATTACTTGAATGTTTAGTCAGTATCTCACTTAAGAGTTTGCAACTAAGCTGCTGTCTGATATCTTGAACACATCATCATTACTTTACCAAGGAGAACCCCCCTCTTCTGTTTTCTGTGGTACTAGGGATTAAACCCATGGCTTCCATACTGAACTATAACCCCTATCATTTAAAGAAAGTTTTTAAAGACAGGGTCTCTTTAAGTCACTAAGTTGCCTAGACCTGGCTCAAACTTACGATCCACTCAGCCTTCAAGGATGCTGGAATTATCAGCCTGTACCACCATGCTCCCCAAAGATCCTTCTTTATTCTTAGAATAGGAAAAGGTCCCAGCTATGTTCACATTTTGCCCCTAGTTCTAGTATTACAACATTCATCATTCTTAGTTTAATGTCTTCATCAATTAATTTTAAGCTGTAAGAAGTACTAAATAAAGGAAGTAGAACAGTATTGACCCTTAAACCTATGGGAGCAATTTTTCAGGCACTGGATGCAAGTGTAAAGACCTTGAGGTTTAAGAATGCTTGGAATGTTCAAAGAACAAAAACAAGGTTAACAGGGCAGAAAGAGAGCACATAAGGAGAAGAGAAGGTGAAAATGTGATCAGAGAGGTAATGCAGAGACAGTTAATGTAGGACTGCCCAGGTGATAGAAGAAACTTAGGCTTTTACTTTTTTAATGGGATAAGAAATCCCTAAAGGGATCTGAAGAAAAGAGGGACTAACCTGATTTATTAAAACTTAGCAAGAAAATCCTGGCATCCAAGGTGATAATGGAGTAAAAGCAGAAAGACCAAAGAAACAAAGTGATAAATTATTGTAACCAGGTAATATATGTTAGTGGCCTACACATAATGCTGACGGTAGGAGTAGTAGGAAATAAAATTATGAAAATACTTTGAAGATGGCAGACAATAGCTTAGTTTTGAACATACTATGTGTGAGATGCCCACTGCACATTCAAGAAAAAAGATTTCTATGGGCAGGAAACACGAATGAAGTTTTTGGTTCAGACTATGAAGAGAAGAGGATCGGAGAAGCAGTGGGTCCAGTGTTAACTGAACTCCAGTGCAGGTGCATATCCCAATACCTCAATGCTACCTCTGTGGCCATGGTCAACATTGGCTGGGGTAAATAACTTACATAACCAAGGTTGTTATTGGCACATCGCCACTATTGTGTGTTTTGGTACAAAGGCAACTGCCAGGAGGGTGGAGCCAACTAACAGGCTATGGACTGCTTGAGAATGGGCTGGCTAGGTGCCTGACTATGTAAGTGCACAGTGGCTGGGTCCACAGGAGCAATGAAATGGACAATGTGCTAAGCAGGTGAATAAAAATGTTTCACCCAGTCCATCGTTCACCTCTCTTCTTCAGGCTGCCTGAATCTTGAGTAAGCTTCCCCAGTCTGAACTAGCAACAAGACAGTAAGCAATGAGATATTATCTTTACATTCAGGAAAGAGATTCAGGTTGGATAAACAAATTTGGAAGTTCTCAGCAGGTAGATGGTTTGACTTGCATGAAGCAGAGGTGATTGGATAGAATCACCCAGGATGTGAGTCTGAACAGAAAAGCAATCTCCAGAATGAGGTATGAAGCATGTTAACACTAAAAAGGCAAAAGGACTATGAAGAACTGCAAAGAAACTGAAAGGAATAGCTAGAAACTAAAGAAGGAAAATCACACATCTGTAGTGAGCCAGACACCAGGAAAGGAAAAAGAATTTCAACTGATAATCATCAACAGCAACAATTTAATTTACTAACAAATGTAAATTTCCTAACAATTTTAGCAGTGGAAGCTGGTTTAGCATACTCAGGTGAAATTCAAAACAAAGGGCAGAGCTGCTCAAAAGTAGAGAGGTCAGACTCCGCCCTCTGCTTGGCATCACTATATCCTTCGGGAAGCATGAGGGGAATACAGAATGTATACTAAAAACCTCTGCTCTAAAGCACCATTTAAAAACATGTACTTAAAATTTACTTAATAAAGTTATTTGTTTTGTTTTAATTGTAGATGTTAGATTTTCATTTTAGATGAGAGCATTAAAAAAAATTCAGTTTATTGTACTAGTTCACTACTTTCAGCCTCACCAGCCTTAACTACTAAATGAGAATCTGGTGGCTCTCATAGTATTTGTCTATATAAACTAAATTTTTTACATAAATGTGTTAGAGCAGCACATAAGAAATATATAGAACTCAATAAAGGGATTTTTAAATTATAAGCTATAATTATTTTTGCTGATTCAGTTAGCATAACGAAATAATTGGATAAGCCTTCTTGAAGACTTCCTAAAGTAAAATGACTAATGAAAAGAAAAACTCCCCCCAAAATAGAGAAAAATCCTTGTAAAATATTGACCCTGAAGACTTCATTAGCATTCCTGTTTGTGACTGTGATTTGTCAATAAAATAATATGCAACTTTTATAATGAAAGTTTGCCTTAGGTCTTAAACTAGGATCACAGTTGACTAAATATTTTCTCACATGAAAGGTTAAATAGTTCTATTCCTCAAATCCTCTAACTCTAGGATTACACTCCAAGACTATTTCATAACATAAAAATTTCATTTTCTAAGAACCATAGTCTATGAGATAGATTTATCATTTTTAAAAGATTCAGTTCCAGTAACTATAAGGAAAACACAAAAAGTTAAATATTTCCAAATTAAATATTTCACTGTTAACTTAGAAGAAACAATCTATATGTAAAAGAGAACAAAACAATGCTAAAATTCTACAAACTTGATTTCTACATATTTTCTTAAGTTTATACATACAGACCTATAATCTTATGACAAAATAAATGCATACTTTTTGATACGATTGACTCTCAGCTGTGTGAACCTCCTCCTGGTTTTTTAGTACATTCTGTGCATCTGCATTGAGAGCCTGAAGCTGCTGGATCAGCTCTGCTTGCTGTGCTGTGTGCGCGCTGCTCTGTTTGTAAAGATTCTGCAGCTCCTGCAGTTCTTTCCTGTGCAAACCAAGCAATAAATGGAAGGATGAATAAAGACCATCTCAGTTAAATAACTGTATTCATCTAAGGGTATAGACTGGCTTCCTATTTTTCATTTATTATTTTTTACTGCAGAAAACTTATTAAAAGAAATAATATATAAAATATTTAATATTTATCACATATACCTAGAAAGTATTGATGGAGCTATGACTTTCAAAGGCAAATGCTTATCAATTTTTTTATAGCTTGATAGTAATAAATGCTTTGGATATGTAGTCATGGTACCACCTTCTTATTGAAATTTAGTTAACACTTCAGTTCCAAGAATTAGTAAGTACTGATGTCAACTATTGTCATCAGACAGTTTTGTATACAAGCTAGGTTAAGCCTGCATTTTCTATTATACAGAACTTTCAATATATTAAAAAGAATCACAAAAAGCAGATTAAGTTTTCAAACCAAAGACCCTTTAAAGCTTCATTACCAATTCTGTTTTGTGATGTCAGAAGCCTAGACTGGGATTCCTTTGCTCCTCTAATCCCAATTGAAGATGATGGGGGCAAGAAAGTTAGAAAGAAGAAGAACACCACAAGAGAAAAATAATCCTTCCCAAGCCACCCAGGGTAAAACTGGTAAATGAGAAGACAAATGTACATGTGAAAGTGGCACGGTAGTAAGGGTCAAAGAAAAGAACTCTTCTGAGATAGTTTTCCAGATTCCTATGTGAATTAATCCTGATACAGATCACACAAAACTGGAAATTATTTTCTATATTCAACTTGAAGATAAAAATACCTAAAGAAGGGCCAGCCAAATAGCTCAGCAGATTAAAGTGCCTGCAAGCAGGTGCAGGGGCCAGGAGTTCAAGCCCCACCCCCAGGGGCCAGGGGTTCAGGCCCCACCCCCAGGGCACACCGAGAGGGCAATTAAGACTGGGCATGCTGTTGCGTGCCTATAACCCCAGCTCTTGGGAGGCTGTAAACAACAGGACCACTAGAGTCAGATCTACTAGTGAGACCCTGAACACCCTGTAGACCCTTCCCTAGAATAAAAAAAAACCTAAATAAATATAATTTATTTAAATATACTTTACAGTATTTTTATTTACCTATAGCTTCAAATTTATGATACATTTACACAAAATAAATCTTAAAAGAAAAAGGAACAAAAGAAATATTTGTAATGTTCTCAAAGATTCACAAAAATTAATATGAAAGAAGCCATCTCTGCTTCTTAGAGGTTTATGACATCAATATTCTCTGACTACAACAACAACCTCTGCACCTATATATGTGCATACACCACCTTTTCATAACAATTCTAATATAAAGATTTGTTAATAATAATAACAGTACAGAGAAAAAACAAGAGAAATTATAATGGCAAAATATCCCTAGGAAATGTGTTACTTACAATTAGGAAGGAAAGGAGACCCATGATAAAGTTTATCAAAGGGTGTAAACAACTGCACGTCTACTAGTCAAGACATACTGTGGCATGTTGGTTCATAAACTTAATTCTTTTTATAATTCTGGTCACAACATTTGTTCCAGTTGCAAGCATGATCATGAAACAAATTCTACATCCAGAATCATGGAAAAAATTAAGTTCATAGACTGAGGTGTGTGTTAGGCAGGAGACATAAGTAAATATTGCATTTAGAAAGGTGACATGTAGGGCCAGGGAGCTGGCTCAGT
>NW_004524620.1:11246151-11248797 GCF_000260255.1 Octodon degus | reverse complement strand
GAAAAGAAAGGTAACATGATGAAAGTAAAACATATCTTTCAATACAATGTAAAACAATAAATTTAACTCTCCTCCAATATTAAAAGATATCTATTATTTCTTAATAAGAGAGCCAGAATTAGTAGGACCAGAATTGATATATAATAAGGATCATGTACTACAAAATGTGTCCCTAGTCATAGAAATACACTCATGAGTAGGAAGATGCTGGGGCTATCATGACGCACCTGAGACCTAAAACTCAACTAAAGGAAGAGCACACACATTTTGCTACTACTGGATGCCATTTTCATGGCATACTTTCAAAAGCAGAAAGGAAATGTATCTTACATTATGCATGGATGGTTACTTTTCTCCCTAAGCCAGGCTCTGAAACAGAAGAATGGTGTGTATATAAATACAACAAATAGAATAAATTAAATTTGATTATCATCAAAGTAGGCAATAAACTTATAAAACACATCTGGATCACCAGAAAACACTGAATTTGTCTAGATCTCTATTCATTTAGAAACAAAGAAATATTCACTATGTTTACCTAGAGAAGAAGTACATCCCAGAGAAGGAACTACTGAAGAAAATCTTGTAGGAAGTATGAAAAAGAAACTACTACACCTCTAAACACTCAGTAGAAAGCTCAGGTCTACTCTCAGTGAAGGCAAAGAGTTTTTGTTCACTGCTATAAACAGAGGACCTAAGACAGCTCCTGTCCCCTATTAAGTATTTCTTGCTGTGTTGGATGCATTTTGTGCAAGCTTTCAGATTCAGCCTCACACGTCTCGTAAACATACAGTCCCTTCCTCTGCTTTAGCCTATGAACTGTCACTTCAACCTAACAAATTTATATATTTCATGTACCTCTACATTGCTTGAGGCCAACTAGCTGCATTTCTATACTGGTTTCCTTGTCTAGGTCCAACCTAGAATTAAATAATACAATACACAGTATGGTAAAACAAAGAACTTTAGACTAGTGGAAGCCAAAACACAAAGAGGAAACTAGCCAAATGAATTACTTCTCTTTCCATCCATTGTTGCCACCAGCATGATGACTCTTTGCAAAATAAACCTGGGTGGCTGATTTATTATGCCTACCTCGTCTTCATAACTCATCCTGAAGCAGAGACCCTATGATAATGCCTTACCTTGAACTGCTTTTAATCCTTTCTTGCCTTTGATTTTTTTGTGCCCTCATGCACTATGCAACGGAAATGAGTCTCCTAAGTACTTAAGTTCCTCACATAGACTGTTTTCTCAGACATCCGAAAATAGATGTTGGAAAAATGAAATAAGGATAGCATAAAGAACTTTTTTTTTGGTTAAGAGCAGAATATAAATAATGCTCCAGTCCAAGAGAGGAACAAAAGGGGACCTGAGTAGATTGCCAAGGGACCTGTCTTTTTAAGGTATTTTTATAGAGCAAAACCACAAGGTGACGTAGGTACAAGATGGAAAACATGGGAACTCATTCATTGGGCATAACACTTTTAAACCAGGAAAGCACACCCATAATCCTAGTACTCAAGAGACTGAGGCAAGAGGATCATTTGAGTCCAAAGCCATCCTGGAGTACATGGTAAGTTTAAGGTCAGCCTGCACTGCATAGAGATCCTGTCTCAATCAATCAATCCATCAATTTTAAACTTCAATTTAAATAAAATAAGCTCTATTAAATCAAACTTGAGAAGTTTCCCTAGATACAGTTCAAATGGCATAAAAGAAAATCTCAGTAGAGGTATAAGAGAAGTTACTGAGAATTCACAATGTTTCTTCCCATCTCAGCAAGCATGTTGAATTCTTTAAAAAGATACTGTATTGTTGAAACATAAATCCAATGATGTTTTTGGTTACCATGATACTATTGGGTTGGATAGGACATAGGTAAACGAAGTCTCTTTGGAGAATATGTTTGATATCAAAGACACAAAAAACCTCAAGTAGTAAGTTTAAAATGTCTTGATGGCTTCCAAATAAAATTTCATTGCTTGTTCACATTACATGTAGCTTTCCCCTATTTTAAGACAAAAGCTGAAGGACCAGCCTTGAGAGCATAATATTAAGTGAAATAAATCAGACACACAAAGTATTACAATTACTCTTTTATGAGAAAACCAAATTATAAAGAACAAAATGAAAGATAAAAGGAAGTAGGGAGACCTTTTTATCCAGTGTAAAAGAGATCAAGCGGTCTACAGGCAGGAGAGAGAGGAGGGAAAGAAAAAGAAAAAAAAGAGGAAACATGTGTTATATACATGTACCAACTCCACACAAGAAATGTAAACATTTACTGCAAACATACTAATAAAAAAAAAAAAAACCTGAAGCACCAGACTGGATAGGGGATATACTACCTTTGCAGAACAGGGTAAAATCATAGGCAAACTAAGCAATGACTTCTTTAAAAATGTTTGCAAACACATGACATATATTTCTTACTCTGGTACCTGTGAGTCCTATGACTAAATCTGATTCCAATGGGGCAGAAAGCACATTCTATCAACAGTTAAAGATAGATCTACAGGATGAACTAAAAGAAAGAGTACAGGAAACAAATCTGCAAAGAAGAAAATTAAAAGTATAATTTATAGTAAAAATAAAACTACTGTGATAAATAAAATGAAAAGCAAAATGTACAGTAAAAAAAAA
>NW_004524620.1:11228272-11244733 GCF_000260255.1 Octodon degus | reverse complement strand
TTTTTTGGTAGAACCGGGGATTGAACTCAGGCCCTTGTGCTTGCCAGGGAAGCACTTATTCCACTGAGCCATCTCCCCGGCCCTCAATGAAATTATTGAAATACAAAAAAATTTAAAAATTTACAAGAAATGTAAAAAATTAAGCATTAACTACTTCTTTCAAAAGACCAGAAGAAATTAGAAATATAGTTATCCAAACAATTTTGCATATATACGTAAATATATCTTTTTCATTTCTTTCATCCTTTTCATCTCAGTTCTTCCTTCCCATTGAGCAAATTCTTTCCCTTTTACAGTTATCTATTGTCATTTGAAATTTTATTTACTCTTTCAGGTTCTTACATGAGAGAGACAATATAAGGTTTGAACATGCAAGTCTGATTTATTTTACTAATAGTCTCTAGTTGCATTCATTTATCTATAAAAGCCTCGGATTTATCTTTTTATAACTTAGTAATACTCCATTGTGTAAAAATACCACATCTTTTTTATCCATTCTTCTGTTGATGGTCATTTGGGTTTCTTCCCAGACTTAGCTATAACAAATTGGGTTGCTATAAACATAGATGAACATATTAAAATGGCTGAGTTTATTCGCTAATTTCCAAAATACACATACCAGGGTAGCATAAGCCAACTAAAATGAAATATAGTTCTAAAAAAATATTCAAAATGATCTAAAGTTCCAAGGTTTTTTGTGTCATTTTTCTGAGTGTAGAAGATAAAGAGTTTCTTACAGAGAAGAAATAATTATTTGAAATGTAATAATTACCTGAATTTCAGAAAATTTTATCTCATTACAATTATTAAATAAACTATAGTTACTAAAAGAGCATTGGCAACAGTCCCTTTTTACCTAAGATCTTATCCACTTACTATTTAGTTTATAAAAATGAAATCAGAAAAATCTAATGATGCTCAAAGTTTTAATTACTGCCACAACTTGAGGTGTGTATTTTTAGTACAATTATTGTCTCTATCATTTTGCATTTTTGTACAGGTATTTTTCATTCACATTTGTCATTTACACCAAAATAATTATTCTTATTTTATTGTTTATACAAATACAAATAAAGCAAGAACAGTAATATTAATTACAGAGGAATTAGAACACAAGGAAACAAATTTGCAAAGAAGAAAGTTAAAAGTATAATTTACAGTAAAAATAAAACTACTATAATAAAATGAAAAGCAAAATGTACAGTAAAAAAGTAAGGGTCAGGGACTTAGCTGAGTGGCATAGCACCTAACTTGCAACTGTGAGGTTCTGAGTTTGATTCTTATTATTCCCTGTTCCCTCCTCAAAAAAAAAAAAAAAAAAAAAAAAAAAAGCAATAAAAGAAAAATACTTTGGAAACTATGTGGAAAAGAAAGATCCAATGTAAAACACAAAGAAAAAACATAATCCAGGAAAATATTAGCAAGAAATATTTAAACCCCTGTAAGAAACAATATAAAATGCTCCATAATGACAAAAATGGAGACAGAAACAAACAGAATGGCATTCCATACTCCAGAGCAACACTGAGTATGATGAAGATGCCAATTGCCCTTAGGTTCACATATAAACTTACTAGCCTACTGGAACACCTGTTAAGAAATCAGCAAATTTGCTCTAACTTTAGTATAGAGAAATCAATAAATGAAAATGGCCAGAAAAGCTCTGAAAAGGAGCAGCAACAGAATGACCTAATCCTTATCATCTCTACCCTACTCAGCCTAGAGGGCCCACTTCAGGCTGTGTTACACAGCCTGGATGATTATTCTCTAACTCTGGATTTGATCATTTGGTATTGCTGGCTGAGGATCAATGGGTAAATGGAGAAACAAGACAGAATTAACCTCCCTGGGTCCCTCTGCTGAGCCAGTGTGGCAGTGCCGGTGCTCCTTTAAGACTGCTATTCCCAACAGGCTGTCTCTCTCCTAGGATTCGAATTCTCAATGAGATCTACTAACAGTTCATTGCCTCTTCTGGTCCAAGGATGGTAATGTTGCTGAGAGCCCATTATGTGAATTATTCTGAATCTAAAAGCCATTTTGAGAAAACTGACATAATTTTCATTCTGAGCCTTTCCAATCAGGAACTCTGCATCTCCCTCCACATATTAGGTCTTTTATTTCCCTCAATAATGCTTAACGCTGTCTACATAAAGGTAATATATACATCTTACATTATATTTATAATTCTTATTTCAGTCAGGTTTCATTGTAATGTTCATGTCTTTAGTCATATTTTAAATCATTCTTAGGTCCATTTCCTAATTTTTTTCTGAAATATAAACACAACTGAATTTTATATATCAACCTGTGCTTACAACCATGCAAAACTCACTTATTAACTTAAATAATGTATATACAAGTTATCTTCAGTTTTCTGTGTAAATTTATTATATTTTAGGCAAGTGATTAGGTCTGTTTCCTTAATTTTCAGTTCCTTTATCTTTTAATTGTTGTATGTTCCTTAGTGCATTGCATTATTTATAACAATATGCTACATATCATTGTATTATATTTGCAAAATGGTAGGTATAGTTTATGTCCACAATAGTTTAATCATTCTCCAAGGTAATCTGCTTCTGCTAAGTGTCTAGGAACACCAACAATTAAGATGTATTAATCCAACTTCAGGATTCTGGCTTTAGAATTTCTCTAATCAAACCTATGAGTTGGTTTTCAATTTGTCAGATTCATAACTAATTTCTAGAAAAAAAATCACATCTTATAAAATCATTACCTGGCCAGAGAGATAGCTCAGTAGAATAAGTGCTTGCCTGGCAAGCACAAGGGCCTGAGTTCAATCCCTGGTTCTGCTAAAAAAATAAATAAATAAGTAAATAATCATCACCTATATAGGCAAAAGTTTCAGTTGGACAATGTAAGTGGTTATCAGTTTTATCCAGCTTCTAGATAAATTATTTCTATGTCTGTACATATGATAGGCATATATTATATGCATATATACTTATTTATTTATATTCTAACTGGAAATAACTCATTTGAGGTAGTCACAAAATCCCATAGCACAGCAATATGGGAGGATAGCTTAGATCTACACTGTCCCCAGTAAGTCTCATGTGTTGGTGACTGGATCATGGTAGTGCTACACTAATCAGCAAATTCATCCACCAATGAGTTCAGCTGCTGAATGTGTTATTAGGAAAAGGAATCTGACTGGAGGTGGGTGACTGGGAAAGTGGCTGGGCTGGGTATACTCTCACCCCAGTACTCGCTCTCCTTTCGCCTTCCCTCCCTCTCGCTCCTTCTCCCTTCTCTCTGCCTTCTTCCCTGTCCTGGCTGTCTTGGGGTGAGCAGCATGCTCTTACCATGTGCCTCCATCACGATGTTCTTTCTTGGACCAGTCAACCACAAATGAATCTTCTGAAAGCCATGAGCCGAATAAACCTCACACCTTGTAAGTTGTGAGTTTCAAGTATTTTGTCCCAGGAACAGGGATGTGACTGATATATATCACCCAAATATTCAATAAAATATAAATGACTATGAATGTAAAGAAATAAATATATACAGAAACAAAGCTAAATCATCATCATTTACCAAAAACAAAAAGTGGATCTAAATAAGGCTATCCCTAGCCTTTCTGCACAATTACAGCTCTCTGTGTCTTGAATATAACATGCAGATTCAAAAAAGTAATGCTTTTATATCACAATTATCCCAAGGAAACAAAATGTATATGAAAACACACAGTACCTTTAACAGGTAATTCTTACAGGGATAACTCAGGAGTAACACTGTAGGTATCTTACAAAACACCAAATTTAAGTATATAAAGTTGGATAAAATTTAGCAGAAAATAGTTACTTTATTCCTAGGTTTTTCACACTACAATATACTCCAAAATGGAAATCATGTTTCATCAATAGCCTTCTACTCTCATACTCTAAAATGGAAAAGATACTGTTGAAATATTTCAAACAGATCTAGATGTTATATTTAAAAGTATTAAAAACATGGATATTAACAATATGGAATACATTCAGATTGAAAACTAAAACACTACAGTATCTATAAAATATATACATAAGAACTGCAGTGAAAATAAGAGTAATCAATGAAAGAAAAATGTCATTGAAACTACCATTTACTAATAGAAGTGCACTGTATTAGAACAGGATGAGTTGTGTCTAACATTCTGCAGATAATAAAACTGAGGTAAGTGGATAGCTACTGAAAAACAGTGAACTTTCAAGTCATACAAAATAATCTTCAAAATTTTAACAGAAAATGAAAACAGCAATAATGAAAATTATAAAAATCTTTCAAACTAAACATATCAAAATATAAAAGTTGTAATATCTTATTAAGAAAAGAATAGAAATAAGTAATTTTAAAATTTCTCCCAACACTAAAGTTCTATTCTTATCTAAAATACTTTTCTGTCTTTGCTAAATTATTAACTTTAAAATTTAGGGAACTGTGTCCAGATCTAGAAATTGTTCCTAAGACTTATTTCAATCCAGAAAAGAAGTAGAATAGCAAAGGCAACCCTGGGCAACAAAGACAATGCAGAAGGCATTACAATCCCTGATTGAAATTATACTACAACGCTACTTTGAGAAAATCAGCATGGTACTGGCAACAAAATAGAACTGAGTATCAATGGAATAGATTAGAAGATGCAGAAGCCTCTATGAACACACTCAGACACCTGATCTTCGACAAAGGGGCCAAACTAGCTTACTGGAAGAAAGATAGCCTCTTTAACAAATAGTGCTGGAAACACTAGCCCTATACATGCAGAAAACTAAAACTTGGCCCAGGTCTATCACCATGCACTAAGCTAAAGTCAAAATGGATTAAATGTCTAAATATTAAAACAGAAACACTAAATCTCCTTGAAGAGAAAGTAGGAGGTAAATCTCCTGGAAGAGGAAGTAGGAGGAACTCTTGAAGATAGGGGTAGGCAAAGAGTTCATGAACAAAAATCAAATCACACAGGTAATAACCGAAAGAATTAACCACTGGGACCTCCTCTTATTAAGAAGTTTTTGTACGTCAAAAGAAATTACCAACAAATGAAAAGACAACCCACAAATTTCAAAAAAATCTTAACAGTCAGACAAAGGTCTGCTCTCTAGAATTTATAAAGAACTAAAATATGTTAGGGCCCCTAAATTTAAAGACCCAATCCAGAAATGGGCATCCGAGATGAACATACACTTCTCAGAGGACTAAATTAAAGAAGCAAATAAATATACGAAAAAATGCTCCACATCACTAGCCATCCATGAAATGCAAATTAAAACAACACTGAGATACCATCTCATCCCAGAAAGAATGGCTCTCATAAACAAATCAACTAACAACAAATGTTGGAGAGGTTGTGGGGAAAAAGGAACCCTTCTCCACTGCTGGTGGGAATGTAGACTGGTACAACCATTATGGAAATCAGTGTGGAGACTCCTTAAAAAACTAGGTCTGGAAATCCCATTCAAGCCAGCTATCCCCCTACTGGGAATTTTCCCAGAGGAACTGAAAATGTCATCTCATAGTAATATATGTGTACCTATGTTTATAGCAGCACAATTTGTGATAGCAGAATCTTAGAAACAACCAAGATGCCCATCACCGGAGGAATGGATGAAAAACATGTGGTATCATATAGTCTCCCTAGTATAAGCACTCAAAAGAAAAAAAAAATAGAAAGGTATAACACAATTAAAAGGAAAGCGAGAACTTGAGGATTACACAACAAAGAGAGGGCAAGAAGAAAAGCTAGGAAACATGACAGGGGCAAAGCCATACATTTATATGCACAAGATGGGTAAGGCAATGATCACAAGAAACATGTTTTTGAAACTAGCAGTTAATTGGTAGGATTCACACCCTGACTAACTACATATGCTAATATCTGTGAAAAGCATCTGCACTGAAGATAGCAATGTGTAATAGTAGGGTCATGCTTGGAATGCCTGTCATTCTTGTTTTCTAAATATGTACTGCTTTTCATGATATACCAATTACTGCCATACTGTCTCTGAAGTAAATTTTTGTTTAAAAAAATTGTAATAAATGAAAAGAAGAGACAAAAAAAAGTCACAGGACTGTCCTGCTACAATGCTGTATATGGTTAGATTTCTAAATTTCTGTGTAAAAATATGTAATTGTTTATTCATATTTTTTTCTTCATATTCTGTAGGGACTTAAAGTTTAACATATCAATACTTGATGCAAAATACCTGTTCCATGTTATGCCTAAGATGTTTGATATTCAGACAGTTAGGTTAAACCTAACTGCATATGTTGTAGAGTAATAATAAGCTTCTCTTCTGGAGGGTTAACAACCTAAGTTTGCAGACCAAAAATTAGAGAAAAAGAAGGGCTGCAAGGACAGCCAACATTTTGGCCCTAGCCTTTCAAGGTCAGTGAGGACTCGGGACATAGGAGAACCTATATTGTCACATCATGTAACTCAGTTGTGTCCTAAATTTTCTGATCAAGGAAGTTATAGGGCCACAGAGGAATGTGATTGATGATGTATAGTGTGCCTAAGGAGAGTCACATGGAGAGAAAACATTCTCTCAGTCTTTCACAGAGAGTAAATTGGCCAAGCAATGGCCATGACTCATCCACATGGCTGACACTGACAAAGGATCTATAAACTATGGTATAGGGTTTCAGGGTAAATCCTGAAGGGACTTGACTGACCTTATCAGATACAAAAGTTACATTCCTTGTTATATAGGCCTTGCTTTACCTTGGTCTTAACCATCCAGCAGAAAGGTAAACAATGAGGTATAAGGGGTGAAGCCATGTTGGTATGCTGGGCTGGTCAACAACTTCTGACATTGCCAGTCTTGCGGATGACCCACTACTATTTTGTACTACTGGACTATATTGGAATATTTGCTGAATTCACACATCTACAATATTTAAATGGCAATGGAATACCCTTCGCTGACAAAACTAACCAAAAAAGGGGGATACAAATGAGTGATCATTTTCATATCTGTATATACAAAACAGTTAACATAAATATATAGCTATTTTATCTTAGTTCAATGAGAAGAATGATTTGTACTAATAGTGTTTAGACAGGGTATCATGTCAGCATCTTGTACTATGAATAACCACTAAGAAGATAACAATATGCAATGTATTAATTATTGAATTATTGAAACTCTCCTGGTTTTGAAACTGTCTCATTGCTATTTGTTTCTCAATAAAATTATTTTTTAAATGACACCATCTTTAAATTGAAAAAAAAAATAAAATTTAGGGAGCTGTGGGTATAGCTCAATGATGTAGCACTTATCTAAAATATGTGAGGCTGAGATCTCAATCCCTAGAAAAATAAAACTCTTTAAATACACAAGTTGCAACATGAATTGATAATCCAACCAAACTCTCATTATAAAATACATCTCTCCTACAGGAATGGAAAGGTTTTAAAATATGATATAAGCATTTATTAAAATTCTAATTCATTTTAATGTTACTGATTTCAGGAAATAGTTTCTCATTCAGAGTTTCTAGGAACACTGACAAGATGTATTCAGAAAGGCGAAAGTTTCTAAAACTTTATTTTATGAGAACTACCAAATGTACTTCATACACTGACTCCCTCTGACTCCCTCACTAATGCCAACTAAAATGAAAAAAGTTTACAGTTCAGATTTACGAAAATATTTCTATCCCAACATATACCACACTGACAATGATTTACATTATGTCACTAATTTTTTTAATTTTAAATTAAAATAAATCATAAAATTAAGTTTACCATATACCTTTAAATCCACACCATCAATTTCAAATGCATCTGTTTACAAACAATTCAGGTCACAAAAAAAAGTGTTCAGCAAAATTTTACTTCCATTCACAAACTCATCATCAGGTGACAAACATGATCATGGCCATTTTCCCCACACAAACATTAAAAAAAAAGCACCTTTCCCATGATAATAAAACATATTAAGTTCATAAGCCAAGGTATTACTGTACACATAAACACACACACACATACATCCCTGTGGCTGCATATTACATATATATGTGGATACAAACATTAGTTAACAAAGAAAGTCTTCAGATATTTATACTGTTTAACACTATTTTCAAATCAAGACAATTCTAAAATAAATAAATAGGTAAACATAATATTTTAAAACACTTAAAAACATACCATCTTGTTCTTTTTCAAGTAATCCCACTTTATGAGGAATAAAATTAAATATGCTGATACAGAAAGAATATTTTAAAAACTAAACCTGCAGAGAACATAATAAAATAAAAATTAAAAATCCTGTTTCTTAATTATCATTTATTATGACTGTTATATAACACGTAGCTAGGAACTTTAAAGGAATAACGAATGGAAGTGCTTTCCTTGTGTTATACTGAGATCCAAAATGGCACCCAAAGCCTCATGTATGTGGAAGGTGACCCGATCACGAGGCCACTACAGCTAACCTGCTGCTAGGAGGTAGTGTCTGGATGACAGAAGTGGGTCACTGGGATGGGGACCTACAGGCATCTCCCTCAACCCAGCATTTACTTTCTTCCTCTGCTTTCTGCCCACCAAGACATAACCAGCTCTTACCTACTGTGCTCCTTCGCCACACCACTTCTGCCTTGGAGCCAGTGACCATGCACTGAATAACATTCTGCCAAAATAAACCCCTCCTCTTCTAAGTTACAGGTGTGCACTGTTTTGTCAGCAGCAAAGAAAGTGATTAAGACACCTTGTTAAAAACTGAAGAACTCTTGACTGTGTTCTCTCAACAACGTGAATCCCCACTCATACTGGGAAAGTATTTTCAGTTTAGTGCACACAAATCCAATTCTATATTTCCAATGCACAAACGTATATACCCGAATAAAGATGCATCACAGTCACTGGGGAGCATTAATAATAAACAAAAATGTCATCATACTAAATGACTAACAACATTTCTATAACATTGACTTACAAACTACATATACTTGCCTGACCAAGGAAATATCCACATCCTTTTGGAGAAGTTCAGTCTGTTTATTGTTCAACTGTAAAGACAGAGCATCATATTTACTCTGTAGTACTTCAATTTCTCTCCTTGCTTCAATTAAATTATCTTCAAAGGCCTGAAATTAGAGCATTTACATTAGAGTTAAACATAACACACATGAAATAAAAAATGCTATATTTCATTATTCTACAAAATGACAGAAAAAATGAACAATGTTTTATTTTTTTCACTTAATTAAAAAAGTACCACAAATTATAACTTGCACCAGTCATAGACTTTTTTCTCAGAAACAGAAAATGCATAATATTTTCTTGGTATAAAAACTGACAATTTAAAGTGACAAAACTTGAAAGTCTGCATAGAAATTTAGTTACTAAAATTATAACAAAGACATCATTATAAAATTTTATTTCCATAAATGAAAGATAAGTTCAGTTACTTAAATACAAAATCTGGTTATCTTGTTTCATTGTTTTCTCTTTTTAATATATATACACAAATGCACTCAAAAAAGAAAGAACAGCATTATAAACATATCAAAAAATTTCCCAAAGGTTGAGACTCAGCTCTTGATTTTATGTAAAGTTCTTCAAATCTGGCTTTTTCCTTCTGACCATTCTCTAAGTCTGATTTCATGTTGAATAAATTTTAAATTTTGATGTCATACTTCTGTTTTCAAATATATACACATTTTTATTATTTTATGAAAAATTAAATAGTATCTCAATAGTGTTTGCTCACTGTTATGGTTTGGATCTAGTTGTGCCCCCAAAGCCTTATGCAGTCATGGGATGGGGACTTCTAGAGTTTGTGATTCATTCATGTTCCACTGGGATTATGGGTGTGAGTGCTGCTAGTATTATGGGTGCTAGTACTGTATCCAGCATGAGGCAGATACACTGAATGCAACTTAAGGGAGAAAGACTTGCTCTCTGTAGCCATTGTTGCTGCTACTCTTCCCTTTTGCTCTTGCTCTCTTGCTCTTTGCCGCTTCCATGAATGGTTACTCTCTGCCATGGGCCACTCTGTCTTGGAGCCAGCTGAGTATGGACTGAAACCTCCACTGACTGTGCGCTAAATAAAGCTTTCCTTCTTTCATTCTGGTTGTTGGGTATTTTGTTCCAATAACAAGAAAAGAGTAACTTAGACACTCACATAAATAGCATACATTCATTAACTCCAAAAATGAGCATCAGGCTGCTAAATAAGAACTAGAAATTCCCATTTGTTTCCCAAAAAGGAATGACAGATAAGTAAGCTGATATGTGAAGAAAAAAAGAAAAGATGAGAGAAAAATAAGGAAGGAAGGAAAAGATGAAGCAAGTTTTTTCCCTTGAAAGTATGAAAATAATTATGCCAATGGACCTGACACATAATGTTGAGAGTTAAGAGAAAATGTTTCTACCTCTGTGCTCTACTCTTGCTCTTTTAGAGCCGGCTAGATACGGAACTACTTAGAGGTAATTAGAACTAAGCCCAGTGAGAAGGCTTGGCAGGATAAGAATTCAGAATTGGAAAATGAAACTGGGAATTGTAAAAAAGGGGGGCAGAGAGGAAAGAGAGGACTTTTGTGTTTGTGGCCTGAAGACACAAAAGATTTTTTTTTTTAACTACAGCGAGGAACTGCAAAAGCTGTCCATCTCATGATTCAGTCTGACTTATGTCAAATATCAGAGATGAACAAGGAACCCCAGGCAGGCACTGATAAAGATTTGTCTCAGACTGAGTACCTTGAAGTGCCAGGAATACCAAAAGAGTCTAGAAAGAACAAGTGAACACTGGGGTGGAAATAAAAACCATTAACACATTACCACCTAAGGTGAACCCTTTGCCAAGAGTCAAGAGAGTGAGCGTGGAAAGATAAACACGATTGTAACACAACAGAAATATTAGAACCACTGCATAAGAAATATGAAATAAAGAAATATAAACAAAAAGTGGAACAATCAGGCTGCAGGAAAACAAAAACTTATAGCTAATATCAACGTGGAAAGAGAGAAAAAGGCTACTGAATCCAAACAATCATATAATCCAACCAAAGCTGACAGAGGCAAAGATCAAGATTTGAGAGATATTCTAAAGACAGAAGTGACAAACACCACTCTTATGTTGTCTCTGTGATAGCAAGACAAAGCCAGGAATCCACGATCTCTCCCAGGGATATGGCCTGAGCAGACAGATGAATACATTTGCCACTGTATGGCAGATGAAGGAAAGGACTGGCCTGAGAACAAAATTCGAGGTATCTATGTCAGATAGATCCAACAGACATTTTTAAATTTTAGGAAAACACCAGGATAAGGTTTCCACTAGAAAATATTCTAATGAAAAACCTCCATTACTAGAATTTTTTTAAAAAGTAACAGAACTTAATTTCTACTTCTATACATGAGAAATCAGAAAAAAAAAGCATTTCTGAGTGCAGATAGTCTGAAAGCCAGATTTAAGACAGAACTGCAGCTTGAGTTTTCATTTTGGAAGATCAACTAACCTAAATCCAGAGCCATCCAAAGGGTGGCACCAATGAGTCATGCTCCCAAGGTACTTGGAAGATAAACAGCTTTTCTCTCAATGAAGACATCTTCAGAACAACACTGAGTTAAAGTGAAACGTTTTGCCACTTTCCACCGTAAATCATGGACAGGTTTGACTCATGTGAGTCAAATACCAACTGACTCATAATACCAATTGACTCATAATACCAATTTCAAATGGAAAAATTTAAATAGCAAACCAAGTTTTGCCTGCCATGCCAGCCCAGCCCTGGTTCCGCCCCTGGGGCATACTGAGGTGGCAATTCAGACTGGGTGTGGTGGCACACGCCTGTAATCCCAGCTCTTGGGAGGCTGTAAACAGGAGGATCACCACAAGTCTGATCTAGGAGTGAGACCCTGAACACTCTGTAAACCCTTTCCCCCCAAAAAAAGTTTTTCAAGTTAATGAAATATTTAATAAATATCAATAAACTAAATCATGCAATCAAAACCTACTCAAAAAAAACTGCACTCAGTCCTACACATTTAAAAGAGGATCTAAAAATTTTTTTTCAATAAAAGAATAACCTAGTCTTATGGGAAATATTATAAAGAATGTAAAAATGATCTTCCAAATTCCTTTTATGAAATTTCTATGCTCTTTTATCCAAGGCAGAAATGGTAGAACAAAAAAAGAAAATGTTTTAGGGTTACACAGAAATACAAAACTAGGGAAAATAGAAGAAAAACTCCAAAATAGTCTATATCATAGAGTATGATAAAACATTTTTATTAAAATTATGTGCTCTCCCTTGCATCAGACACATTTATCCCATCATTCCTGCCACTTTCAAGCAGATCTAGAAATCCTTTCTTTATACCTTTATAGGATCTGATCAAAAATAAGGTTAATGCTGGTGTCAAGTATCACTGAACATATAAAAACATTATGATACATCCTTATCTACCTCATTCACCAGATCTACCATCATGTAACTTCTGGCTCCTCTCCAAAGTCCAATGAGCATGACGAGAAATTCTGAATCATTATGGAACATACAGGCAGGCATGACACTGCAAGTGAAGACACTCATGGAAGAGGAATGTCTAGAACTGCTTCAAAATTGGCAAGAACAATAGATAGGTGTGTTTAAAGTAAGGGGTAGTGTTCTGAAGGGGCCTGATGGTAATGTAACTTTTACTATAATAATTTTCAGAATTTAAAGATATACTACATCTTTTGGTTACAACTTGCATATATTATGGTTTTGTTGTTTGTTTTACCTCCTGCCATTCAAGGAATCTTTGAGTACAATATTTTCTAAGTATGAACTAAAAGACATTTCAGGGACAATACATAACGAAGAATAGTTCCAGCAAAAATAAATCAGTAAAATAACTACAAAAATGGGACTTCAATTTCAAAAACATTTCAGGTAGTGGCAGAATTTGATTACCATTTTTACCACATTATACATCAAATATGTAACTCGTAATAATTAAATAACAAATTACAGACATACAAAAAAAAAAAGACAGGAAACATGACCCATAAAAAGAAACAAAATGAATTGAAAGACTATCCAAGGTAGACTGCAAATACAGTATTAGGCTTATCAGGCAGTGATTTTAAAACAACTATCATAAAGACTGTCAGAAAGACAAAGAATAAAACAAGAACTTCCCAGAACACACTGAGAGTTGGAGGAGCAGTGGCTACCCACCTGACCTGTGCATGGCTGTGCATTTTTCCTGCTTACCCCAGTGTGGCCTAGCCCACTCACCTCCTGTGGAAAATAGTGAGAGAGGCTTGGGGAGATAGCTTGGTGGTCTAAGAGCCTGTCTAGCAAGCTCAAATACCCAAGTTCCATCCTCAGTACCACATGCCACACCAGCCCCAGAACCCCAGGTGTGCCATGCTGGCACCGAAACCAGACACGGTGGTGCAAGCCTGTAATCCCAGCACTGGTGAGGCTGAGACAGGAGGATCACCACAAGTCCAAACTGCATAGCAAGACCCTGTATCAAATAAGTAAACAATCTTAAAAAGAAAAACATGGAAAAAAAAAACCCCACTTACTAAAATGTTTTGGTGTTCAAACCCAATGCCACCCAAGAAGAACAAAAAAGGCCTATAGGAAACTGGTTTTGAAGGACCATCCTGATAGGAATCCAAATGAAGGAGAAACACTTAAACAGATTTTTCAAGCTTAAGAAGTTCTCTTTAATGCCAAGAAAAGGGAATTATATGACAAAGGAGGAGAACAGGCAATTAAGGAGGGTAGAACAGGTGGCTGTTTGAGCTCTGCCCTGGATATCTTTAATATGTTTTTTGAAGGACAAAGGACACAGAGAAAGGAGAGGTAAAAATGTGGTGCATCAGCCCTGGTTTACCTTACAAGATTTATATAATGGTGCCACAAGGAAATAGGCAAAAGAATGCGATTTATGACAAATGTGAAGGCCAAGGTGGTAAGGGGCTCTGCAGTGCTGTCCCAACTACCAAGGTGCTAGAATGCAAATAAGAGTTCATTAAATAGGACCTGGAATGTTTAGCAAATTCAATCTGGGTGCACGGATTGTCAGGGCACCAGAGAACACATCAGCCCTGATGCTACATGTAAAAGCTACATGGGAAGGAAGATAGAAAGAAGATTCTACAAGTTCATATTGACAAAGTCATAAAAGATGGGCAAAAGATAACATTCTATGGTGAAGGAGACCAAGAACCAGGGCTGGAGCTAGGAAATGTTATCATTGTGCTAGAACAGAAGGACCAGGCTGTGCTTACTTGACAAGGAGAGTATCTTTTCATGTGTATGAATATATAGCTCGTTGAAGCAATGTGTGGCTTCCAAAAGCCAATATCCACTGTGACAACTGAATAATAGTCATCACCTCTCATCCAGATCAGACTGTCAAGCATGTAGACAGCAAGTATGTGCTAAATGAAGGCATGCCAATTTATTATAGACTATGTGAAAAGGTCATCTAATCATTGAATTTAAGATCAACTTTTCTGAAAATGGCTTTTTCTCTCCTGGTAAACTCTCTTTTCTGGAAGTACACTTACCCAAGAAGAAATAAGTAGAAGAGACCGATGACATGGACCAGGTAGAACTGTTCGACTTTGATCTAAATCAGGAAAGATAGCACCATTGCAATGGAGAAGCCTAAGAGGAGGGCGAGCATCATCCTGGAGGAGGTGTGCAGTGTCAGACCTCCTCCAGTGAATAATGCTCACTGTTGGCATGTAGTGTGCAGCAGTGAGTGCACAAAGGACTAGAATCATCAAATACTCACTGCTCACTATCGCTTTTGTTTCAATAATCAATCACAGTGGTGTTTTAAAAGTTAAATGGAGTGAGATGACCCGGGGCCCGCGGGATCCTGAATAGACCCAGAGCGCAGGCCCAGTGAGTGAGTAAGGCAACCTGGGGCCCATGGGATCCTGAATAGACCAGGAGCGCAGGCCGGGCGACTGAGTGAGAGGACCCAGGGCTCACAAATCCTCATTTGACCCAGGCTGCAGGCCCAGCGTGGAGCCCTTCAGCAGAACTCCGGGCAAAGAGGCTAGAGGCAAGACCCACCCAGCTGATTCAGAAACAGAACATCTTGCCAGAGAGACACAAAGGGTTCAACTCTAATGGCTGCAGCAGAAAGAAGTGGAGCACAGCAGCCAGATCCAAACAACACCCACCTGGAGAAATCTGAACTTCGTAGATCCGGACCTGGTGCTAAGGTAATAACTCTATCTAAGCTCTACACCAAAGGTCAGAAGACAGTGGTATACAAAATGACAAAGAGAAGGAATAAAATGCAGTCTCAGGCCCCAAGTCCACCCAGTACAATTGCAGAAGACACTAGCATAGAGGAAATGGGAAATCACACACCAGGTATCTCTGAAATAATAGTGTTGGCAGTAAAGAAACAACTGCAGAAAGGTACAGAAGAAATCAGATCAGAAATAATTTCTGAACTAAAAAATGTAGTGATAGTTATAATCAAAGAAGAACTAAGTGCTTCTAAAGAATACACCGATAAAAAAAAATAGAGCAGAATATAAAAATGATGGAACCCCTGAATAAGCAATTTAGGAAAGAAATAGAATGTATGAAACAGGTTCAAAGTGATATACAGCAAATTAAAACCTCAATCACAAGAAATCGTTTGAGGGAAGGTGAAAATAGACTTTCTGACCTTAAAAACACCATTGCAGCTAGTGAAAAAGTAAGAAAAGATCTCTTTAAAACAACTAGGATGCAGGAAAAAATAATTCAATATCTGCAAGATGATGCAAAGATGAACAATATAAGACTAATAGGCATCAATGAGAAGGAAGGAGTCAATACAAATGATATAAAAAGAATATGGGCAGAATAGCAGAAAACTTCCCAAATATGGGGCAACAATCTGATATTCATGTAACCAAAGAATATAGAACTCCAAATAACATTAACCCAATTAGAACCACACCGAAACATATAATAATAAAGATCCCAGAAATTCAGCATAGGAACAGTATACTAAAAGTCGCTAAAGAAAAGAAACATCACATTTAAAGGAAAACCCATCAGAATAACAGCAGGTTTCTCTTCATAAACCATCAAGTCAAGAAGAGCATGGAGCAAAGTACTTCAAGTCTTGCAAGAAAACAAATTCCAACCCAGAATGATATGCCCTGCAAAACTCTTTCAAGTATAATGGAGAAGTGAAATATTTCCATGACAAAGAACAACTAAAGAATTTCATGATGACAAAGCCAATCCTACACAGACTACTACATGATGTTCAAGAGAGGGAGCAAATTGATCACACAAGCCCCATCACTTGTGGAACTGAGCTACAGCTATTTCTTTGAAATCCACCCTGTAGACTCAGGTGGAATCATGACCCATAGGGTGGAAGATCATTTCATTTGTAGAGTGTGCTGATGGAAATATTTTGCTGCTGAACACAAAAGATGAACTGAAAGACTACTATTGTATACCTCTTATTCTCCTGTGTTTAATTGTTTG
>NW_004524620.1:11222507-11227802 GCF_000260255.1 Octodon degus | reverse complement strand
AAAAAAAAGTTAGATGAATAAATGCAAATACTGAAGCTCTGAATTGCCTTGTATGATGACTTCAGTGTGCCAGGTGAAGTTTAATGCCTGAAAAAGTACCTAACTCTGGTGTCTCTTAGGCCCTGCATTGTAATTGATTTCAGTTGTATACATAAAAAAGCTTAGACTGAAATGCTAGATATATGTTCACTTTACTGTATGACCCTTCATTATTAAGCTATGGATTCAAAATGCATTAAACTGGCAATCAGAAAAAACAAACAGAAGATCACTACAAGTCCAAGCTGCACAGTGAGACCCTGTACCAAGTACATTTAAAAAAAAAAAAAATTAAAAGGGAAATAGTTTGTAGAAGTGTTAGCCTGTCTCTAGTTATTTGTATTAAGTTGGAATCACTGCGATGCCTCTGCATTCTACTGCCTAAACTATTACTTGAAGATGGCATAAAATATAATTTAGCTTGTGATATCAGTGATAGAAATGATATTTTCTATCAGGTATCATTTAGTCAAACAAATAAAAATTAAGTAGTCAAACAAAAAAAAAGGGGCAAACACAGAGACAAAACTTTGCTCTATATAGTTTAACTTTTCTGAATATGGCTTGGTGTAACCTCCAAACAGGTGTTTGGAATGGTCTGGCATCACTTTTAAATTGGGGCCGAGGTTACGCTTATATTTCCACAGAAAATCAAAAGATATTACGATCACCAGAGCTGTTCCGTGGCCAGAATCCCATCTATGCAGCACGTCCAGCTCTCTCCCGAGACCTCAGGCAATGAACCTGCGAGCACGTCCTCCACCCTCCTGGGAAGGCCTGCAGCAGACCGTTCGTGAGGCTTGCCACCTAGCTAACGGCCACGGTTTGGTTCAGTCGCCTGATAATATTCTCTTTACAGTGCATAATCTTATAGCAGCTTCTCTGGGTACTCCTTTGGTTCGAGGAGAAGTGTATTAGGCCTACATACCTAATGCGTCCTGGTTTAGACCTCTTACATGGATGGACAGGCCCCCAGAGGTTTTCTATTCTATGAAGAATAATACCTCCATATATATTATTCTGCCTGGCCTACAAATTTTAATGCATTTACAAGAACAAACTAAGCTTAGTATTACATCTCATTTTGTATGTCTTCCCTCGTGTGTAGCCCATCTACAACTAGACGCTGGCCTTTGCATGTTGGCTGCAGATCAGACTTGGAAAGCACAACTGTTTAAAGGACAGTTTGCCTTATTAATCCTAAATTCTATTCCATTCCATGGTAACCCGGTAAGAGATTTTAAACGTACCATTCCTGTCTATATTCTAGAAGCTCATTTCCCTCACTTTGAGGAAGGTGATTTGGGCACATGGCAGACTTGCAGGGATCCATAACATGGGCAGGCTACATGCAAATGTAATTATTCCTTAATAACTGGTCCCCTGCAAGATTCCTTCTAGGGACAGATCGAGATTGGCACAAGATTTCTTTTACAGATTCCTCTGACTATATCATGATCTCAGAGGCCTTCTCCAATGTTACATGGTCAGGTAGAGGCCTCAATCCTCCCACCCCCAGACTAATTATCAGTAACAAAACGGGGCCCATGCAACATACTTTATGGAATCTAGCCCTACCTTTTCATGGTGGACTCCTGCAGACTGGGCATCCACAAATGATGGTTGGAGGAAAAGTCAAAGCAGTATTACAAGAACATAGATACATAAAGATAAACATGTGCTTATGGTCCTCAAGTACTACTAGAAAGAAAGAGTGGCAACCAAATATGTTCTCATGTACTAATATATCATATCATGCCTGAACATCCTTCCAATGACTCCACAGTGGTGATCGTGGTCAAGATGCTTAGGGACTGGCTTCCAGTCAATCTAACAGAGCCATGGTGTCATTCACTTAGTTCTGTCTTGATAAAAACATTAATTAAAAGAGTTATCAATTGGACCAAGAAGATGCTTGGATTAATTATAGCAGGGATAACTTCCTTGGTGCTTTTAATGGACTGTGCAGTTGTTAACTCTATGATGTTACCTTATTCTATATTAACTGCCCCCCTTGTAAACAACTGAACAAGAATTTCTGGTGCCAGCAGGAAATTCAATGAAATATTAATATAAAATTAGTAACCCAAGCGAGCATTCTAGAAACCTCTGTCCTTTGGATAGAAGACCAAATTTCTTTTTTTTTTTTTCCTGAGGTTTTAATATATTTATTTGAAAACCAAGGTCTGTGAAAGAGCACACCAAATGAAGACCAAATTTCAAGTTTACAATTACAACAAGGTTTAAAATGTCAATATAATATGACTCGTTTTTATATCACTCCATTACCATATAACAGAAGTCTTCATCTTTGGGGACTAATCAAGAAACATACACAAGGAGCTATCCATCAAAATATTACTTTGTACATAGATGCTCTTCAGAAAAAAGTATTGTTAATGTCACAGCAGACAGCTACTTTTGATGCCCAGATTAAAGACTGACAAAAGAAAGCAGAAAAAACCCTAAATACATGGAAATTAAACAACACCCTACTCAGCAATCAATGGGTAACAGATGAAATTAAACAAGAAATTCAGCATTATCTACAATTCAATGAAAATTCAACCACAACTTATCAGAAATTATGGGATGCAATGAAAGCAGTTCTCACAGAAAAATTCATAGCTGTGAATTCACACATTAGGAAAACAGAATGGGAACAAATAAATATCATAATGCTGTACATCCAACATCCAGAAAAAGAAAAGCAAACCAAACCCTGAGCCCAAAGACGGGAAGAAATCATAACAATTAGAGCAGAAATTAATTCAATTGAGAAGGAGAAAACAGTTGAAATAATTAATGAATCAAAAAGCTGGTTCTTTGAAAGATGAAATAAAATTGATAAGCCCCTAGCTAACCTCATCAAACAGAAGAAAGAAAAAATTCAAATACAAGTGATAAGAAATGAAAAGGATGTAATTATGACAGACCCAGTGGAAATTCAGAAGATTAGTAATAGCTACTTTGAGAATCTTTACTCTCACAGAATAGAAGACACAGAAGAAATGGACAGATTCCTAGAAAGGTACAAATTACCAAAACTCAATCAAGAAGATATAACACTTCTCAATAACCCAATAAAAGCCAATGAAATATGAAATGTAATAAAAAAAAAACCTGCCAACAAAGAAAGGTCCAAGTTCTGATGGATTCACAGCTGAATTCTACAGGAAATTTATAGAAGATATAATTCCTATGCTCCTCAAACTCTTCAATGAAATTGAAAAGGAAGAAGTCCTCCCAAAATCATTCCTTGAGGGAAGTATTATACTGATTCCAAAACCAGGAAAAGATACAACTAAAAAATAGAACTGCAGGCCAATCTCCCTCATGAACATAGCTGCAAAAATTCTCAATAAAATCCTAGCAAATAGAACACAGCAAATCACCAAGAAGATCATACACCATGACCAGGTAGGATTCATCCCAGGGATTCAAGGATGGTTCAATATTTGAAAATCTATAAATGTAATACACTGTATTAAAGAGAGCGACATCTAAAAACTACATGATCATCTCAATTGATGCAGAAAAGGCTTTTGACAAAGTCCAACACTCATTCATGTTCAAAGTCCTACACAGAACTGGAATAGAAGGCCTCTACTTCCATTTGATAGAAGTCATCTATGACAACCAAATGGCTAATATAATTCTAAATGGGGAAAAACTGAAATCTTTTACTCTCAGATCTGGTACAAAACAAGGATATCCTCTATCACCCCTACTATTCAATACAGTTTTGGAATCATTAGCTAGAGCCATTAGACAAGAGGGAGAAATAAAAGGAATAATAATAGGTAAAGAAGTTAAATTATCATTATTTGCAGATGACATGATACTTTACTTGGAAGACCCAAAAAATTCCACCAAGAATGTATTAGAATTGATAGACAAATTCAGTAGCATAGCAGGATACAAAGTCAATAGCATTCCTCTACACAGATAACAAACACACTGGGAGGGAAATTAGAGAAACAACAACTTTTACAATAGCACCATGGAAAATGAAGTATCTTGGAATTCACTTAACCAAAGAAGTCAAAGATCTTTTCATGGAAAATTATAGTACTCTGAAAAAAGAGATCATACAGGATTTCAGAAAATGGAAAGATATTTCATGCTCCTGGATAGGAAGAACCAACATCATGAAGATGGCCATACTCCCAAAATTGTTGTACAGATTTAATAAAACCCCCATCAAACTACAACAAACATACCTCCCAGACCTAGAGGAAGTCATTCCTAAAATTTATTTAGAACCAGAAAAGACTTAGAATAGCAAAGGCAATCCTGACCAACAAAGCCAAGGCAGGAGGCATTACAATTCCTGACTTGAAATTATACTACAAAGCTACTGTGATAAAATGAACATGGTATTGGCAACGAAATAAACCTGAGGATTAATGGAATAGATTAGAAGATGCAGAGGTCTCTACGAACACTCTAAGCCACCTGATTTCGACAAAGGGGCCAAACACACTTACTGGAAAAAAGATAGTCTCTTTAACAAATGGTGCTAGGAAAACTGGCTCTCTATATGCCAAAAACTGAAACTTGACCCAGGTCTATAACCATGCACTAAGCTAACGTCAAAATGGGTTAAAGATCTAAACATTAAAACAGAAACAGTAAATCTCCTGAACAGAAAGCAGCAAGAACTCTTGAAGATATAGGGGTAGACAAAGAGTTCATGAACAGAAATCAAATGGCACGTTTCACACTTGAAAGAAGTGACAACTGGGACCAACTCTTACTGGGAAGCTTTTGCACATCAAAAGAAATTACCAACAAATGAAAAGACAACACACAAATTTGGAAAAAAATCTTAACTAATAAGCACACAGACAAAGGTCTGGCTCTCTAGCATTTATAAAGAACTAAAATACATTAGGGCCCCGAAATTTAAAGACCCAATCCAGAAATGGGCATCTGAGATGAACACGCACATCTCAGAGGATGAAATGAAAGAAGCGAATAAATATATGAAAAAATGCTCCACATCACTAGCCATCCACGAAATGCAAATTAAAACAACATTGAGATACCATCTAATCCCAGAAAGAATGGCTCTCATAAACAAATCAACTAATAACAAATGTTGGAGAGGTTGTGGGGAAAAAGGAACCCTTCTCCACTGCTGGTGGGAATGTAGACTGGTACAACCATTATGGAAATCAGTGTGGAGACTCCTTAAAAAACTAGGACTGAAAATCCCATTCAAGCCAGCTATTCCCCTACTGGGAATTTTTC
>NW_004524620.1:11202560-11220402 GCF_000260255.1 Octodon degus | reverse complement strand
TTATGTAAAAGTGAAAAAAAAATGGTGCTGGAAAAACTGTCTTTCTACATGCCAAAAACTAAAACTAGATCCCTATGTATCACCATGCACTAAAATCAAAATGGACCTAAGACCTAAATATTAAAACAAAAACACTAATCTCCTGGAAGAGAGAATAGGCAAATTCTTGAAGACACAGGTGCAGGCAAAGACTTCATGAATAGAACCCCAACTGCATAACTACAAAACCTCAACAACTGGATTTCATCTTCTTATAAATCTTATGCACAGCAAAAAATAAAATAAAATAAAATCACCAATGAATAAAAATAAATAAATAAAAACCCAGAACAGGAAAAAATTCTTATGCTGTTATTCTTCAGACAAGTCCTAATAACTAGAACATATAGAGAATTAAAGAAAAATCAGACCCCCCCCAAATTTAATTCAGAAGTGAATAGACATTTCTCAAAAGAAAAAGTACAAATGGCAAATAAACACATGAAAAATCATTCACCAATATTGGTCATTCAAGAAATGCAACTTAAAACAACACTAAGATTCCACTTCCATGCAGAAAAAGCAGCTACTATAATGTTTGGTTCAGCAGCTCATATACAGAAAGAATGGCTATTATCAACAAACCAACCAATAACAAATGCTTTTGGGGCTGCACGGTAAAGGAACTCTTCTCCACTACAGGTGCAAATATAGACTGTTGCAACCACTGTGCAAAGCAATGTGGAGATTCCTCAAAAAACTAGGACTACAAGTTTCATTCAACCCAGGTATTTCCCTTCTTGTTATCTTCCCAACAGAATTAAAAGCACAGCACAACAGCAGTATATGTACACTAATATTTATAGTAGCACAGTTTGTGATAACTACATCTGGAAACAATCCAAATGCCAATCAACTAACAAACAGATAAAAAAGAGGCAATTTTTTTAATGCAATGGAATACTGCTCAGCTATAAAAAAGAATAAACTTGAAACATTTATAACTAAATGGACTTTGAGATCATACTTCTAAGAGAAATAAATCAGACACAAAGGTGTGAATGTCACATTGCCTCTCCTTTGTATGAAACTAAAAGTATAAACAGGAAACAAAACGTAGAGTCTATACTGTGAAATAAGTAATTTTTCAAAGGAAGGGGGATGCGGGATGGAAGAGAAACAAGAAAATGAAGGAAAAAAGAATAAAATAGGAACAAAGCTTTGTCTGTAAGAAGTGGCAGAGGGCTTGAAGAGAGGGAAAGGGAATGGGAAAACAGGAACTAAGATATATCATGTACAGGTCCAAATGCCGTATAATGAATGTGATCATAAGACATATCCAAACTGTACTAAAGGGCTGGCCAAATAGCTCAGCGGATTAAAGCGCCTTCAAGGAGGCACAGGGGCCAGGGTTTGATCCCTGGGCCTGCCGAGCTGGCCTTGTGCCCCGGGCATGTTGGGACAGCCATTGAGACTTGGCATGGAGGCATGTGCCTAAAATCCCAGCTCTTGTGAGGCTACAGACAGGCAGATCACAATGAGAATGATCTAGTAGTGAGACCCTGAACACCCTGTAGACCCTTCCCTAAAATATAAATAAATAAATTGTACTTAATTATAGAAATTAATAATAAATCAATAAACTTAACTAAATTAATATACTTTATTATTTTTTCAAATTAGGATTTCCAGTACAAGTAAATACAAAGGAAATAATTAAAAAATCCTATTTTACATTTGGCTTTTAACTCAATTGTTTATTCCCTACATTACATCAGATGCAAATATCTAAAAAATATATACCTGTATCATGGAGCACAATATGTATAATGATGTAATTCCCAAAAACATACAGGGTAGGGACAGAGCTTCATGTGAGCATTTTTCAAATTACAGAACTTTGGTACTGATTTAAATCATACTGCTATAAAATTAGGACACTTATGATTTATATCTACACTTCCCCTAAGGGCCTTATGCTCTCATAGGCAGGACATGTGGAAAGTGACTGGGTTTTGGGAGCACTACAGTTGCCTTCTTGGTAGGACACAGGGCTTGGTAGGAGGAGGCGCAGCACTGGAGGCATGACATGGAAAGGTGTGTCTCCCGCTCCAGTTCTCCTCTTTGCCATCTTCTTCCTGGTCAAGAGGACATAAGCATCTTTCCTTAGCAGGTCCCTTCCTTACCTTTTCTGTGTTGCAGCTGGCTGACTATGAACTGAAACCTCAACCAACTATAAGTTCAAAATAATCCTTTCTTCCTTCAACTTCTGGATGTCAGGCATTATAAATTAGCAAGGATAAAGGTGATTATGACAGATTTTAGCAGGACAGAAGTGAGTTGTGGCCCTGATACTGATGTGACTCAAAAGCCTCTGGAGCTAGTTTGGAGGACTTTGGAAAGATTTGCAGATACCAGCTAGAGAAGCCCTATAATTCCATGAGCCGGGCTTGATGGGAGATTCTGGCTTTAACCCAGAAAAACATAGTGATAAAAATGCAGATGGTAAGGACCAAGATCAAAAGGTTTCAGATTGGAATTAGGATTCCACTGGCAGTTGAACCAGAGTATGTTATGCTCTGGTAGAATATATGTCTACATTTTCCTCCTATCCTAAGACTTTCTAGGAGACTAAGGATAAGGGTGATAGATTAAATAATTTGATGAAGGAAACTTCAAAGCAACACAAACCACGTCAGTATCAGGGCCACAACTCAACTTCTGTCCTGACATGAGTACTGCAGACAGCTTTCTGCCATATATACCATGAGAAGCAAGGGAAAAAGAGCAGGACTAAATAATTTCAAAAATCTTGCTGATGGCTAGAAACAAAGCTTCTGTATATTGGGGCCTGTAAAATTTTCATACAGGACAGCTTGGTTTCTATGATTATCACTGAAAAGAAGCCACATACACCAGGAAAATAGAAAAGATACCTTAAGAGCATCTCAGAAATCAACAAGACCTCATCCTTCACAGGCTGACAGGTATAAAAGTAAGGCTTAGCTTTGGGAAGAGATTCTTATTTGGGGATAACTAGGAAAGAGTTCCCAGTGATAAGGCTTCTAGGTACTCCGACACCTCTACAGCCATAGTCCTAGGGGGCCGAGCTACTCTTCTAATTGGAGACAGACCTTGGTATAATCCACATGGTGTTGCTTTTATGGGCATACAAAATACAAAGAGACACAAGTTCATGGGGCTTCCATTCAGATATCAGAAAAAGACTGGGAGGTCAGTCAACATGACCCTGAAAGGGCAGTAAATGAAACTGTGAGAAAGAAGCCAAAAGTGCAATGGAAACCCCAGGAAGTTGAAAAAGTCAGGAATGCCTACTGTTCACTGCGGAATGTTCTAGTCAGTAATTAAAGCCACCCAAGAAAGGAGACATGAAGGCTACATCATCCAGTGTCATAAAGGCAGGGTACCCAAGTCATTAGGGGTTCACATCTTTGCCCCGGGTGCTGGACACAGAAGAGCCACAGAACTGAATGCTCTCCCTGATGATTTCGGTCTCAGTATGGTTCCAGTGGCTTCTATCTCCCATTCCTTCCCTTCAGAATGCAAATATTTAGCCAGTGCTATCATATGCCAACAGTGTTGTTTTTGTTTTTCAACAAGAGCTCACAACTAAGAGTTTGACTTAAGTCTCAGAACAGATTTGAACTTTTCACAGCAATGCTAAATTATTAAGACTCTGAAGACATAAATGCATTTTACATAAAGAGATATGCATGAGTCTTTTGGAAACCAGGGACAGAATGCTATAATTTATGTCTAGATGTCTCCCAAGAGCCTCATACATAGGTAGGCAGGGCTTTTGGAAGGGGATTAGAGTACGCAGGTGCTACAACTGCCTTGCTGTTAGGAGGTGGGGGATTGTTAAAGAGGGTCACTATGAATGTGACTTGAAGAACATATCTTCCAACCCTACCCCTCTTTTCTTTCTCTCTGCTTCCTCTCTTCTTTAAGCCTGCAGAAATTTCTGAAATGTGACACAAAATAAACCTCTCTTTCTTAAGTGATGAGGAAAGTAACTAAAACAGATGGTAAGTGGAAACTGCAAAGAAAAAAACATCACAAGATGTACAATTAAAAATAAATCAAAATATATCACTATATAAAAACCAACTAAATACAAAAGCAGACAATAAAGGAAACAAGGGACAAGAGCACTGTAATGCACACAAAAAGGAACTAAGAAAATGGCAGGAACTGTTTCTCCTTATCACTCCTCTTTTCTCAAACTATAAGTGAATTAAATTTATCAAAAGGAAGATATTGGCATGTTAAATAAGCTGCAACTATATGTTGTCTATAAGAGACTCATTTTACAAATACATTGAAAGCAAAAGGATGGAAAAAACATTACGCACAAACAATAAACCACATGGATCTATGATGCTTATAATAATATCAGACAAAATAGGTTTTAAGTCAAAAACTGTAATATGAAATAAAGGAAAACATTATATACTGATCAAATGGCCAATTCATCAAGAAGATACAGCAATTACAAAACATATATGAACCACACAAGAGAACTAAAACATAAAAAGCAAACAAAGAACTAAATATAAAAACAGAAAATTCTATGTCAGATATTTAAATTCTATTTTATATAATGAATATGACATTTACATAAAATGTCAACAGGGATACAAAAGGCTTAAGTAATGCTAGAAACTAACATGACTTAGCAACCATACCCATAAAACTACCCCAAAACAGTAATACACATAAAACAGTTCCCAGAATAGACCATACACCAAAATATAAAACAACTCAAAATAAATTGTAAAACATTAAAACCAATCACCTTCACTAAACTCAAAAGAAATGAAGGTAGAAATCAACAGCAGTATAAAAAATGAACATATGGGGAACATGGAGAATTAAAAATATTTATAGTTATAGCTGGGGAGGTGGTACATGTCTACAATCCCAGAACTCAGGAGGCTGAGACAAGAGGACTGTTGTGAGTCTGACCCCAGACTGAACTACATAGTGAGACTCTGTGTCAAAAACAAACAAACAAAATCATAGACAAATGCAAATAAAAATAAAACACACAGGACTGGCCAGATAGCTCAGTGGACTAAATCACCTGCTTAGGCAGGCGCAGGGACCAGGGTTCAATCCCCAGCACCACATGCTATGTCAGCCCTGTCCCCAGGGCACAATGAGACCACCACTGAGACTGGGCGTGGTGGCACAGGCCTGTAATGCCAGTGCTAGGGAGCCTGAAAATAGGAGGATCACTATGAGTCCAATCTGTGTAGTGAGACCTTGTAGAACCTATTCTAAACACATTTTTTAAAAAATACAACATATGAAAACGTACAGCACAGCTCAAAGGCACTACTAAGAAGGAAATATGGAGCTATATATGCTTACATTTAAAAGAAGATATACCTACAAATAATAATAATAATAATAATATAAATCTGTTTCATTGAGAAACAAGACAAATACCAAAACCCAAAGAAAAAACAGACCAGAGTGAATATTTTTTTAAAACCATAGAAGTGGGAAAACAACAAAGAATCAGTTAAAAATGATTCTTTGATGACAAGTAAAACTAATAACCCTTTTGTTAGACTGTCAAATACAATCCTCTCTGTGTATCAGCAGACTCTGCATCCATGGCTTCAACCAATCTGGGATAAATATTCAAAAGAAAAGTTGCATCTGTACGGAAAAGATTATCATTATTCCCTAAACAATACAGTATAATAACGAATTACTTAAAATGTATTCTGTTTTAAGTATTGTAATATAGAAAGTATTTAAAGTATATGGGGTAATATGCAAGGAATCTGGCATTCTCATTTTGCTATCGGCAGAAGGTTCTGGAACCAATTCTGTCTATACTGAAGGATGGCTATAATGCTACTAACAAATGTATGTCAACAAATTAAACAAGAAATGAAGTAGACAAGCAACTAGAAACATACAAATTATCTAAACTGACTCACCATCAAACATAAGATCTCAAAATCATCAAAATCTTCCAACAAAAAATTCAATGATCACACAGCTTCCCTGATAAAGTCTACTAAACACTTAAAGAATTAATACCAATCCTTCTCAATAACATAAAGTTAGTTTAACATCCAAAAATCAGTTACTACAACACACCATAATACTGAGTGGTGAAACTATGGCATGTGTGCCATAGCAGGCTGTTTCTTTCATTGAAAGATCTGAAAGATTTGCCAGAATTGCATAACACTAATAAAAAAGACCAAAACTACATAACCATCCCAACAGAACTATAGAAAGGCATTTACTAAAATCTAACCCCCCTTCTCGAGTAGAAGGTGAGTAATGTAAACAAACAAACAAAAAAAGAGTACTTCTCAAATCCAATAAAGTACCATAAAAAGAGCCAATGTCATAAAGGTAAAAAAAAAAGCAAGTGCTCCCCCTGAGATCAAGAACAGCACATTAATGTGGACCCTCTTTCCTTCAACATTGTGCTAGAAGCTCTGGCCAGGAAAATATGAATAAAAAACATACAGCCTTAAAAAAAAAGTAAATCTACTGTATTTGGATATTATATCATACATGGAAGCTATTAAAATGCATAGAAATAGCTACAATTACATTTTTTCAGTAAAATTACAGTACAGAGGCTCAAATACAAAAATTAAAGCCATATACTAAAAAATGAAAGATCTACAAAGAAAATTAAGAAATAATTACACTTACAACAGCTCTTTAAAAATATGTAGGGGGCTGAGGAGATGGCTCAGTAGAATAAGTGCTTGCCTGGCAAGCGCAAGGGCCTGAGTTCAATCCCTGGTTCCTCCAAAGGAAAGAAAAAAAAAAAAGGAATATATTTACCCAAAGAACTGTAAACTTAAAATTATGAAGGCTCTAAACATTGTTGACATAGACATTTAAAAGGAACAAAATGAAAGATATCACATATTGATAATCACATGATTCAATACCATTAAATTCGTAATACTTCTTCAAATTGACCTTCTTGATTGAATTGAAACTGTTAAAATCCCAATTGCTTTTTGGAACTTTTTTTTTTTTATAAATGACAACCCTGATTCTAAATTCTAAACATAAAAATGCAAGAAACACCTTGAAAAGGAAAAAGGAGTCTGGAGACATATACACTTAGAGTTCCAAAACCCACCACATATGTATAGTAATGCAAGACAGTGTAGTAAGGACATGAAGGTAGTTAGACACAACAATGGAAGAGAAGGGAGGTCCAAGAATAAGATATTGGTCACAGTCAAAGGATATTCAACAATGATACAAAAATAATTCACTAACAGGTAAGAAAGATGTTTTCAACAAATGATGCTAGGACAAATGAATTAATAAACACAAAAGAAATGAAATTGGATCCACATTTAACACATTAAAAGTCAGGTCAAAACTGTTGTTAGATAGACCACCAAAACCTTGAGTAACAGAGAAACAAAAATGCAGATAAACTAAATGTTATCAAAATGAAAACTTTTGTGTTTTACAACACACCATTAAAGTGAACATGCTGGTGTTTTCTTGTAGTCCTGGCAATTTGGGAATCTGAGAGACAAAAGGATCGCTTAAACCCAGGAGTGCACGACAAGCCTGGACAATGAGAAAGACCTTATATTTTGAAAGAATCAGGAAAAAATGTAAAAATAAATTCACAGAATTGAGGAAAGCACAAATTACATATGTGCTAAGGTACATATATCCTGATGTTTTGAACAAGTATTTTCCAAAAATACACAAATGGTCAATAGAATATGAAGAGGTGCTTAACATCACAGGCCACTGGAAAAATGTAAATTAATACCACAATAATAATTAGAGAGGCAGACAATAGTAAGACTGCCAAGAACTCATAAAGCAAAGTTCATATATTCAGTTATTCAGAACATAAAACTGTGTCACTGCTTTAGAAAAGAGTCTGATTGCTTCTCGGCCTTTTGGCTATGATCAAATGTAGAAAACAGTCTAGTAGTTTCCTCAACAATTTAAAAACAAGTAGTTTCCTCAACAATTTAAAAACAGAGTTGCCATGTGACTGAAAACCTTAGCCTTTGGTCTATATCCAATAGATATAAAAACATATGTCTACATGGTAATAAAAAGTAACATCATGTCCTTACCCATGGAAAAGCTCATGGCTGAAATCCTATAATATAAAACAGGTTAATAAAGGAAAAGCAAAATATTTTATTTAACCACATTTTATATGATACAGAAGACTTCAGAAACAAAAGCTTAAAGATCCAGGGTAAAATGTATCTTTATGAACAGTTTTGCATAAGTACAATAAGAGGTCAAAGTGGTGATATCTCATGTAGCAAAATGGAAGAATTTAGCAAGGTTTGCCTATTCATATCCTTCATTACCTCTAGGTATAAGGCAAGACTCCTATGGAATGAGGGGGATCACATCACCTACTTCAAGAGAAAAGGCGAGAAGAGATCTAGGTAAAAAGGCAGGAGGTCAGAGAGTGATGTTCCTGCTTCTGCACCTTTATCAGTTTCCTCATCTTACTCAGCACGCTGAGGGCCCATCTTTTTCAGTCTCATTTTGAGTCCCAACACAGACACAGAATTCTGTACATACTCACAGCAGCATTATTTACAATGGCCAAAGAGTGGCAACAAATCAAATATCCATATGCTATTGATAAATAAATGAAATATAGGATAGCTTTATAACTATATTATTCAATATTAAAGAGGAATAAAAGATTGATAAAGGCTAGAATATGGATAAACCTCATTGAAGATGTTGGTCATAAAATCCCAGCTATTCCAATCCTATTTATCACAAATGGTTACATAGAAAAAAATCAATTCATGGTTATCTAGGACTGGTCAGTTAGGGAGAAATGTGCAATGACTGTGGTACAGGATTTCTTCTGGGGTATACTGAAAATGTTGCGAGTTGATAGTGGTCGTAATTGTTAACCTTGTGCAGAAACAAAAATCACTGACTTCAATGCTTTAAACTGATGCAACATATGACACTTACATTCTAATAATGCTTTTTGAAGGAGACAAAGAGACATGGCTTTCTTATTGACAACATAATTATGTAACTTAGAAAAATCTACATTGTATATAAAATAGTAAAATAAGACCATTAGAGACATTATTCAACAGAAGCTCTAGATGAAAGAAATCAGTAACAGAAAATGTATTTTACACTATAATACCACGTTATTTACAATGTACTACTAGCTAGAATTACATCTAATAAAACTGGGCCAGTGCTATTTATACGAATTTTCAAAATCTTATTTCACATTTCATGAAAAAATAATTCTCTCAAAATTAAGTTATAAATTAATGTGGTTCCAATCTATTTTCTAACAATGTTTTTGTTAAAATTAGCAAAATTATTCTCAATATTAAAATGTAGTGAAAAACTACATACTTGGCTAATAATTTATAAAGAAAAGAGTAACGAATTAGACTTTGTTATGAAATACTTATTTGAATCACAAAATTATAATACCTAAACCCAAGCAAATACAAACTACAGAAATAAATACACACACACAGGAAACCTAGAGACTTGGAGAGACAATGGTACACAAATCAATAAAATTATTAAGTAAATGATGTAAAACATCATATCCAAAAATGAATTTGAAACAGACTACAGACTTCAGAATGGAAAAATCTGTTCAAAAAATCCTAACACAAAAACATTAGGAAAAAAATATAAACCTAATAATTCTTAAAATTTGAAAATTCAATTCATTTTATATTAGGCACAATTTTTTTTTAAAAAATCATAGAATTAAAAGTCATAGGAAATCAGAGAACTGATTATTTAAATAGCATAAACAAATGAAAATTTCACCAAATAATCATGTAGCTGTAAATCAACAAAAGTACTACTTGCTCTTCCCATACTACCAATTTTTAAAGGTTGTAGAAAAGCAGAAAATAAATGCACCTGTGTTCAATTTCCTCAATTGCTGAGTCACTCTTTGTGTCCTAAGACCTAATACATAATATATTCATTTTCTTCAATATCTGCAGTGGGTTGATTCACACATTCAAGCATGTTCTTCTCCCTAATTCAAATATTCATACACCTGTGTACTCACACATATCCATACAATATAACCATACTATTGTTAAATATGTGGGTTTTTTTTTTTTTGGGGGGGGTTTAGGAACCAGGGATCGAACTCAGACCCTTGCACTTACCAGGGAAGTGCTTATTCTACTGAGCCATCTCCCCGTCCCCAAATATGTTTTTATATGTATCTGTTTATAATTTATATTACTTTATTGTACACATACATAGAAAGACTACCATACTAGCCTTGTTTGCTCCTTCTTCAATAAAATCTATGACAAAAGAAAATCTTGAAAATTGACGGGGAAATAAGTGAGCAAAGGGTCAAAACAAAAACAATGACACAAAAAATATTATTTTGAAAAATACCAACTAAAAGGATACAGAAATATTATGTATTGATGGCAAATTACCTTCTATTCAAATTTTCCTAAAAAGTTTTAGCTCAAAGAAATCAGTACCCCAAAAACATGACTTTTAACTTTTTTAGAATTTTTCTATTTTATTTTAAAGAGCCCTAGGAGAGTCTTAAATACTGCAATGAATTCTAGCTACATTTATAAATATAAGCCTGAATTTTAAAATGTCAAAGCCCATGATTTTAAATATGTTTTCTCAAAATATTTTTTTTCAAATTGCAATAGCCTATATTTTTTAATGATTACATTTTAGGGTAACTATTTGAAGTCAGTTTCCTGCTTTGGAACATCAATTTTTAAAAAGCTGTGGGTCTTAAGTGAAAGAATATAAATTAATGTTAGTCCCCACTGGTGGATTTGAATATATAAGTTGCTATTTTAAAAAATAGCATGTATTAAACTACCTATAAGAAGTTACATTCAAAATTATAGTATGAACTACATTCTTGTTATATACCTTTATTTTTGCATCAACGCTATATTTTTCTTTTCTCCAACGTGTTTCCTCCTCCCTTAGTTTCTCCAGGTCATTTAGCAGGTCACCGCAGTGGATACTTAATTTTTCATTTTCCTCCTCCAGCTTTTTTATAACCACTCTGTTTTGCTCTTCTTTATTCTGTATACACTCCTTGGTGTCCTGTAGAATAGTACCACAAGGGCCGATAAACAAACAAAAAAAGGGGAGAACTAATCAGCAAATATAAACTGTGCAGTTTTACCCTCACAGCAGCTTGCTCTATATTTGATGGCCAAGGTCACCTGTGTACTTTTATTGGCCTCTTTTCATGCAGGTGGATGGGTCATATTTTTTCACTGGATGACAGCTTTGATGAGTACACATTTGCAAAGAGCCCATTAATTGATCAAGCTGCCTTTGATGCTGTCCCCAGCTATTTTTGAGACCCACACAGACATATCCTCCCAGACCTGGGTTTTATCAATTAATAATGCCAGTCCCATCAGAATCTAATTAAAAGAAGCCACATATTCACACTCCTACTTTCTTAGCTCCATTTCCATCATTAACTATTAATCTGAAAGTTATAAAGCTTGGAGTCTTAGCTTTAAAGCATCTTTATCAGAGTTTTTACATGTGAGAAAACTGTATGATACAGCAGAGCCTAAGGCAATTTTTCCTCTAAGCCTGTCACTCTCTGTGCCACAAAGGCTGACAAAGCTTAAAGGGGGACTTCAAAGCAACAGTCCTATAAAACTATGTACAAGTCAACACACCTTAACTTCTTGACTTTTATCTTTAAATTCTTTTTGCAAGTTATTGAATTCTTTCCTCAAAAACGCATTTTCTTCTTCTATTTCAACCTTCCGTTTTACAAGGTTATTTATTTCCTGTTTTAGTAATGATTCTCTCTGTGAAAAAATGTTGAATTATTAGTAAACTGGCATATCTTAGAAAAAAAAAATATTTTACCCTGTAAGTTCTAGATTTCAATTGCTAAAGTCAGGATGAACTTGCTTTCACAATAAAATCCATCAGCACAATTCTCATTTCTTATGACATGCCATAGATTTTACCTAAAATGTGCAAGTATGTTATCTATTTATAAGTTTAAGGTAAAAAAAAAAAAACAGACAAAAACAGGTCACTAAATGTTAACCTATACCAAGGAACAAACTTTCAAAATGTAAGCATACAACATGAAAAAATAAAATTGTATAAAACATTCTAGCAAAGCAAATTCATGTATATCCAAAATAACTACTACAAACTTTTTTGAATGTCATTTGGAAAACTTCTTCAGAAAAACTTCTATGGTTTTATGAAGGCAAAAATCATTTCAAAGGGGCCGGGGAGATGGCTCAGTGGAATAATCGCTTCCCTGGCAAGCGCAAGGGCCTGAGTTCAATCCATAATTCCGAAAAAAAAAAAAAAAAAGATAAAAATCATTTCAAAGAACAAAAACAGTTAAGTTTGTTTAGGTACTAAAAATATCTTACCCTACAGAAAGAATATTCATGATATTAATACTGCTGTAAGTTTTAGCCAAAGTCTTCTCATTAGCTAGAGATACCTAAATAATACGGATATAGATATATCCATACTCACCTCCCTTTTTTCTTTACAGTTTTCCTCTTAGAATATTTACACCTTCTGTTGAACTGTCTTAATTCTATCTGAAAGACTACATATAATACATAATATATCCCTGATTCCCTTGCATCCAATATCACATTTGCAACTTCCTACACAGTATCACTCTTTGGATTCACAGTATTTCAAAGTCACATGACAAAACAAATCCTGACACTTTATCTTTCCTAGATTTTTCAACTTTTGTCAACTGATCCATTTTGTCAACTAATACTTATTAAGCACCTACTTACTATCTGGGCTGAAAGACTATTTGAAGCATCCGCATCAGATTCAACAGTGTCATCTGTCTTTCAACCAAGCAGCAGAAATTTGCAAATAGATATTTTCATTTTGAGTTACAGGCTCAGACAAAACTGGTCTTCATTCCAACTCTGGCCTATCACTGACACTGATCTCTAAGTATAATAATGTACTCCTATTTTTACTTGTTATCTAAATTTCTCCATTGGAGTTGAGGATAAAGTGAAATGTGGGGTAAGGCTGAGGGATGAAATACAAAATGCACGGAGTTTAAGGAATAAGCTGATGATATCTTCTAAATCCTAATATTCTAAAGTTGTAATGTTAATGGTTGCTTGTATGTTACAAATAACATAAAACTATCTTAGATATTGAGTACTACAAAAATAACCTATAAAGTAGGTGAATAATAAAGAGAAAAAATAACCAAAAAGGTCCTGAACATAGCTGAAATACAACTGTATGATTATCTGGGGAGGCTATATGTTTGTTGCACATATTCTCTTATCTTTTAACACCTCCTAGCCACTAGGGTTTCCTGGAACTCTTTGGTTTTTTTTTGTTTTGTTTTGTTTTTTATTTTTGGTGTTTTGCAGAACCGGGAATTGAACTCAGGCTCTTGTGCTTGCCAGGCAAGCACGTATTCTACTGAGCTTCTCCCCAGCCCCCATAATCCTGGAAATCTGTTTCTTATCTTTCTCTTGCTTGTCTTTATAGTCTGAAGTCACATGCATTCATATTTAATATATATTGTAAGTTTAGCTTATTTTTAAACTAAATGTAAGTTATACCATACTACACATAATCTGGCTGTTTTTCTTCAATATGTGCTCCCAAATTCATCCATATAATTTATGGTTGTTACATAAATATGCTGTAATATATTTATCTGTCTTTGTTCAGTATATATTTCAGCTATTGCCCATTTGAGTGAGAGAAGGGTATATAAATAATGTGCTAAAAAATATTAAAAGCAAATCTACAGCTACAAGGAAAAATTCTTCCCAAAAAGTAGTTTTCAAACTATAAACACCAACTTAATAATGAGTCTAAATTAGTTTTGTCATCAGACTGACATTTTTTAATGGATACTGTACTTTTAAATGAAAACATTAAATGGAATGCAAGAATATTTAACATAAAAAGATGTCAATAAGAATAAACATATAAGAGGGCCAGTCAAATAGCTCAGCAGATGAAAGTGCCTGCAAGCAGGTGCAGGGGCCAGGGTTCGATCCCCAGGCCTGCCGTGCTAGTGCTGCCCCCCCACACCCCTGGGTACACTGAGATGGCAATTGAGAGTGGGTATGGTGGTACATCTCTGTTGTCCCAGTGCTTGGGAGGCTGTAAACAGGAGAACCACTAGGAATCCGATGTAGTAGTAAGACCCTGAATGCTAGAACCTTCCATAAAATACAGGGAAAAAAAGAATAAACATATAAAAATAAGCAGGGTCACTATACAAATTAAAATACTTCCCTATTTTATTCACATTTAAGTTGGAATCAAATTTTTTTATTTAAATACTGTGAAATTTATATTTGTGTAAATGTTATATGTTTACCTTTATCATGTATATCCAGGGCAACTACTATATGTAATTTTATTTTAAAAATACATATACATACATATATACACCAGGTAATAAAGTAAAATGTAAAAGTGTGGGAATCAAACTAATAGAAGTCTGAAAAATCTTTCTCTAAAACTAAACTTGCTATCGACCTTTCAAGAGTTCATATCACTGTTTCTCCATCAACATTTAAGACTCAGACTGGGAATCTTTTACAAATGCAGTAAGTATGAAGGACATCTCAACACAATTTTAAGTTTTTAATTTCCTGTTTTAATCAGTAGATATCAAATTGCATACTATATCATTAAACACCATAAAAATAGATCTGCCATGCAACAATAGCCCATCTATAACTTGCAATTGTTTTCTCTACTCACATGGAGGTCTTATCCTTGTTTAGACTCAACCTCCAACTCCTACATCCTCCATCAAAGCCTCCTTAACAACCCTTACATTTATAATCCCTGACATTTCTGAATGTCTATATTGGTTATATTACTCATTTGGCAAATAGCATACTGCCTAATCTTGTTTATTATTTCTCTACATACTCATTATTTTCAAATGATATTACTAGATATTACTAAATGTTACAGATAAGATCGAGACTGAATGATAAATTCAAAGATGTGAATATTATGATTCCTGAAAAAACATGCATATAAGTTCATCCTTTCAAAAAAGAAATGACAATACTTTATAGAATCCTATATCTATTCTGGACTCTAGAAAGGAGACAGAAATACCCAACTAAAAAGTTTTACAAGGGTTCTCCAATTAAATTGAGCTGTACTTCATAGGCATTGACACTAAGCATGATATCAAAGTTCATGTTTGTTTATAAGATATTAGATAAAGTATGGTATTTGGATGAATTATAAGGACAAACATAGGCCTAATTTATAAATTAAAGCTATAATAATTTGGGTTACTGGTACACCAAAACTACCATATCCAATAATTATGTTCATGAACATGGTATTATATTGCATAAATGATAATATTACACAAACATATAATTCCAAGAGGACTGATAAATTCTCAAAACTGTAACTCAACATATTTTAACATACTGTCCTAATAAATTACACTCTTAATATTCTAAGTAAGGAAAGCATACGTATATACAATTTAAAATACATCTTAAAACTTAAGATTTGTGAAACTTTTTCAATGAAACTTTCTAAATACCAGAGTAATCCTTAATAGCCTGGCTTGAATTAACAGTAAAATAGCAAATAAAAGTCAGAAGAACCACAACACATAGAGGATGACAAGAGAGGATATGCCGGGAACAAATAATTTATTACGGATAAGCAAAGAAATGGATAATTCAAATCATGGTCCAGAAACATGTATAGAGTAAGAAAAGAATAATCATTATGTATGATGCAGAAACAAAAATAAAATAAAATAAATAAAAAGAGAGGTGACAATATTAGACCCAAAACTCTACCTGGCAATATTTGTGAACAGATAATTTATTACTAATACTGAATTTCTTTCAAAATAGATATAAAATTTTTCATAAAAAATAAAAGTAATGAAATCACAACACTTAAAACGGTGGTAAATGAAAAGAGGAGAAGTAGTAAAGAAATAATAGCAATTGAAAACAAAGTCTTATTTCTGAGCAATAATCATTTAATTAAGGGCAACATACTTGGTTATGAGAAGTCATGTCATTTAATGCAATGGTAGAAGGGGAACTAGTTATACTGCTTATTTTACAACATTGACAAAGGTAAGCTATATTCTTATCAAAACAAATTGTATGATAATTCTTTATACTAGTATCCATAAAATACTATATGGTAACAGTAAAATTCAGTTGTTTTATGCAACCAGCTTAAAAAAAACTAGGGTGGCTGGGGAGATAGCTCAGTGGAATAAGTCTTGCCTGGCAAGCATAAGGTCCTGAGTTTGATTCCTGGTACCACAAAAAAAAAAAAAAAAAAAAATTAAAAAAAAAAAAAAAAAAAAAAAAAAAAACTAGGGAACATAACATCCTAGCAATTTAATTAGATACAAATTTATGACTTAAACTGAAAGAACATTTCCTCTCTAGGCTACAAGGAAGCAGAAAATAGAGTCTCAAGGTATGTGATTTCTCAACTAGTCCTTGTACACATCGCTGTAATGGATCAACATATGGGACTATCTCAGACTAACAAGTTTCTATACTGCAAAAGAATCAATCAATCAGTAGAGTTAAAGGACAGCCCACAGTATGGGAAAAAGAATTGTCAGCTACTTCTCAGACAGAAGACTAATATTTAGAATATACAAAGAACTCAAAAATCTTAAGCTCTCTAAAATTAGACATCCAGTCAAGAAATAGGAAACAGAAATAAGCAGACACTTCCCAGAGCAACAAGTACAAACAGTCAACAAACACATAAAAAATGCTCATCATCTCTGGCAATTAAAGAAATGCATATTAAAACAATGCTAGGATTCTATCCGACTCCAGGAAGAATGGCAATCACTCAGAAATGAAATAGTAACAAATGCTGGCCAGGTTGTAGAAAAAAAAAAAAAGGAAGCCTCATTCATTATTAGTGGAAACATAAACTAATACAACTATTATACTGTAAGGCCATTTCTCAAAGAACTGAAATTAGAAATTCCATATGACCCAGTGATTCTTCTCCCAGGTATCTTCTCCAAAGAACTTATGACATGACATCACAACAACAGATGCATGCACACCAATGTTTAGAGCAGCACAACTCAAAGCAGCTAAATCCTCAAAACAGCCTGTACCACCATCAACAGATGACTGAATAAACAAAATGTGCTGTCTCTACTATGTTATGAACAGTGACAAATTCAAGACATCTTTAGGAAAGTAAATTTACCTGGAGAATACAAGGTGGAGTGAAATAAACCAGACACACAAACCTAAATAACATACGGTAGCTGATGTATCTCTGTTTTGAATAAGGCGAAGTACAAACACAGAGAATAGTGAAGGCTGTATACAAGGGGACAAGGAGCTAGATCTCTTGCAACAGGAAAGTAATCCAAGGGGAAAAGTACAAGGGATGAGGAGGAGATGAGAAGGAAATAAGTAAAATAAGGTTATGCCACATACAAGAGCCTAATAACCTCAATTAATATGAACATTAAATATTATAATGAGCTGAAATTTACAATATCAAGAAGAATGAAAAATGGAGAAGAATGAGATAGTGGAATTGAAGGAAGAGGGAAGGAGAGGGATATATATATAACCACTCACCAAGATGATTATAAACTGCATGAACTGCAAACATTTAATAATAAAATCATTTTTTAAAAATCTCACACTTAAAGATTATTTACCTCAGTTGTTTGTATCATTTGGTTAATTTTATGTGTCAACTCGGCTAGGCTAGGCTAAGGAACTCAAAATACCCAGCATAGATGCAGTGAAAAATTTTTCAGATATAACTAACATTTGAA
>NW_004524620.1:11199979-11202029 GCF_000260255.1 Octodon degus | reverse complement strand
AAAAAAAAAAAAAAAAAAAAAGAACAATACAATGGATTTTTTCCCACTGACAAGCCTTCATTGCTTTCAGGATGCATCAGTCCCTCCTCAGGCAGGTAAGGTCACCCAAATGCTTTTGGCTCACTCCACATCAACAACCCCTTCTAGCGTGGTATCCCACCAGATGCTTCTCCAGACCCACTCCACGATATTCTTCCTTTCTCTCCTCCTCCACCCTACCCAAAAGCCCAACCTCTTGAATTTCATCAGCCATATCTTCCTGCATCATCTCCTAACCCATCACCTTCTGTTGCCTCCAACTCTACAATGGATTTTTTTTTTTTTTTTCAGAACCAGGGATTGAACTCAGGCCCTTGCGCTTGCCAGGGAAGTGCTTATTCCACTGAGCCATCTCCCTGGCCCCTACAATGGATTTTTTAAAAGAGTTTGTTTCTTTTAAAGATAAATAATATTAACAAACTCTTAGCTCAACTAACAAAAAGAGAAAATAAAAATTAATGCAACTAGAAATGCAACTTGCAGCATTACTACAAACACACTAAAAACCGTAAGATTAAATTATGAAACCTAAAAGAAACAGATAAATTTCTAGACCTATACAAACTACAAAAAGTGAACTAAGAGGATATAAAGGTTTAAACAGATCACCAAAAAACAATTAAAATAAGGCAGAAGTATATAATTGCCTCCTCAAAAAAGGCCATGGCCACATGAACTTACACCACAATGTTGAAGAAAAACTAACACTAGTGCTATTTAAATGATTTGAGGAAGTAGAAAATAAGTAACACTTTGAAATTTATTCTACAAAGCCTGTATCATTCTGATACCAAACCTGGATGAATCAACAAAGCAGAGAACAACAGAAAGTATCCTTGATGAACACTGATACAAAAAATCCTCTATAAGATTCCTGCAAACAAAATTCAACAAGAAACATAAATCAATAAATGTAAGACATCACATAATTATAATGCATGCACAGGGAGAGAAAACATGCTCTCAGGCTTTCACAGAGAGCAAATTGGTCAAGGAATGGCCATGACTCATCCACATGGCTGACACTGACAAAGGATCTACAAACTACAGTATAGGGTTACAGGATCAATCCTGAGGGGATTTGACTGATCTTATCAGATACAAAAGTTACATTTCTTGTTATATAGGTCTTGCTTTATCTTGGTCTTAAGCATCCAGCAGAAAAGTATAAAAACGAAGTATAAAAAGTAAAGCCATATTAATATGCTAAGCTATAAAAGGCTCAAGTCAACAACTTCTGACATTGTCAGTCTTATGGAAAACCCACTATTATGAACTACTGGACTATATTGGAATATTTTGCTGAATTCACACACCTACAATATTTAAATGGCAATGGAATACCCTTCTCTGACAAAACCAAACAATAAAGGGGGATAGAAATGAATGACCATTTTTCTATCTGTATATTCATTATAGTTAGGATAGATATACAGCTGCATTCTCTTAATTCAATGAATAGAGAGATTTGTTTTAACTAGTGTTTGCGGACAGGAGATGACTCAGTGAAATAAGCGCTCTCCTGGCAAGTGCAAGGGCCTGAGTTCAATCCCCAGTTCGACACACACAAAAAAAATTAAAGTAAAAATAAAATAAAAATAAGAGGAATAAGCAGCAGACCTCTCCCACCCTGCCCGCCGAGTAGGAATTTCTGCCGTGTTCCGGGAACCCCCAGACCCAGTCCTAGCCCAAGTCCGGTGAGTGTGTGGGAGAGCTTCCTGCTACTCTGCGCCAGCGGGACCAGTCCCAGCCCAGGTGCAGCATGGGCCCAACCACTCCCACCCCCTTGGGATGTCCCTCAAGACTCCGTGGACCTCCCCCACCCCGCCTGCCAAGTAGGAATTTCTGCCACACAGGGAACACCCAGACCCAGTCCTAGCCCAGGTCCCCTGAGTATGTGGGAGAGCTTCCTGCTACACTGTGCTGGTGGGACCAGTCCCATCCCAGGTGCAGGGTGGGCCGGACCCTCTCCCAACCCCTTGGGACGCCTCCCACCACTCCGCAGCACCTC
>NW_004524620.1:11194278-11194822 GCF_000260255.1 Octodon degus | reverse complement strand
TAAGAATGATAAACTGCAAGCCTTTATATTGAAGTGGATGCCACTTGAACATATACTCATAAGTGAAATAAACCAGACCCGCATGTGTAAATATCGTATAATTTCCCTAGTATAAGAACTCAAAAGAAGAAAAACAAATAGAAAGTTATAATACAAGTAAAAGGAAAGCAGGATTTCAAGGACTAACTAATCAAGAAAGGGAAAGGTTAAGAGCTAGGAAACATGACAATGTCAAGCCATACAGTTATATGTAAAAAATGAGGAAGGCAATGATCCTGAGAATATTCAGAAGATTCTTTAATCTTGCAGTTAATTGGAAAGATTCTCACCCTAACTATTTATGCTAATACCTGTGAACTAAGCTACTGCACTGCAGATGGTAATTTATAATGGTAGTTTCATGTTTGGAGTACCTGTCATTCTGGTATTCTGAATATGGGTTGCTTGTCATGACATGCCAGTTGCTGCTATGATGTCTCTCACATAGGTGGATGTTCAAGAAGAAGGGGGTGGTGAAGGAAAGCAAGAGACAGGAAAAGGAATA
>NW_004524620.1:11188173-11193123 GCF_000260255.1 Octodon degus | reverse complement strand
GATTTGATTTGAAACTGTCTCATTGCTATCTGTTTATCAATAAAATTATGAAAATAAAGGAGTTGTGATATTTAGGTGTTGTGCTAAATATACTCTTTTCTTATGATATATACCTGTTAGTACTATATAGAAAATAAACCAGTAAGTGCAATAAGGAAAAAAAAAAAAGAGGAATTAGCATAGAGCACTATATGAATATAAATGAAGGCCAAATAATTCAATATGAAGAGATCAAGAAAAGTTTACAGCAAAAGCATTTCAGGTTAGTAATTGAAATTGTCAAAACAATGCCAGTTTTGTTTTCATTTGTTCATTTGTTTTTGTGCAGGGTCTCACTACACAGCCCATATTCATAGTGATCCTCCTGATTTCTGCCTCCCTAGTGGTGGGATTACAGGAGTGCACTACCATGCCCAGACTCCATCGCTGGCTCAGTGCACCCAGGGGCAATTGCTGGTATGGTATGCGGAACCAGGGATTGAACGCTGGCACCTGTGCTTACCTAAGCAAGTGCTTAGTCCACTGAAGTATACTGCCAGCCCTAACAATGCCAGTTTTTACAAGGGTTTCTGTATTTGTGTGTTTTTATGCTATGGGGATAATTAAATTTACTTTTATTATGATTTGTGTCTAGATGTCTCCCCAAAGTCTCATGCAGCCATGGAGCACACTTCTAGAGTTTTTGATTGATTCATGGTCCAATGATGAGATTATGGGTGTGAGGGCTCCACCCACCCAGGGATGGCAGCCTGCATACTAAAATGTAAGGGAGGGAGGGAGGTTTGCTCTCTCTCCCCTGCTCCCTTTTGCTCTTGCTGCCTTTGCTGTCTTCTGCAGCCATGAGCTGCTGCCCTCTCCCATGTGCCACTCTGCCTTGAAGTCAGCTGAGTATAAACTGATACCTTGACAAACTGTGAGCTAAATAAACCTTTCCTTCCTTAAAATAATAATAATAATAGTAGTAGTAGTAGTAGTAGTAATAATAATGCAGGATAAAAATCACATACTCACACTAGATGTAGGGAAAGCCTTGAACAAAATTTAAGAGCCCTTCATAATTTAAAAAAAAAAAAAACTAGACAGGGCAGGGGAGATAGCTAAGCAGCCTAAGCACCTGCCTGACAAATGCAAGATCCCTAGTTCAATCCCTGGTACCCCCAAAAAATTAAATATTGAAGGATCTTATTTCAATATAATTAAAGCTATACATGACATAGCCAACATCACATTAAATGGGTAAAAACTAAAAACATTTTGTTTAAAACAGGAGTCCTAGCCATCTCCCTCAGGCCATGCATCAGTACCATGATCAGTGTGTGAAAGAGCGAAGCTTCATCTGTATTTACAGCCACTCACCACCACTTGCATTACCACCTAAGCTCTGCTTCCTGTCAGATCAGTGGCAGTAGTTGAGGCTTACAAGAGCAAACCCTAGGAGGACTGTGCACACAAGAGATCTAGGTTGCGAGTTTCATTTAAGAATCTAATACTTGATGATCTTAGGTGGAACTAAGGCAGTGATGCTAGCACTGAGATACAGCAAAAAAAAAAACAGACGAATAATAGAAGAGAGATTTGTATGCACAGAGACCATGGGAAATCAAATGTATGTGGAATCATATTAAAACCTCATCTGTAAAGTGGTAAGAAACAATCAAGCTGCTGTTGGCAGGTAGCAACTGAGTTAATGTACTTCAGTTGCAAAGCTACCACAGCTTCAGGTGCTACGCTTTTTGTCAGAATGCAACACTTAACTTTAGTCACGGCATGCCTGCCTACTAACTTATTTACCATTTCTATTCATGCCTATTTCCTACACTGTGTACTTTTCCCAGTCTATGTTGGTAAGTGCAAAAGCTAACTCCAGCCAAAATAAGTTAAATAAAAACAAAACAAACAACAACAACAACAACAACAAAAAAAAAAACCACTGGAGAGCTTCATTGAAAAAGAAGGAAAAAAATCCAATGATGAGACAGTGCAGAATACTGTCCAAAAGGAAAGGTTTATTTAAAAGAAAATACCAAGGGTCCTATTTAAATTAAGGGTTATTGTAACAGATGACTCACATTCCCTAAACTAATTTTAAAAGATGATGTGGTGGGATAAGATGCAGGGTTTTCTGCAGGGAAAGCAACCAAACTGAGATTATGGAAGAGACAGGACATAAGCAGCACACTTCGGATGTCACTGTCTCACATCAACTATAGATAGTACCATATAGTTTCTTAAAAACAAGCTCGTGGCTCCCACTAATTCAGAATTATCATGAGTTGTGTTATTATATATCACTATTCTACACAGCTAAGTTAGGTAGCTATTGACAGTCAGACAGGGCTAGGCCCTCAAGGGAATCAGTGCAAAAGATGAGAACACATTACATTACAAATGTGGCTGAAGACACATCTGTCAAAGGCCAGACCTCAAGATAAAACATGGATGGAAGACTGCCATCCTCACAGATCAGTAAAATTAATTTTATTAAAATGACCTCATTACCAAAAGCAATCTACAGATTCACTGCAATTGTCACCAAAAGTCCAATGGTATTATTCACAAAACTAAAAAAAAATGATACAGAAATTAATATGGAAGTGCAAAAGACCTAGAATAGCCAAAGCAATCCTGAACAAAAAGAACAGTGCAAGAAGTATCACAATTCCTAACTTCAAAATATACTAAAAAGCCATTGTAACAAAACCAGGCTTATATGGGCACAAAAATAGACAAGTGGACCTAGCAAACAGAATACAGGACAGAGAAAAATCCATGCAATTAACGTCATCTGATTTTTAACAAACCAAAAGCATGTTGGGAAAAAAAAGACAGTCATATCAATAAATCGTGCTAGGAAAAACGAATATACGTAAAAAATTCAAACTAGATTCCTATCTCTAACCTGGCATAAAAAAAATCAATTCACAATGAAACAAAACTCAGACATTAAGATTTACAAATTTGAAACTCCTAGAAGAGAACATAGAGGCAAGCTTTGAAGCTGTAACACAAGCAAAAGCTTCCTGAATAAGATTGCAACAGCCAAGAAAATAATAGTAAAAATCAACATATACGGTTCAATCAAAATGTAAAGCTTCAGCATAACAAAAGAAACAACAAAGTGAAGAGACTGCCTATACGTTGGGAAAAAAACTTTCCTAACTATCAGTGCCACAAAAGATTAATACCCAGAATACATAAAGAATTCAAAAACACAACCTAATCACTAAATGGGCCAAATGAATTCAATAAATACTTCCCAAAAGAGGAAGTACAAATGGCAAACAAGCATATGAAAAATGTTCAATATCTTTAGCTATTAGGAAAGTGCAAATAAAAATTCATTGAATTCCATCTAACCTTAGAAAGAATATTATCATACGAAAACATGCTGGTAAGGGTGAACGTGAAAAGGGAACGCTCTACACTGCTACTGGGAATACAGGTTAGTACAACCATTATGGAAATTCCTACAGGGGTTCACCAAAAGTAAAAAACAGAGCTACCACGTGAACCAGGTATACCACTCCTCAGTATATTCACAAAAGAATTAAAGTCAGCATACTATAGAGATATTAATATTCACACTGCAGCACCATTCACAATAGCTAAGCTATGGAACCTGCCTAAATGCCTAGCAACAGATGAATACATAAATAAAACTAGGTAGTTAGAGAGATAGACAGACATACTGCAAAATTATAAGGCCATAAAGAAGAACAAAAATCGTGTCATTTTCAGGGAAATGGGTGAAACTGGAGACCATAATGTTAAGTGAAAAAATCATACAAAGTCAAGTATCACCTGCTTCCTCCCATATGAGGAATCTAAGGTTAAAGTAAAGAGGCAGCTATGACATGAAAAAGGAAGACTATTACAGAACAGAAGGGGAAGAGTACAAAACTTGGGCAATAGAGATGATCAAAATTTATTTATATGTACAAATGTCAAAATAATATGGACTAATACGAACTAATAAAAGTTTAAATACAAAATAAATGTGGGTCAATTTAACCCAATCATTTGAAGGGCTTAAGAAATAGACTACAGTTCTGTGGGACAGAAGCAATTCTAGCTTCACAGCGACTAAAGATTCATGTCGCAACATCAAATCTCTCCTCGGTCTCCACTCTGCCACCTTGCTCTGCAGAATTCTAACTTGCTAATCCAAAACTATGTAATCAATGGCTCTCTTATGAAAGAAAATAGGAAAATATATACCACTTATGAAAGCCAATTATTTCTATAGTTTCTATAGTAAATTGAATATCACTAAAGTATTGCAAACAACATCAATGGATACTAAAAAATGCCAAAAAATAAAAAACATTAAATATTATTATTTCTTAAAGTTTATTACTCAGTGCAGAGATTTCTAAAATGAACTGGGATTATAGATCTTATTCAATCCTGCTATTCCCCTCCTGGATATTTTTCCAGAAGAACTGAAAACATCATGCCACAGCAATATATGTGCACCGATATTTATAGAAGGACAATCTGTCATAGCTAAATCTTGGAAACACTCCAAATGCTCATTAATGAGAAATGGACAAAAAGATGTGGTATTTTTATACAGTGGGGTATTACTCACCTATAAAAAAGATCAACTTCAGACTATTATAGGTAAATAGCTACAACTAAAGACCATACTTATAAGAGAAATAAATCAGCACCACTTGTGTAAACATCATATTGTCTCCCTAGTGTAAGAGCCTGAAAGAGTAAATAAGATCTGAAAGGTACAATGGCTGCTGTGAAAGAAGTAGAAACTGTTCCAAGGGAAGGAACAACTTGGATAAGGGAAAGGAGAAAGGAAAGAAAGGAGGAAGGGAAAAAAGAAAGATATATGTATATACATAGGATAGCTTGGATAATTTCACTGCTGACTTTTGCACATCTACTGAAAGGAGTACTTAACGCTTCTCTTTGTGTTTTTTTAATTTTTTTTTT
>NW_004524620.1:11163302-11183470 GCF_000260255.1 Octodon degus | reverse complement strand
GCAGAAAATCCTACTCGGCAGGCAGGGTGGGGGAGGCACTGCGGAGTGGTGGGGGGCGGCCCAAGGGGCTGGGAGAGTGTCCGGCCCACTCTGCGCCTGGGCTGGGACTGGTCCCGCTCACGCAGGGTAGCAGGAAGCTCTCCGCACGCTCACCGGACCTGGGCTAGGACTGGGTCTAGGGGCTCCCGGAACTCGGCAGAAAATCCTACTGGGCGGGCGGGGTGGGGGAGGCACTGCGGAGTGGTGGGGGGCGGCCCAAGGGGCAGGGAGAGGGTCCGGCCCACTCTGCGCCTGGGCTGGGACTGGTCCCGCCGGCACAGGGTAGCAGGAAGCTCCTATACTCTTTAAAAATTAAAAAAATTTTAAAAAAAGATAGACACTCAAACAAGTTTATTTTAAATTGGACCCTTGACTTACAAATTCAGTTCATTCTCAATGGCTGTTTGTAATTCAAGTTGATTGTAAATCACAACGAATTTTCCCATAAATAATGGAAATATCTATAATATGTTCCAAACCTCCTGTAACACCACTTAAACAAACTTTTCATATCAAAAAAGGGTTGCATAATGTGTGTAATTTACCAGCAACACCAATAATTTCCCTAGCATATTCACCACAAAGTTATAAAATGTGCCTAGTGTACCAGAGACAGCAGTTCCGTGCTATACTCACCAGACGAGCTGACATCTTTGGCTTGCAGGAAGACAGGATGGAATGCAAGGTGGTTACTGTTCAAAGGAGTACATAAGGACATCAGGAATCTAGCTCCCCAGTGTTCTTTCTCTCCTTGGGAGAGTCTGTAGCCCTCCAGGCCCTGCTTCTGGCTCACCAGGTTGTAACCTTTTCAGAACTAAAAACTGGTCTAAGGTTGTCTACTTTTGTCTTTTCTTTAATGCTGTTTTGTAATATGACATGACACTGTCATTAAATAAGTGAATGCAACAATTGGCTTTTTGTCTCTCTGGGTTGGTCTTATCTACAAATGTCTATAGATCTGTCCATTTTTTAAAAATCTCATGGGTGAGCAGGAGCACTGTCCATGATGAGGAAAGCCTTGAGTGATAAGCCTTTGTCTTCTAGGTATTTCTTAAAAGTAGGAAAGGAAGCCTCCCTGATCCACTCAAGAAAAAGTACTCTTGTTATCCAAGTTTTTCCACTAGAACTACACAGGATCCCAGCCTATTCTTCATAACTTTGTCTTGTATACACTCTGAGGGTCTCAGAGTGATAAACCAAGAAAGGATTTATCTTGAGATCACCACTTGCATTGGCACATAGCAATAAGGTTAGCCTATCTTTCATAGGCCTAGGGTCTGGCACGATCTTCTCTTCCTGGATAATGTATCCTTTCCTGGGCATTTTCTTCCCGAAATGGCCAGTTTCATCACAACTGAAAACTTGATGAGAGCAAAAGCCATTTCTCTGTGTCATCATTTCCAAGTGGTATACTGCAATTTTCAGCAGCCCTTTTATCAGCACTGGCAGTTACACCATACCGAGTTACACAATAAATCCCAGTTCTCACTTTAAAATTCTAAAATCATCCATTACTGGGAAGAAATATTTCATCATCATCATCACTCATTGATGGATTATCTTTTACAAGATCTGCATTTATAGCCCTAGCTTTTTCACAATTACAGACTCAGAGAGGCTATAACCTGCTGTCTTCTTTTCATTTATCCACACCACCAACAGCAGCTCCTCTTCCTCATGTAACAGTGTTGACCATGACTTTAGCAACACAAGCTTCCTTATACAAATCTTTTCTGTGTATGAGTGTCAAGATGGTAGATTTCAACATGCTGTACATATTAGCACAACTGGTCATACAAATACCACCCTCATATTTCTCTCCAATTTCCTTCATTTTGATTATGATTGCTTTCCTTACCTTCCCTTCCTTCCTTGGCTTCTTTTCTTAGCTTTTTGGAGGCCATTTGTATTCCAGTAATTATAGCAATTTTATAAAGAACTGGCCAAAATCACATCCACAAACATGCACATCTGAGCTCAGACTGATACTTATGCATGCCTACATATGATTTTCTAGCTTCTAGAGTCTTTGTTTACAACCACACAAGGGCCAGTACTTGCGTTATAATTCAAGGCTTTGGTCATAAGTTAAACCTAAAATTTCAATTGTAACTCTAGTTGTTCATATGTGATGCCCATTGTCACTCAAGGGTCCAATGTACATGTTTGCAATACATAATTACTGAATTCATTGTTGGGGAACTGATACATAATTTTTTGGAACCAGGAATCAAACTCAGGACCTTGATACATGTATATAACATACCTCAATTCTTTTTTTTCCTCTTCCCTTCCACCCCTTTTTTAAAAAGTATTTTTCCAGCATCAATTTCTTTCATTTATTTTACAAGTCTCTAAAGTTAATTATCATGAGCAAAAATTATCAATACAGAATCAATAATGAAACTTTCTATAAGAAAATACAACTTTTGAGAAAGACAAATTCCAAATTGATGTATCATATTAACATCTATATTTCATTTTAGAAAAAATTTCTATGGACATAGGAAATAAAACTAGAATAAAACCTTATCTAAAGTGAACTTCTACCTTTAATTCTATAATAAAATTCTACAATATAACAAATGTTAGATCAAAGTTATCATGACTCTTTAATTGAGAAGAGATTCAAAAATCAGAAAGCATACCCAACACAAAGCTACCCCCATTCAACTCAGAAAATTTCCTTATATGGTTTTTAAGATGTTTATGTCTTAAAAATGATTCCCAGAAGCACAGTCCACTTACATCAGTACCATAACAACATACTGATTATAGGACTACATATAATCTTGTATGTAGTATTATGTAATTATATATTTCATAATTTACTGATTATATGTAAAAGGATTATATAATTTTCAAAGATACAATCAAAGCATTCATTATTTTTATCTTTTCTACAAATTTAAAAGGTAAATGATAACTGCAAATAATAAAACAATGAATAGCACAGATGTAAAACTATAATATTTCCATAAGAGTTTTAGTGGGCAAATATAAAAGCCTACTAATTCATAAAATAAGTAGGCTGTACTATTATATTATACAAAATATAATAATGAAGAACAGACTGATTCTAGAGACTTCAAGATAGCAATACTTTAACCCACAACCCTAATACTCTTAAAGAACATTACTGTAAAAATTATTTCAATATTTTATTAACACGAACCTGTTGCAATTCTTGTATTTTTGCATCTTTCACTTGTAAAATTTCTAGAACTTTTCTGTCTTTAGCTTCAGATTTCTGTTTTTCTCTAGAAACAATTAGACAGTTTATTAGTCATAATTGCCACCTAATCCTTTGAATGTTAATATCCCAATAATGAATATAACTTTAAAATGCTGATAATTAAATCTTCGGTTGACAGACCTTTCAGAATCAATCACAAACCATATGGTAAGTGATGGCAATTTATAATGACAACCAAGACAACTTTATACTAAAATAACAGTTAAGTTTATAGATTGAGACATATGATTTTAATGTATAATACAACTTAGCCCTGATTCCAATGACCTAGAATTCCATTACTTTTAACATAATTAAGAAATACCTTCTTAATATAAACTATTTATAAATAATATTAACTATAGACTATCACTATTTCTTAAGTAATAGTTTCAATAATAAGAGGTTCAGAGCTCCATTAGTAAACAATATTGTATAACTACAACTTTGGATTGCTCCCACCTTCCCACACATTTCTAGTCATTGAGAACACTACTAACTAAATGGCAAGAGAGTTATACCTCCAAAGCACAGGTTTCCGGTAAAGTCATAACATGTAAAACACAACTACCTTCTAAAAATAAATATAATTTTAAAGAAGAAAGAAGGGAAAAGAACAAAAGTCTGAAGCAGTTACATCCAGAATTGACACTGGTTAATTTATATCATAAATGGGGAGAAATTAACTAGAAAAAGATTCACAGATGTAAAACATTTTAAATAGGTAAAAAATAACAATGTGTGTCTAAATCAGCTGTGTGTCACAGAATTTATAGATAAGGAAGAGATAAGGAATCTTCCCTTAAAGAAAAATGCAGAAAATGCCTCAGGAAACACAAAAGGAGTATCAGGAGAAACACCAATCATAAAAGCATACAACTGGTTATAAGAGATAAGGTCAGGAGGGATAACAGTTTATAAAAACATTTAAATTCTAATAAATTAGCATAAGTTCACATTTGAGGTTCTCTCTTCTCTAAATATATAATATTAATAGAAAATATATAAGAAACATAGCTTTCTCTGTGAGTCACAAATGAGGCAGAAATATAAAGAATAGAATGCTATTTGTTATTCTTTAGGTCCAGCCATAGGCTAAGGTAGAAAGGCAAAAAGGAGCTTGGCTTCAGAGATATTGGGAATAAAAGTACCTTGTTCATATGTAGAACGCCAGGGTCACTGTTTAAAGCCAAGACTAGGGTGAGGATTCTAGCTTATAAAGGAGATTGGTAAAAGTTTCTACCTACCCTTGCTAGAAACTAAGGATTATATCAAAGTGTTTACAATGGCAGAAGTTTACAGATATCATGCCCCAATCAGAAATTGTAATATAAAGCTGGGCATGGTGGCATGCCTATATCCCCAGTAATAGGAAGGCTCAGAAAAACACCACGAGTTCAAGGCCAGTCTGGGCTACTTAGCGACTTTAAGATTTCAAGGCCAGCTTGCCAAAAAAAGAAAGAAAGAAAGAAAGAAAGAAAGAAAGAAAGAAAGAAAGAAAGAAAGAAAGAAAAAGGATTATAACACTCTACAGCTGAGGTATTACATATACCACCTCAACTCACTTTTGGCAAAGTGCCCCAAATTACACACATAAAACATTTCAGGAACAAAGATGGGTTGATACTGACCAATCAGTGCCAATCCTAAAATTTAGAGAAAAAAATGCATTAGACAAAGAAGATTCATGAAGAGGAAGAGAACAACAACCTTAGAAACCTTACCTCTCTAGATGTGACAACAATGAAAATAATCTAAAACATAAGAACTCACATACACCAACACATGACCTCAACAATCAGAAGGGGCAATTCTCTGAACAAAATGAAAGTAACAACATACTGAAAAAGTAACTTTTAAAATAAGTTAAAAGTGCTTAAAAACAAAAAAATAAATACTAAAAGGACAAATAAATCAGTCAGATGCATGTAAACAATTATTAGAAGGCTTAAATTTGTTTTATAATCACTGAAGCACAACCTAAAACTAGACAAAGATAATTAATGAAATAAAAGTACTAATGAGATATTCATATACTACACTGCACAGAAAATAATGAGCTTTAAAATATGACGGCACAGTTGAGACATACAGGTTTTACTCAGAAATTCTAAGATATCCTAAACATTCCAGAAATAAAAATAACAAGATAAAAGATAAAGCAATATTTTCAGAAGAAATTGCTAGAATGGTTTAGAATTAAACTGTCCTCAGATTGGGAGTATACTTACTAGAATAATAAAAAGGACAGCACACTTCATACATTAATCCATGGTTCATTTAACACATGCTATTTATTGAGCACTTACTAAGGTAGGTATTGCCCTTGATACTAGAGATAAGGTAGTAAAAAAATATAAAACAAAGGGGCCAGCCAGATAGCTCAGTGGACTACAGTGCCTGCTTAGGCAGAGCTTAGTGGCTGGTGGTTCCATCAGGGGCATGCCACACCAGCCCTGCCCCTAGGGCATGCTGAGAGGACAGGGTGTGGTGGCAGGCTGCTGCAATCCTATTACTTCCCAGGCTGAAAGCAGGAGAATCACTAGGAGTCTGATCTGTGTAGTGAGACCCTGAAGATCTTGCACTCAATACATAAAAAAAGTATAAAAAAATAGCCTATGGAATTAACATTCTAAGAAAGTCATAGTGAAAATAAAACATATATAAGAGAATATACAGTATATCAAATCATTGTAAGTATGAATATAAATAGGGTAACTAAGAAAGGCAACAAGCTTCCTTTTTCACTACTAACGTCACATTTATACTGATGGTTAACAAATGACTCTGCTGATAGGCAATACTTGATCAGAGAACTAAGGAAGAAAATCAGAGTCATGAATACCTCAGGATAGTTTTCCAAACCAGGAAAATAACAGAAAGTACAAACACACTGAGGCAAGAGCATATAGAAATCCCTCTTATCACTGGGCATGTGTTTAAAAGCCACCCGTTTGACTACCCAAAACTACAGAGAGAACCAGGCTTTATATATGTTGTGATACACACATATTTAGCATAATGTTCAATTTATAAGTTTGGCACAGATCTACAATAATAGCATAAAGCAATGTTAGTAATACACCATAATAAAAATGTATAAATATTTTCTCTTAGTTTAACCCTATAATTTGCCATTTAATATTTCTAGACAACAACAGACTGAAGATAAATGAAACCACTGAAAGCAAAACCACAGACAAAGAAGGGCAGAGGAACTACTAACTGCTATATTCAAAGAATAGCCAAAAAATAAGAAAGTTTGTAATAAGAGGGAAAAAGGCCAATTGGGATAAAATAATATTTGGCTTTGTAGACCCTTTGAAATTCAGTTCTGACTCTCAATGAAATAAGACAGTGTAGTGTTAAGCCAAGAAATCAACACAATACAAATTAACATTTATAAAATATCATACTGGCTGGTGAATTAAAGACAGACATCAAGTGTCAAGAGTGAAAACAAAAGGCCAGTTACCAAGCAAGCACAATACCTCAGACTAAAGTATGAGTGAAAAAGAAAAGAGGGAGGGGCTTGATGATGTTGAAAAGTGATCGATGCTTTTGAAGCAGACTTAAAAGGATTGCTTGATATATTAGTATGAGACATAGAAAAAAAAAAGAGTGAAGCTAAAACCGTCTATAAGGTTTGATGAACAACTAGAAATATGGAGTAGATATTATCTGAAATATAAGCAAAGGAGATAAGCCAACACTACACTTGTGGACTGAACATATAAATTAAGAGATGGATTAATCAGCACCCAAGAGAAGTCAACAGTTGGACAAAAACCAAATCCGAAATCAGTAAAGAAGTTAACACTACAGACATAACTTTAGGAGTTTAGGCCCTAAGAGTAGATGAGATCTCCTAGGGAGTGATTTTGAACAAATCAAATCTGAGGATTGAGTCTTACAGCAATCTCTCAGTTATTGGTTGTAAGATGGTAAAAAGAGGTCAAACAGAAAATGTTATTAAGAAGACAAGTCAGGAATATAAGAGAAGAATCAAGGATAAAAGTGAAGTCTTCGGAGAAGAAATTAAGTACCAACTGTGTAAAATGTGGCAAACACATTAAAAAAAGATAAGGACTGAAAATCAACTGCTAGATTTAGCAATACTAGTCACTAATGATCTTGACAAAAGTTGTTTAAGGAGAATGGTGAGTATAAAATCTTAATCCCTAATGGGAGTGAGTAAAAACTCCTCTTCAGAGGGATTTTACTATTTAAAAAAAGAAAGAACAAGGGCCGGCCACATAGCTCAGTGGACTGCTTAGGCAAGTGCAGGGACTGGGGTTCGATCTCCAGCATGTCATGCCAGCTCCGCCCCCAGGGCGCACTGAGACAGAGATTGAGACTGGGTGTGGTGGTGCATACCTGTAACCCCAGCACTTGGAAGGCTGAAAACAGGAGCATCACTATGAGTGCAATCTGTGTGGTGAGACCCTGTAGACCCTGTACTAAATACATACAAATAAAAAGAAAAAAGAAGGTACTGTTATCCAAGGGAAAATAATCCCCCAAAAAGTTCTGTATTTTGGTTTTTTGTTTACTTGTTTTTAACATGGGAAATAAAATTTTTGTGTGTAGGCTGACAGGAATGATTTAGGACAGACAAAGATATGGTTTATAAGTAAGAGGAGGGAGAACTGCAGATCAACATCCTTTAACTACTTGATGCTTCTATTCTTTGTTTAGACTTACGAGTACAAATAATTCTTGAAAATAAATTAAAAGAGAGAACATGAGTACAGATTCAGATATATATATTGATATAATTGGTCATGGAAAGGAATAAAAGCTCTACCCTGAGCTGCTTGTTTCTTAATGGTATAGTAAGCAAGAGTATGCATCACATGAAATTGAGAATGGAAAAAGAAGGTTTGGAAGTTGAAAGATGAAAATATTTCAGGGTAATGGTATATAGTAAGTGGGCCAGGAAGACTAGCAGGCAGGACTATGAATCACTGTCAAAAATGGTGGTCAGAACTTGCATAAGACCAGCATCATTATGGTTCTGGGATTTACTCTAGACACACTCAGTTCTCTGGATGTATTACAAATACACAATAAATAAGATTTGTAAAAAACAATGTTGGAAACAGTGCAAGCATATGAACTATCATTATTTATTTTTAATATCTATACATTAGCCCACTTTATTTTGTTTCCTACCTAATAAGCATTAATAACACATTTCATATGTAAGTGCAATCCACTGTCTTCAACTAAACTTTCAGTAAATCTTTCTCTTATAAACAGTGAAATTTAACATACTGTCAGAAAATTAATACCCCCTTTTATTTCATAGTTAGAATTTTAGCACTCAGCAACCTTATATTTTACAAAGGGGCCAACAAGTTTACTGGAAGAAAGATGGTCTCTTTAATAATAAATGGTGCTGGAAAAACTCTGGGTAACCATGTCTGAAGACTAAAACTAGACCCATGTCTATCACCATGCACTAAAGTCCAAATAGATCAAAGATCTAAATATTAAAAGAGAAACACTAAATTTCTTAGAAGAGAAAATAAGTAAAAATCTTGAAAACACAGGAATACACAGAGACTTCATGAACAAAATCCAAACTGCACATGAAACACTTCCAAGAACAACTGGGTTACCATCGTATTAGGAAGCTTTTGCATACCAAAGCAAATCATGAACAGAGTGAAAAAACAACCCATGGACTGGGAAAAAATTTTAGCTCTCTAAGACAAACAACTTGTATCTAAGACATACAAAGAAATGAAAAGAGAAATCGTATCCCCAAAATTCAAAGACCCAATCCAAAAATAGGCATCTGAGATGAATACATCTCATGTGAAGAAATATAAATAGTAACTAAATATATAAAAAAATGTTCAACATCATTGGTCATTAGAGAGGTGTAAATTATAGTCCCATCTCACCCCAGAGAGAATAGCTATCCTCAAGAAACCAACCAATAACAACTGTTGGAGAGGCTGTGGGAGAAAAGGAACTCTTCCTCATTATGGGTAGGAATATAGACTGGTGCAACCACTATGGAAACTAGGATTAGAGGTCCAACTCCATCCAGCTATTCTCCTTATGGGTATTTTCCCAGAAGAATTAAAAGCATAGTACCACAGCAATATATATGCACCCATGTTTGTAAAAGCACAATTTTGTCATAGCTAAACTTGGGAACAACCCAAATATCTATCAATTGAAAAATAGATAAAAAAGATATTGTATTTTTATATAATGCAGTACTACTCAGCTTAGTTTATCTTGGGGATAAACTTGAGACATTTATAAGGAAATGGATATAACTTGAGACCATACTCGTAAGTGAAATAAATCAGTCTTGCATGTATAAACATCATATTGCCTCCCTAGTGTCCATCCGAAGGTGAAAAGTAAATAAGATTTAAAAATTACAATGAATATTGTGAAATGAGAAGAAACTGATCAAAAAGAAAGAGAAACTGCAATAGAGGAAAGGAGAAAGGAAGGAAAGGAAAAGGAAGATGATACACAATAGTTAAGACAGTTTGTAGTGGTTGATAAATTACATCAACTTGACAGGTTTAGAAGTGCAAGAAGAGGACATGGATATGGTGCATTTCTACACCCCCTCCCTAGAACATGGAGGACCCACCCTAGAGTGACTTAGCACTTACAGGTTATACAAAGGTCATTGAGGAAGAATGACTGATGCCACTTCCACTGAGGAGCTCCAGTCTTCACAGTCAGTGCAGAGGGAAGGGAGAGAACTTTGCTGGAAGCCACAGCTATGTGGCTTTTGCTCTTTGTTGTTTTCCACCACCATGAACTGTTGCCCTCTGCCATGTGCTACTCTGCCTTGGAATCAGTGGAGTACAAACTAAAATTTCCACTAACTATGAGCTAAATAAATCTTCCTTTCCTTAATTTTGGTTGTTGGGTATTTTATCCCAGCAATGAGTAAAAAGTAACTGAGACACGGAAATACTACTAATTGCTATTATCCCATTGAAAACAAAGGTTTATGCCTAAATTATCTGACCAATTTTAATGCCTATAACTTTTAATAACAGCATCTACTTTGAAGATAACAATATGCAATGCACTATTGATAATCTACAATCTTGTTTTGAAATTTTAAACCACTATTTTCCTTTTTCTTCAAAATAAAAAAAATAATTTTTAAAAACTATCTTATGGGTCCAGACAGCTCAGCGAACTAAAGTGCCTGCTTAGCCAGAACACAGGGACAGTGGTTCAATCCCTGGCACCACAAACCATATTGACCCCACCCCCAGGGCATGTGGAGACAGTGACTGAGACTGGGCATGGTGGCATGCATCTATAATGCCAGTGCTTGGGAGACTGAAAACAGGAGAATCATTACAAGTCTGATCTATAGAGTGAGACCCTATAGACTCTGTACTAAATAGATTTTTAATAAACCAAAACTATCTTATGTTAAAAAGATACTCCACTAGCATGTCATTTGTCACTAATATATATCCTTAAACTATCCCTTGAGTTTTTAATTTACTACTCTAAAATTTTTGGTATTACAGCATAGTACTCAGTCCATCTGAAGCACATACATCAGTAGGAAAATGACAAAAACCAAAGGGGAGAGTATGATAAAGCCTATCCAGGAACAAACATATTGAGAAAGCCAAGGCAATAATTTCAGCTAGAAATTCTCTTTGCAAATTCCTGAGTATAGCAGAAATCTATAATTAGCTTTCTAGAATTACCTATAGTTTAATTTTCAGGATTATACATTCCTAATACTTTGTATTGGTATGAGTCAGGGTTTCATTAAATTTACTTAAGCTTTTAACTTCTCAATTTGACACAATGCATCAACCACTATAATTTACCCCTTGTTAACCTGGCAACTAGATATATTTTTTTAAAATTAGTCTCCAGACCCCCCCCAAAAAAATGTATATAATTGTGTCTTACATGTTATAATTATCTTGTGTATGAACAGAAATTTTTTTACCAAGATAGAAGGTAAGATTTTTCTTTGTTTATTTTATAACTTTAACATTAACATAGGCTTAATAATTCTTAAGAACCAGTATTAAATCTATCAATATTATATTATAACAGAACCATATAGGGATAAATAGTATAATTATAATTCTTTTTTGTAGTTGATTATGGGGTTGTAGCTGGTATTTAAAAACTATCCTTTTTTTGGCCTTTAGCAAGCACCCCAGCAGGTCTTGGTTTTGGGGGACTTTTTTTTATGGACTGAACCATATCTTTATTGTGGCAGGCCCTAGATCATTTGTCACTGTGTCTGTATTAGGTTGTTTTAGTTTTTTATTGACTTTAATAACAGGGCAGGGTAATGTTAAGAGCCCCCCCCCACCTATTTTTTTTTATTTATGTAGTAATCTAATAATTTTTTATAGTCTAAGTCAATGACCCCTGACAATATTGTGACTCTCTTTTTAACTTGTTTTTTTTTAGAGGTATGCAAAGACCAAAGTGACCAGGGGAATTAGCTTTCAATTTAATGGTATTGTTGTCTTTTTTGTATAGGTCTTCCCCCCCGCCCCCGAAACTAGGACTTTCAGTACAGGAGAACATAAGGTTGTAGGTACAGGAAGCAAAAATTCTGTTAGTAGATCACTAGGGGTAATGGTGTGTGGTATCATTTTTATTTTTACTCCTTGACTTTTGGACCTATGAATTTTGGCTATGGGAAACACAGTATCACATAGAGAACACTGATTTAAAAGTATATATACACTTTTGAAGTACTTTACCCCAATCCTAGTACCGTAATCTAGCCACGGTTTTACTAAAGAAATAGATATAAGATGTACAAATGTATAAGAAATTATAAGATTGGCTTACAACAGTCAGCCACAGAGTTGGATGAGAAAGCATGCAGACTGCGCCTTCACACTGGAGACTGAAGAATTCATTCAAAGGTCTGGAGCACAATATAGTGTTTTGCAAGCTGGTAGGAGGCTGATGGGTCTGTGATGAAAGGTTGATGAGTCTACACCAGAAAGCTGAAGGATCCAAGGAAGAGGCTGAAGAAGCTGCACTATAAGTCAAGAGACAACATCTAAAACATCCAAACTATGAAGACTAGAGCACCTCAAAAAAAAAAAAAAAAGAATGCTCCTTTCTTAATATTTTTTGTATCCTTTAAGTGATGAGTTACTCTAGGGTGTGGCCTCCACACCCTAGGGTGTGGAATTGCTGAGCTGATTTAGTTAAGATTTTAATTTCTCAATGTATCAACCACTACAGTATTTTATTCTTATCTTGAGACAAGGTCTCACTGTTTCACAGGCCAGATTCTAACTAGTGATTATCCAGCTTCACCACCTCCAGTAGTTGTGACTACTGGTGATCACTACACACTCAACTATGATAGAGCCTTTCTATTTCTCTCTTCTGAAAACAACTCTATGATTCCCACAGTCTGAAAATAAATTCTGGTGTTCCTTTCAAACGAGATAAGGCTAAAAGAGATTGAAAAGCATTTGAGAAAATGGAAAGCTATTCCTTGCTCCTGGATAGGAAAAACCAATATTGTGAAAATGGCCATACTCCCAAAATACAGATTTAATGCAATCTCAATTAAAGTACCATTAGTGTACCATACAGAGCTAGAGAAAACATTCCTAAAATTAATCTGGAACCATAAGAGACCCAGAATATCAAAAACAATCCTGGGAAACAAAGGAAAGGCAGGATGTATCACAATCCCTGATTTCAAATTATACTATAAAACTACTATGATAAAATCAGCATGGTACTGGCATAAAGACAGACCTAAAGATCAATGGAACAGATTAGAACATGCAGACACAACTACAAACACACTTAGCTACCTTATTTTTGATAAAGGGGCCAAACATGTTCACTGGAAGAAAAATAACCTCTTTACTAAATGGTGCTAGAAAAGCTGGTATTCTATATGTCAAAGGCTAAAATTAGACTCATGTCTATCACCATGCACTAAAGTACAGTAAAAAAGGATCAAAGATTTAAACATTAAAACAGAAACACTAAATCTTATGGAGGAAAATGTAGGAAAAAACCTTAAAGACATAGGGGTAGGTAGAGAGTTCATGAACAAAAACAAACTGCATGTGAAATATTTAAAAGAATCAACAACTGGGATCTCATGTTTTTCAAGTTTCTGTACTTCAAAGGAAATCTCAAACAGAGTAAAAAGAATACCCACAAACTGAGAAAAAATTATAGCCCACTGTCCCTCAAAGGCCTTCTATTTAGAACATATAAAGATGTTTTTAAAAATCTGATCCTCAAATTCAAAGACCCAATCCAAAAATGGGCATCTAAGATGAATATACATTTTTCAGATGAAGAAATACAAATAGCAAGGAAATATATGAAAAAATGTTCAACAGTATTGGTCATTGGAGAAATGCAAATTAAAAGAACAATGAGATTCCACCTCACCCCAAAAAGAATGGCTAACATCAAGAATTCAGCCAATAACAAATGCTGGAGGGACTGTAGCAAAAAAAAAGAACCCTTCTCCACTGGTGGTAGGAGTGCATTGGAAATCAGTATGGAGATTCTTTAAAAAGCTAGGATTTTTTTTTTTACTTAAAAACATTTTATTATGGAAAATCTCAAACATATAAAAGTGAAGACAACAGTATGATAATCCTCCATATATACATCATCCAGTTTTGGTAATTATTAACATCTCTTCTAGTTCCTTCCATCCCTCCCTTTTCCCCCTTAACTGTTTTCAAGACAATTACAGATATCGTTTTATTTCACTGTAAACAGCAATCATCTTCATAAGCTCCGCTGTTTGTGAAAATGTATAGCAACCCCTAGACAATCTACATTCAGGACCATTTTTTTAAATTTAATTTATTTTTATTTTTATTTTTTCGGCAGAACCAGGGATTGAACTCAGGCCCTTGTGCTTGCCTGGGAAGTGCTTACTCTACTGAGCCATCTCCCCCATCCCTTAAATGACTTTTATTTTATTTTTTCCATAATTTTATTGAGAGACAAATAGCAATGAGACAGTTTCAAATCAAATTGGTAGGACAGTTCCAATAATTAACACATTACATAGTCTCTTCCTAGTGGTTATTTGCTGTACAAGATGCCGACATGATATCCTATTTACAAACACTATTACAACAAATCCCTCTATTCATTTAGAGAACGTAACTATATATCTATCCTAACCATTTTGAATACACAGATACAAAATGGACATTCATCTGTATCCCCTTTTTTGTTCCATCATTTGAATATTATAGGTGTGTTAAAACTCAGCAAAATAATCTAAAAGAGTCCAGTAGTCCATAATACTAATGGGTCTTCCACTTGACTGGCACTGTCAGAAATTGTTGACCTTAGTCCCCTACAGCTTAACATAACACAATGGCTTTACTTCTTATATTTCGCTTTTATACTTTTCTGCTGGATGGTTAAGACCAAGATAAAGCAACACCTATGCAACAAGAGTTGTAGCTTTAAAAGCTAGGATTGAGGTAACATTCAAACCAGCTATTCCGCTCCTGGAAATTTTTCCAGAAGAAGTGAAAATACCATACCATAGTGTTATATGTGCACCCATGTTTATAACACCACAATTTGTCACAGCTAAATCTTGGACCAGATGCTCATCATCTGAGGAATGGATAAAGAAGATATGATATTTTTACACAATGAAGTATTATTCAGCCATAAAACAGGAAAAATTTGAGGCTTTTATTGCTAAATGGATACAACTAGAATCCTTAAGTGAAATAAATCAGCCCCACATGTGCAAACATTGTACTGTTTCCACAGTGTGAGAACCTGAAAGAGAAAATAAACTTTGAAGGGTAGTATAGATACTGGGAAAAGGGAATGACCCTATCACAAAGAAGTAATTATTAAGCTGAGGTGAAGGACAGGAGAGATAGTGGAAGAAACAGATATATCCATGTTTGTAAGCAGGATAGTTTGGACAACTACACTGTGGATTTATGTTGGTCTGTGGAAAGGAGCAGTTAATGCTTAATTTGTCTCCTCTCTTAAATTCTTTGACCTTTTATTCTTAATATCTTAAGTATTTCTTTCTTTTTTCTTTTTTCTTCCAATTTTACATGCATATATCTGGTAATATGAACAGCTACTTGGAAGACAACACTATGCATTACAACAAATACTCAAAATCCACATTTTATTATATAAATCCTGTATCAATTGTAATTTTCTGTTGCAACACTATTTTGTACTTTTTTTTTTTTTCCTTTCTTTCTTTTTTTGGCGGAACCAGGGATTGAACTCAGACCCTTGCGCTTGCCAGGGAAGCGCTTATTCCACTGAGCCATCTCCCCAGCCCTATTTTGTACTTTCTTTAAAAATGTTTTAAAAATTTAAAAAGTATATAAAGCTAAAACAAGACTATCTCCTACAAAACCCATGCAAAAACATGATTATGGCTGCAAAAGAGTTTGACATTAGGGTGATTTCTCTACAATTCGGGTATACACATAATCAAATTCACAGTCTTTAGTCATTTTCAAGTTTAGATTGACAGAGCAGTCTCAACAAGAGCAGTTATTCTCAGGATCACCTAAGTTAGAAATGCAAGTTCATCAGCCTACCCCAGATATAATAAATCAGAAACTCTGAGGGTGGGGACCTAGAAACCTATGTTTAACAAAGTGCTAGGTACTGAATGTCTGTGTTCTCCCAAAATTCATATGATTAAGCCTTAATCCCCAATGATGGAAGGTGGGCCTTTGGTAAATAATTAGGTACTGAGGCAGGATCCACACGATTTTAGCACAATTATAAGAGAGATGGTTGGTCAGTCGGTTGCTCGGTCAGTCGGTCAGTCAGTCGGTCGGTTGGCCAGTCGGTCTCTCTCTCACATGAGCTAGAGTAAACAGAAAGCCACCTACACTTAAGATTTTATCATTGATGTTTTGTAACCAAGGAAACCTAAAATTGACTACTTTATAATTTTGAAATGGAAAAAGTAATCACAACTCAAAATCTTGATGGAAATTTGTCTAGCAATTCCTCCTAGGGGTATGGGATATTCTCATAACAAGAAAATACTAAGAGAATATTGCATGAATATAGCATTTTTTATTTAGAAAAATAAGATGAATAAAGGTGATTTCAAGTTTGAAATGTCACCAACCTATCTGGATAATTCAATTAGTACATATTCCTTGTATTAATGAGACATTTACAAAGGTTCCCAGGAAAAAAAAGGCACTGTCAGGAAGTTGATGATGATCAATGACTGAGACAAACTCCTGTTTAGCTAATTAGAACCACTGATGTGCAATAATGATGTAAGCTAAGAATATTTGCAGACTTCTTTAGGATGAAAAATGAAGTGAAGAAAGGCTGTCAAATGTGTACAAGTTTAATGCTCCAATCACTTTTCCCCAGAGTACTACCCATTTCAACATTTAGCACTCCTGCACTTTAGCCACATGAATTACCATGCTAACTTTTTACCATTTTTCTAAACTCAAAAAAAGAGAAATTATTATCATTAAGAAATAAAATCTTACTGTGTTATAGACCATGCTATATATTATACAGTATGACAGGATCATATTTTCTGGGTTTGAGCCCATTTTTAATGAGATGTCAAAATGAAATATTATAGTTTAAAAGAAACACTTAACTATAATTGAGATAATGATATTAGCATGAAATAGACACAAAGAAAATAAAAAAGCAAAATTTATTGTGGTTGATTATTCTTAACAGATAATGCACAAACTAAAGTGATTTGAATTGTGTTCTTTCACTTGACTGCAGTAACTATTAAAATGAAGATTTTTATATACTTACTGAATTTTTTTAAACACTGCTAATTTCTAGTAAACATCCAGATTCCAAATCAGTAAGACTTATAAAATTAGAGGTTTAGGGAAATGAGGGTATAGTTTTTTATCCTTTTATTCATGGAGTATTTTAGAAGTACTCTATATTGAATATGCATATTGAAGACTACTATGGTATGCATAAATAAAAAAACTTAAAATATTACTAGACACTAAAACTTATCTTACACTACAGTAAACAAAGTGCAACTTACACTCCAGTAAAAAATTATTTTTAAAAATACTCATAATATAACAGATCCTAATGCATAAAATAACCTTTCATATATCTTTCACATATTCTTAATATATCTATTTTACCTTTATAAAGAACTCAGTTTTATTACATAATTCAGAAATGAAGAACTATAGTTTTACATTTAATATAAAATACATAATTAAAGCCATATGTGAAAGCCAAAACTTGTGCCAGAGAAATTAGCTTCACACAAAAAAATGACTTTTTTTTTTTTTTTTTTTTTTTTTTGGTCTGGTCTTTTTCAATCAGGTAGGTCCAGATTATAAGACAAAAGAATAAAATCAGAGTAATTCATCTAAAATTAAATCTGTAAATTATAGCATACTGATGAATGCATTAAACAAAGAATAATTTAATATATAACTCTTAAGACCTAATATGTTAGTAAAAAATACTACAGATATTTAATCAACTTATTTCTAAATATGTAGTTGAAACTCACAATATTTGGTGATATAGTTATAAACTAAATGACTATTTCTCAATTTTTCTATATTTTTTTCTTTTAACTAAATATCCAGACATTTCTGCATGTATTATAAAGAACATTCATAAAAGCATTGAGAAAGATTATGTATTATATCCCTTTAACAACTGTGCAAATATTTTTCATGCAAAATTTGAGAAATCTCTTTGAGTGCTCAAAACTATCAGCACTTGAGAGCAGACTGTTTTAACATCTGCATAGCACCAGGGTTGCCCCCAGGGATTTTCAAATGATGCCTGCCTGCGCTGAATAAAGTGCTAACTTGCACCTTGCATTTCATACTGTGTCCTGAGCAGCGTTCCAGTTGGTACAACACCAGCTGAATTCCCACAGGCCACTGTTCATTCAGGCTTGACTGCAATTATCATGTCAATATTTTGTGCTCTGATATGCAGATACGCACACATGCAAGCTGCATAATACATACTTCTCCATGGAATGTTGACTTACGTCCAATGTTCGGGAATTTTTAAAGAAAGCAGAATACACTTTCATTAAATGAAGACAGTCTTGATTATTTTATCTGTAAAACAAAGTTGTGTGTCTCTATATCTTCTGCCAGGTAAAAATGACAAAAATCTTAAACATGTTTCATTATATTCTCACAACTCTTTGAAGGACCTCACAAAAGTTAAAATATTATTTTGAATCTTCTTTTATCTATTACAGAAGCTCAAATGTATGTCTTCATACTTTAGTGTATGTTTTCTCACATTAAACATTATAATCAGTCAAATTAAGCATTTTTCTATTAGTTCCCATGACCATCTATCCATATATTTTACTTAGAAATTCATAGCTATTGCAACAGGAAAAGTGCTTAGCAAAAATGTATTTATGCCCTGAGTGGAACAGCCAAGCAGCAACGCTGCCAGATGGTAGAATTCTGGCATCTACACTTCTGGGGCCATGCTAGTACCATGCTCCAAATTCAGCCCTTTGTAGACTGTGTAGCTTAATACACATAGGACAGTATAGAACCATACAGCAGCTGTGCAACCCATGTGTTTAGAAGTAAAATGAAACAGGACAAAGGTTTTCCTAGTGGTGAGTGTACAGTACATAACCTTACAGCAACAGTCTACTTATCAAGCATCTACACTTTTAACTCTGAGCAGAAATATAAAATAAATTCCCATATTCTATGAGGTTGAATTTTTCAATACAAATAACTCCTCATACAAAGATTCTTCATGCATACTGATAATAAACTTATCAATACAAACCAAAGTCATCTTGCCTATTATGTTTTCTTTCTATGATTCCCACTTTCCCGTACTGAATTTTTATTTCCAGGCTGAAAATGTAGAAAGGAAGAAAGGGACTAAAAGTAGTAATTATAAAAAAAAAAGTATTCAGCAGCCTTCTCAATAGTACCCAATATTAAAAAGAAAATAAATTAAGTCTGCAAGATTTATACAAAGACACACCATTTAGAAGTAAAAACAAAAAACAAAGCAACTTGAAAAATGGAATTATATGTGCAAAAAGTATTAGTACTGGTAAATAATGATTTCTGGATTTGAATTTTCAAATTCAAGTACAATATACATTATTTGTAGAATCATTAAATATCTATTGAAATGTAATATTAAAGAAAAGTAACATAAAAAGCTGAATTACTCCTAGAAAGTATCATATAGAAAAATCTTTTTTGTAAAATACATAAATAAATCAAAAAATAATTTAAACTACAAAATGAAATAACTGAATATATTCACCATTTGTTAGGCATTATTATAGTCTCTGTACATGCATTAACTCAAAATAACTTTATACCTATTTTTATTTTATAGAAAATACTATGGCCAAAGAAAAAAATGAATGTTTTTCCCCAAGTAACACCAACAGCTAGGCAAGATTCCAGACAAAGCAGCCTGGCTCCAAAGTCCAGTTCTTGATCACTAATCATTAAAACTAATTTCATTCCAGATGTCCCCTTTCTAGCTTAATTCTTTCTTTTTCTGTAGTACTTTGCTTAAGAGCAATATCAGCATGGCCTATGAAGCTGTTGTAACATGTACATACCTCAATCTTCCCCAATACCACGGTAAATCACAATTCTATAGAGGTTGTAGAGAATTATAGCTCAAGAAACTTATACATGAGTGCTTCCAGCTACCCTGCACCGGCGGAACCTATTATTGTTCCCAGCCCAGGCGCAGTGTGGGCCAGACCCTCTCCCACCCTCTTGGGACGCCGCCCACCACTCCGCAGCACATCCTCCACCACGCCCGCCCAGTAGGAATTTCTGCTGCATTCCGGGAACCCCCAGACCCACTCCCAGCCCAGACCCAGTGAGTGTGTGGGAGAGCT
>NW_004524620.1:11154225-11155707 GCF_000260255.1 Octodon degus | reverse complement strand
AAAAATTAAATATTATTCCCTAAATATTCTCTAAACAAAGTTTTGATGACTTAAAAATTTTTCAGCATTATTGTCATTTTTAAGTCTGTACCTCCTAGTGGACAAGCTTGAGCTAAATTGCTTAATGTACATCATCTCTAATCATTTAAAGAAACATTTTGTAAATACTTTCAAAAATATGGAAACAGTTATAGAGTTTAAAGAAGACAAATACTTAAGAATTTAATCTCTGCTCTTCATTACTTCTGAATCTATACTGCTATCATTACTTGTAGTCAGTTTTAAAATTCCTTACAATAAAATTATACCTTATAGGCCGGGGAGATGGCTCAGTGGAATAAGCGCTTCCCTGGCAAGCGCAAGGATCTGAGTTCAATTCCCGGTTCCACCACCAAAAAAAATATATATATATATATATATACCTTATAAAGACCTCTAAAGTTCTGATTTTATGTAAAGCTAAAATTCTCACTCATAATGAACAAAACTTTAATTATAGAAAAAGTACTCTTTTAATTAACAAGTACTACAAGCAAAATAGACTGCTGAGACAGAAAACAAAGGTAGAGAACAGAGCTTCTTTATTAAGCAAGGTCAGGGAACATGTTTCTAAGCCAATGATTACATTTTTATCAGAATCATCTTCAGGGGAAGTCCTACTTTTTTCTCTTTCCCTCATCATCTATTCTCATATTCAATTTGTAGAATCCCAGGCACATATTAAGCATTTAGTAAGTAACTTTAAATTAACTTTATTTATTGAGCACCTATACTTATACAAACTACATTATGATGCATAAACACCTACAACTGAAAAACCTCATTAAAAACATAAAGAAGTTTCAGGAAGATCAAAGATAACAAAAAACAAACACAACTATAAATTCTTTGGCACTCTGTGCTGATATGGGAAAACAGTGAAAATAAAAAACCATATCCTTCGTTGACAAGTGGAGAGGATCCAACAGAAGCGTCACCACTGGCTGCTAAATCAAACACCTTTCATTTCCAGCAACATGATAGGTAAAAATTCTAACTAATTCCTGATTAAGCATAGTTATTCTTTCTCCCCAACTCAAAAGTATGACATCTCGGACAGATCTCAATTCCAGTTAACTAATATCCAATTCCTTGAATTCATCATGATACATATTCCAACTTCAATTTTGAATTCATCATGGCACAAATGTAACAAAATACTAAATACAGGACTCGAATCTAAGGAATAAGTGGAGATGGCGGCGGCTGCGGCTGGTAGAGTGGTTGGGGCAAAGCTGGGTCTGCGTGAGATTCGCATCCACTTATGTCAGCGCTCGCCCAGCAGCCAGGGTGTGAGGAACTTCATCGAAAAACGCTATGTGGGAACTCAAGAAGGCGAACCCTGACCTTCCCATTCTAATCCGCGAATGTTCCGATGTTCAGCCCAAACTGTGGGCCCGCTGCGCATTTGGTGAAGAAAAGAATGTCTCCTTGAACAACTTC
>NW_004524620.1:11152166-11153504 GCF_000260255.1 Octodon degus | reverse complement strand
AACAGCTTCTGAAATAAAGAAACAGTTGCAGAAAGGTATAGAGGAACTCAGATTGGAAATAAAAAAAGAAATCCCTGAATTAATAACATCTGCAGTAAAGAATCAAATGCAGAAACATATGCAGGAAACCCAATGCCCACCCAGAACAAGTGCAGAGGACACTAGCTTGGCTCAAATGCATGAAGTAATAGCGTCGATAGTAAATAAGCAACAGCAGAAAGTTATAGAGGAACTAAGAGCGCAATTCTTTTCTGAAATAAAAAAAGAATTCTCAGAACTCATAGCATCTGAAGTAAAGAAGGAACTACAGAAACACAGGGAAGAAACCTCAGCTGAAAAAAACACTGCAGTAAAAGAATTTATAACTGCTTCTAAAGAAGACATTGATAAAAAAAAAATAGAGGAGATTAGAAAAATGACGGATTCCTTGAATGAGCAATACAGGAAACAAATAGATCACATGAAGCAGAGTCAAAGAGATACAGAGGAAATTAAAATCTCAATCACAAGCTTGCAAAACCGTTTAAGTGAAAGTGAAGACAGAGTTTCAGATATTGAAGATGCTGGTGCAGCTAGTGAAAAGGTAAGAAAGGATCTCTTTAAAACAACGAGGATACAGGAAAGAAAAATCCATCACCTGCAAGATGATGAAAAGATGAACAATGTGAGACTAATAGGCATCAATGAGAAAGAAGGAGTCAATACAAAGGACATTAAAAAAACATGGGCAGAAGTAATAGCAGAAAACTTCCCAAATATGAGGAAACTATCTGACATTCAGCTAACTGAAGCATACAGAACACCAAGGAACCTCAACCCAATGAAAAACACACTGAGACATATCATAGTCAAGATCCCAGAAATTGAGCACAAGAATAATATACTGAAAGCCGCTAGAGAAAACAAGCAGATCACATTAAAAGGAAAACACATCGGAATTATGGCCAACTACTCTTCACAAACCATGGAGGCAAGAAGAGCATGGAGCAGAGTACTTCAAGTCCTCTATGAAAACAAATTCGAGCCCAGACTACTAAATCTGGCAAAACTCTCTTTCAAGTTTGATGGAGAAGTAAAATACTTCCATGACAAAGAACAGCTAAAGAATTTCGTGATGACAAAGCCAACCCTACACAGGATCCTGAAAGATGTTCCAGAGAGGGACCAAAATGAGCAGAACTCCACGAATGAGATTAGAAGCAACCAACTAAATAGGGCAAGCAATTAAATACAGGAGAAAAAAGAGTAAACGACAACAGGTAAATAACATGCCAACCCTAAGTCAATACATCTCCATTATAACCATCTATGTAAATGGACTCAATTCACCAATTAAGA
>NW_004524620.1:11119114-11145755 GCF_000260255.1 Octodon degus | reverse complement strand
TTTTTTTAAAGTTTAAGACACTGCACATAACTTCTTTCTCTGACTTAATCTACTAATAAAATATTTTAGTAAGTGTGCAGTGATGGTGAACCTTTTAGAGCCTCCAATGATAATAGCCTGCTGTGGCACACATATCATCGGTTCACCACCACTGATCCTGGTGAGTTCACCACTCACCATAAATTTAGATCACATTCACTTGCCTTCTTTTTGCTTGACCAGTATCTTTCTTATGTTTATGTCATTTGATATGTTTCACTATCTTACTATTCTCTTTATAAGTCTAGATTGTTTTAAACATGTTCATATAAAAAACTATTCAACAAAAAAAAATAAAAAAAAACTATTCAACAATTTTTCTATGAATCCTCTGCTATAAGTACTTTTCAATCAAGAAAAATATCCTGTCATTCCTTTATTTCATAATTACTAACTCAATTTCTTAAGAAACTTTGCTGCTCAAGAAGTATTCTCTTATTTTAAAACAGAGAAACGAAAACATCAGTTTGCCAGAACTCAACATAGAAAGTGATGTACATTGGAAGAGAATTAGCTAATTCCCGGTACCCAGAATGTGTGCTAAGGTTCCCAAAGGTGCGACAGCAAACACGCAGGGGCACTGTGGGATATTTTAAATGCTGGAGTGAAACAGAAACAGCTGACATCTTTTGAATACTCGCAAATTACAAGCTAGGGGAAGTTCAGTTGCAAGGTCAGGCTGTACTATATTCCTTTCGTGGCATGATAGCTTTCTGTAGCTGAGTTTTTAATAGTTGTGAAATAAATAAAACAAGCAGAGTGCAAAACGCAGTGTGACACATGAAATAGGGGTGTCCGTGGCCAACCTGACTGCAATGTTTGAGAAGCTCTCCACTACACAAAAGACTCAGTGATGGTATCAGTAAATAATTATGATTATTTAATAATAAAATAAAATTTTTTCTTTTAATTTATTCACATATTTTAATAGCCATTCAGCTTTCAGAAACTAAATATTTAATCAAAAGAACTACAGTATTAAGTACTTTCTCTTTGCCTTGGGGCACCATAAAAAAATTACTAAAGGCATGATGAATGTAGAACACGTAGGAATCTTTCAGTTAATGTTTAAAGAAAATGCCCTTTATTTAAATAACTAAGAATTATAATGTGTGAACAGTTACTAATTGTAACATTTAAAATAACAGTAGTTGTTATTTGAAAGTCTTTTTTTTTTTTTTTTTTGGCAGCCTCAAGATGCCTTCAGGGCATTTCTGGTGTGGTTTGAGTATCTGGGTTCCAACCACAGTATCCTGAGCCTGACTGCTTTGTTTAAGCAGACATTTAAACTACTGAGCTAATGGGCAGGCCCCCCCAAATAGAAAGAGTCGGGACGGGGGCGCGAGCCAGCAACCTCGAGCTCTAGAGCCGGACGCGGAAACCACTGCCCTAGGTCGCCGCCTTGAAAGTCTTAACTGCTACAATTACAATTCTAGTCATTCTTGCACAAACTTAATCTCACTTCCTATAGCAATCTCAATATTCTACTAGGCTTATACCTCCAAGTCTAAATTGAAGGGTATTAAGAATATAACAATTCAGGTATTGAAAAATAAATCATATATTCTCAAAGTTAAATAGAGATTTTTTAACCATTAAGAATGACTAAGGTCCTGCTTTGGCAAGTGCAGGGACTAGAGTTCGAGCCTCGGTCTCACAGGACATGCCGGCCCAGCCCCCACAGCACACTGAGCCAGTGACAGAGTCTGGGCACAGTGATGCACACCTGTAATCCCAGAGCTGAGGAGACCGAAAACAGGGGAATTCACTACCAGTCTGAGCTGTATAGTTAGACCTTGTACCAAATACGCAAATGAAAAGAAAAAAAAAAGAATGACCAGGTATACTGGGAAGATAGCTCAGCAACATAAGCACCTGCCTAGAAAGTACAAGGGCCTAAGTTGAAACCCTGGCACAAAAAAATAAAAAAGGAAGGAAGAAAGGAAGGAAGGAAGGAAGGAAGGAAGGAAGGAAGGAAGGAAGGAAGGAAGGGAAGGAAAAAAGAAAAGAAAGCTAATAAAAAAAAAATTCAAGAGTTACCAGATATAAGTATCACTGGCTATTATCATTGAGAGGGCTATCTGAAACTCAGATTAAAACAATAAAATCTTTTGGGATGATTTTTGATAACTGGTACATTAATAAGATAATTTTATTGTCAAGTAAATAAAATCAAAAGTCATAAGACAATGTTTGGTTACTATTTAGTTATGTACTAAATTATGTAAAACTTCTGGATCACTTCACAGCATATAAAGCTGAATTAATTTCCACTTCCAGCCATGAGGGAATAAAAGGATGTTGATTTCCTTTGCTTCCATACATGATTTAAGAATATAAAGTACACAAAATTTTTTCAGCTACTCTATAACAGCTAACAAAAGGCCCATGACCCTTGAAGAAAGGTAACTAATAAGGTGCGCTCTATGACTGCCTTACCTTATTACCTTGAGGCAGTTTTCAAGCTACAACAAAAGGATGGGAGTATAAAATACAGTTTGAGGTATCATTAAGTAGACAAAGACTGATCATCAAGTTAAGTAGAGACATGTTCAAGAAGACCAAGGCTGCTAGAATTCTGGCAAAACATAGTAGGTGTTACAGCATCCAGCCTTAGGACCTCTTCAATCTCACCCCTTCCAATGTTCCCAGATGTGCCAACCACAACTGTGCTGCAAAGATTTAACCTTGACTGTCTGTGTCCGGCCACTTATGTATATAGCTTGGTTTCAGCTTGCTTCAAGGACTCTATACTTTGTATCTAGAATACCCTGGCCCAGCCAGGGACACTTCATGACTCACCTTTCCCCATTCCCACTTGCCCAGAACACTCTGGCCAAGTGAAGGACATATAATGAATCTCCTCCCCTACTCTGGCCTGCTCTATAAAGTCCCTGTCTTCCCAGCCATTGCTGCTGTTCAGGTCCACTGAGCAGACCAGCACATGCTAGTTGCCATCAATAAACCACTCCTTTCATGCCAGCTGTCTTGAGTGTGGTCTTATGTGGATTCGAGGGTGCCTTTTCCTGACTTTTCCTGTCAGTAGGATAGAGCTGAGTTAAGAGAGCAAGCTCCAGAAGTCTCCAGAGGGCCTCTTTTGTTCAAGTATTGATCAATCCATGTCTAAGTGAACTGTACTTCGGGCATGAGAAAGAGTGATTTGAAAGCAACAGATTGACTAATTCCTAGAGGTTAGAGACAGCTGGAAATAATTCATGTTCCCATGAGTCAGAATGGAAAAACTTCATTTCATAATATTCAGGGTATTAACTGGAGTCTTCTGATGTGTCCTGCATTACTTGGGAGATTGAATACAACCTAGACTGAAGAAAATCTGCCAGAGACACACCCTAATAAAGCTTAAATCAAGACTCATAAAGATCAAACTAATTTATGAATAGCTGCATACAAAAACAAAATTTTTTTAAAATATAGTATTTTTTTGGTGCTGAAGAGTGAACCCAGAACCTCACACATGCTAAGCATATATACTCTACTAGTATTCCTTGCCCCAAGCCCCTCCACATTCTTTAAAATATAAGAAATTTCCAATAAGCAATAAGATGAAATTCACAATGTCTAGCATCCCACCACGACTAGGCATTTAAAAAAATAAAAACACATATACTCAATACCATATGCTCTCATAGTAGAATTAGACTAATCTTCAAAATTTCAGAGGGCTGGGGAGACAGCTCGGCAGTCTAAGCACGTGTCTGGCAAGCACAAGGACCCAAGTTCGATTCCCAGTACTGCATGCTGTGCTGGCCTCACCCCAGGTGCACCGAACTGGCCACAGAAACCATGCTTGGTGGCACATATCTGTAATGCCAGCACTGCACAGGCTGAAAACAGGAAGATCACTGTAAGTCCCACCTGTGTAGTGAGACCCTGTACCAAATAAAACAATCAAGCAAAACCAAATAAATAAATAAAGCCAAATTTTGAATATGGTTGGCAGATAGAAATAGGCTATAAGTCAAAAATGAGAGGAGCAAGTAACTTCTGCAACCCAAAGAATGAGAACTGAGCAACCACTACTAACTTTTACTAGGCAATGTGACCCAGAAAAGCTTTGAAATTCAAAAAAAGTCTGCAATGCAGATTTTCAAAAACTATTTTTGAACAACACAGCCCTAACCCTACAGCTTTTTAAAAATATTCTCAATTTGTCCCAAGTCAGTGGAGAGCTTTTTGCTCACTTCAGATGAATATTAAGAACTGGCAAATGGCAATGGCAACTCCCCTGACGTTAACAGACACAGGCGCTGAGTGCCACTGGCTTTCAGCCCTTAACACTTCAACTCTCAACCGCTCCTTGCCACCCCATCAGCTCCTCAGCAACGAGGCTCATAACCACTCTGGCAGCTTTCTGCAGCTCTACCAGCAGCTTCCACTTTTAAAGTACTCTGCAGGTCTCCACAAATTTTTTTTCCACAAGTTCAGTCTGCCAAACTCTGTTACCAGTCATAACCAATCTCCACCAAACTTCCTCAGTTATTGCTAGTCTTTGCTGTAGTCTCTGGAATTCTTCAGGACTAGAGCCCCATGTGCTACCAGCTCTCTTTAATAGAAACTGCTCTCTGCCCACACTACCTGAGAACAGTCAACAGATTTGCAGGCTCACTTGAGAGAAGCATCACTGTGATCTATGCTATAGCACAAGGGGGTATATACCAGAGGAAGCTCTTCTCAACTAGAAGAGGCAGATGAGGGGGCTGCTTACATATAGCTGGAGTGGACTGCACTTCACAATTCTGTACACACTATTTCACAGATCTTTTTTGAGGACTTTGAGTGTAATGACAGAGGAAGGACAGGGTCAGGACAGAGTTATCAGGAGTGTCCGCAGGGCAGAGTCACCTGGGATAGATCCATGGTTCAGGCCTGATGTGACCAAGGCAAATACCTTCTGAAGATGCTCAGGGTCAAACAAGCACAGGTTTGAAAACAACAGCTGAGCCAGACTTCAGGAGAAACTATTGACTGATAGCTCCTTTACTGCACCAAAAATGGAAGGACTGAAATCATAACAGGCTGGTTTTGAGGTGTCTTTGGGGGTGGGGGTGGGAATTGTGTTGATCACAAAGTCTCGGGATGCAGAGGGATATAATGAAGGATCCTGATCCCTTCTAGATGGCAGCCCTGTCCACTATGGCTTTCCAGCTATTCTAAAAAGGGGCTGCAACTGCACCGTGCACAGTTGCGAATGAAAGACAGAAGTGGGTGGAAATACTGGAGGGTGGCTGAAGAGCTAAGTCCAAGGTGTGTCCCAAAGACCCTGGAGCTAGTCACCCCAAGCCCAAGGAGGCAGGGAGAACGGAGGGAAGGGAACCAACAGCCATAGGAACCTTCAGCTGTCAGAGGGAAAAGAAAAGGGTCCGTTTCTGCCTCAAATTGAGAACACACTTCCACAATTTCCTGAGACCTACATGTATTGAACATATCACAGCACAACAGCTACCTAATTTCAAAAGAGATGAGGTAAGGGCAACTCTTTAGAGAACCACTGAACAGATGCTACATATTATGGACAGCATGCACAGTATCATTGATTCAAAGAAGAAGGTTCTTCTCAAACAATTTATATATCAAGCCAAGCCCAGGCCCAGTGAGTGTGGGAGAACTTCTGGTTTCCCTGCACCCACAGGACCCCTCCAGACCAAAACTCAGGCACCCACATGAGACCCTCCACCGAGTCATTGGGACCCCTGCAACCCTTTGGAGCCCCCTCTCCCAAGCCCGCTGAGTGAGTGCAAACTTCTGCCACTCTCTCGGGACCCCTAGATCCAGCCCAACCTCAGACCCCACTAGTGTGTGGGAAAGCTTCTGTGCTCCCCTGTGCTCCTTGGGCCAGGGGCACAACAGAGGAGCACCACAGGTTCACTGTTGTGCCAGAGGGACACAACAGGTTCACTTCCAAGGGCTGCAGCAGAAAGGACCTGCACACAACAGCTAGACCCAGGACAGGCGTAACTGAATAAACTCAAACTTAATACATCTGCACCCGAATTTCAGAAGGTACTAAGGTTATAACTGCACCAAAGCTCTACACCAAAGGTCAGACATCAGTGCTATAGGAAATGACAAAGACAAGGAGCAAAAAGCAATCTCAGGCCTTGAGCCCACCAATAACAAGTGCAGAGGACACTAGCTCAGCTGAAATAAATGAATTAATAGTGTCAGAGGTAAAGAAACAACAGCAGAAAGTTATAGAGGAACTCAGAGCAGAATTAATTCCTGAAATGAAAAAAGAAATCTCTGAATTCATAGCATCTGAAGTAAAGAATCTAATACAGAAACATTTGGGGGAAACCCAATGCCCACCCAGAACAAGTGCAGAGGACAGTAGTTCAGCTGAACTGTATGAATTAACAGCATTGCAAGGAAAGAAACAACAGCAGAAAGGTAGAGAGGAACTCAGAGCAGAATTAATTTCTGAAATAAAAAAGAAATCTTTGAATTCATACAATCTGCAATAAAGAATCAAATACAAAAACATATGGAGGAAACCCAATCTGAAAAAAATTCTGCAGTAAAAGAATTAATAACTGCCTCTAAAGAAGACATTGATTAAAAAAAACAGAAGAGATTAGAAATATAACAGATTCCTTGAATGAACAATATGGGAAAGAAATAGATCACATGAAGCAGAGTCAAAGAGATACAGAGGAACTTCAAATTTCAATCACAAGCCTGCAAAACCATTTGAATGGAAGTTAAGACAGAGTTTCAGATCTTGAAGACACTGGTGCAGCTAGTGAAAAGGTGAGAAAGGATCTCTTTTAAAAAAAATGAGGATGCAGTAAAAAATAATTCATCACCTGCAAGATGATGCAAAGATAAACAATGTGAGACTAATAGGCATCAAGGAGAAAGAAGGAGTCAATACAAATGATATAAAAAGAATATGGGCAGAAGTAATAGCAGAAAACTTCCCAAGTATGAAGAAACAATCTGACATTCAGGTACCAAAGCATACAGAATGCTGAATAACTTCAACCCAATGAAAAACACACCGAGACATATAATAGTCAAGATCCCCAGAAATCCAGCACAAGAATAATATATTGAAAGCCACGAGAGAAAAGAAGCAGATCACATTTAAAGGAAAACCCATCAGAATTATGGCCAACTTCTCTTCACAAACCATGAAGGCAAGAAGAGCATGGAGCAGAGCATTTCAAGTCCTCTATGAAAACAAATTCCAGCCCAGACTACTATACCTTGCAAAACTCTCTTTCAACTTTGATGGAGAAGTGAAATACTTTCATGACAAAAAAACAACTAAAGAATTTCATGATTATAAAAACAACCCTACACAGACTACTGAAAGATGTTCTAGAGAGGGACCAAAATGATCAGAACTCCATGAACAAGGACAGAAGGAACCCACTAAATAGGGCTAACAATTAAACACAGGACAAAAAGAAGTAAACAACAGCAAGTAAATAACATGCCAATCACAAGTCAACACATCTCAATTATAACCATCAATGTGAATGGACTCAAATCACCAATTAAGAGAAACAGACTGGCACAGTGGATTAGGAAACAAAATCCAACAATATGCTGTATACAAGAAACACATTTAACTCAATAAGAAATTCATAGGCTGAAATTCAAAGTATGGAAACCAATACTACATGCCCCAGCACCTCAGAAAAAAGCAGGGGTAGCAATCCTGTTTTCAGGCAGTCTCAACTTCAAACCAAGAATGATCAAACAGAAGGATACTATATACTGGTTAGGGGAAAAATTCAAGAGGCAGAGGTAACACTCATAAACATCTATGCACCAAACAGAGGAGCACCCAGCTATATAAGACAAATCTTAATGGACATGAAAAATCTAATATCCAAGACCACAATCTTACCAAGAGACCTTAACACCCCCTTAGCTCAAAAAGAGAGGTCAACCAGTCAAACAATTTATAATCAACTCGGGAGTATATATACAGCAGAATACAGAAACCCCTATTAGAAAATTATAGACCAGTCCAATATGAAAGTTTTCTTAGCTGAAGAATATAAAGATGCTTCATTTATAGGAAACATTTCAAAAAGCAGAGAGATGAGAACAAAGTCTTCGTAGCAGGGTGTAACATACAGGGCATAGGAAAAGATCTTCCGGTAGGTTTTGTACCTCTCCTACATCCTAGATCTCAGAAGCCCCTCCACTGTTCTGAGGAACCTTAGATTACATTCTATACTTCATCAAGACTAAAACATATCCCACAAAAGAACAAATATTAAAGTAAAAAGTAAAATAAAAGGAGAAAAAACGCTGATCCTCTATTCACAGTTTAACAGCACGATCTGAACCAAATGATAATAATGTATTTTTTTAAAAAACTGATGTGACATTCTATTTAAGTTTACTATTTTTAGTAGTAACCTTAAAGTCATGAATTCTTTCTAGCCATGCATTTTCTAGAACAATAGTGAACATGTAGCAGAAGCTAATCAATTTTTAATTTCCTTTTAACTTAGCCACATCCATGGCATATTATCTATTCCAACAAAATTATACAAATTCTATGGAAAATTAAAGAGTATATATCTGACCTTGAAATATAAGTAATTAACACATTCAAATTTTTACCAAAATATAACTTTCAACAGAAAATTATACTAGTATAATATTCATATTGGCTTAAAGATCTCAGATAAAGAATATCTGGATAGCATTATCGATTTGGAATTGAAGAGCATTCACAGTTAATGTTGTGCCAAAGCTTCAACAAAGTTCTAAGACTTAAAGAAAGGATATAGAAGAGAGTTATAGTGTGGGTTTTTTCTTTTAATTTTTTTAATGTATTTAGTACAGAGTCTACAAAGTCTCACTATACAGACTGGACTCATAGTGATACTCCTGTTTTTAGCCTCACAAGAGCTGGGATTACAGGCAGGGCACGCACCACCACACCCAGTCTCAATTGCTGTCTGAGCATGCCCAGGGGGCAGGAGGGATTGAAGCCCTGACCCTGCGCCTGCTTGCAGGTGCTTTAATCCACTGAGCTATTTGGCTGGCCCCAAAACTTCATATTTGAGGGAGGTTAATTTTATGAGTATGATAATTGTGTATTGCTGATGTTATTTTAATGAACTAGTCTTACCTTAGCAACTATGGTGGGAGGACTTCTTTGGCTTGACTGAACCCTATCAAAGTCAATCTATAATGGCACTGACCAGTATAATCATAATCATACTAATAACACTGCATGTTTCCCCAAAACAATTCACAACTTTAAAATTCAACTCCTATTTGATACCTATGGACAATCACAAATAGAAGAGTATCTGGTTTTATCTTTTCATACTGTGTCTTCCCTACATTAATGTTCACTCTTGAAGAGTAACTTTCTTTCTTCTTTTTAATTTTATGTATTTGTTACAGGGTATCACTACATAGCTCAGACTCATAGTGATCCTCCTGTCTCAGCCTCCCCAGCACTGGGATTATAGGCGTGTACCACCATGCCCGGTTTCAGTGGCAATGACTGGCTCAGTGCTCCTGGGGTGGGGCCAGTGCAAAGTGGAGTGCCAGGGACTGAACTCAGGTATTTGGGCTTGCAGCCAAGTGGTTAGACCACTGAGCTATCTCTCTAGCCCCAATAACTTTCTTGTGTTTAAACTCAAACTTTACAATCACCAAGCTTTCATAATACTGCCTTCTAAAATACAAGTCCTTCTATATTTCAACTATTCAAAAATATTTAAAACCTGTTGAAGACATACTGCAAAACTATGATGTGTACACATGTATTATAATAAATATTCATACTTACATATTAATTTAAAATTCAAATTCCAAAAGAACAAAAAAATTATACACATGAATATGCCTTATAATTTTTCATTAGCAAAGTTCACTTAAGATTCCAAGTCATCAATATACTTCAACAATATTTCATCACCTCTCCTCTTCAAAAATAGTTGTAAATGTCTAGAGCAACTCAATCTAAAGTATGAGATTATGAGGGCCACTTGGGACTAAAGAGCCAGCTTTGGCAGAGCACAGAGGGTGGGATTCAATTCCTGGTGTGCCCTGCCTACCCCGCCCCCTGGGGTGTGCTGAGGCTGAGATTGAGACTGGGTGTGGTGGTGCACACCTGTAATCCCAGTGCTTGGGAGGCTGAAAACAGGAGGATCACTACGAGTCTGATCTACATAGTGAGACCCTGTAGACCCTGTACTAAATACATTAAAAAATAAAGTATGACATGATTATATGGAATCATTTGGTTACCTCTCTTATGCTATCATAAGTGAGACTATCTCATGACCTCAATGTAAAACTTCAAAAAGTTCGCTATTTTTACATCTCAACCAGAAGTTATTATTTTACACTTCAGTGGTTCTTAGTCACAAAATTAGACACCAGCTTCCACACTTTAGGTACACTTCTTATCTGGTGAATATAATGATATCTGAATATTAAAGGAAAATATAAATAATATTATCTTTGCTGTGCAAATTAGAAATGCCTTTGGGATAAAAGAAGGTCTCCAGGTATTTTCAAATAAGTGGATGCAGAAGTGTATTTCATGTTTAGTTTACTTCCTAACTACTTTAAATACTATTGATCTCAGCATTGTTTATATGTAATTATATCTAGTTCACTGTATTTGAAATATTTATTTTTGATGATAATGTAAAAATTAATCAAAATCAATGGAAAAAATAACCCTTTATCAATTCTAATGAATAGCTGAATATTATTTTTATCATCTCATGTGAACATTTTAAGTTACCGTAATTTTATTTTTATTGCTTGGCATTCTATTTATTTATAATACCTTACCTAAATTTTTTAAAAGAAATAATCATTACTCACCAACTATTTTAATTTTACAAAATAGTTTTCCAGAGTCTATACTAGTAAATCACTAAGTACTACTCTAAGTTTTTGTTATTGCTGTTTTTCAAGTTTCCAATCCCTAAATAATGTTATGAAATGATGAATATGTTTACAAATGAGCATTACTCTGATACTTTCAAATGACAGGGTGTATATGCCCCCATTTATGAGTACAATAAAGTTTAGATCTGCAGGTGGCTTTTAATGTTTTAGTTTTCTTAACAAGTGTAAAATTTGCTATCTCTTACCACAAAATATTAAAAAGTGATAATTTCCAATAACAGAACTTCAAAATCTACACTTGGTGTTAAAATCAGTAGTAAGAAAGAATAAATGAGGGCTACATCGTACAATAAATATTATGAATCAGAAAGAAATTGTTCAAAAGGTAAAAGAAACTAGGATTGGTGAAAGGAGTAAGGAAAGAAGGGAAAAGGAAGAAAAATGCAAGTTAGTTATACTACTAGTGTCTTTTAGTTCACGTAAAATAAAAGAAAGGGTGTAACTCCACACAATTAGGAATAAAAAGGGAAAAATCACAATAGATCCTGCAGAAATCCAGAAGACAACCTACTTTAAGAAACTGCACTCTGACAGGCTGGAAAATATAGAAGAAATAAATGGACACATTCCTAAATGTATATGCAAAGCTAAACCAAGAAGATATAAAAATTCTACATAATCCAGTATCAGACAATGAAACTGAAAAAATAACAAAACTACCAATAAAGAAAATCCCAAGTCCTGATAGATTCATAGCTGAAATCTATGTGAACTTCAGACAAGATAATAATGTTACAACTCCTCAAACTTTGTAACAAAATGGAAAGGGAAACAATACTTCCAAAGTCCTTCCTGAAATCAAGATTACCCTCTGTTACGGTTTGTGTGTAGGTGTCCCTCCAAAGCCTCATACAGCCATGAAGTGTCTTCTAGAGTTTGTGATTAATTCATGTTCAAATGTGGAGATTATGGGTGTGAGTGATACCCTGCTCTGGGCTGGGTAATCCTCATTGCACTGTAAGGGAGAGGCTTGCTAGAAGTTGCAGCTGCTTCCCCTTCCTTTGCTCTTTTCTGTTTTCTGCTGCCATAATGGTTACCCTCTGCCATATGCCCCTCTGCCTTGGAGCCAGCTGAGTATGCACCGAAACCTCCACTAATGGTGAGCGAAATAAACCTCTCCTTCCTTAATTTGGGGTGTCAGGTATTTCATCCCAGTAATGAGAGAAAAGTAACCAAGATACCCTCATATCAAAACCAGAGAAGGACTCACACTAAAAAGAGAACTACAGGCCAATCTCCCAAAAATCCTCCATAAGACACTAGTAAACAGAATGCAAAAATTAAAAAGATTATGCACCATGACCAAGTAAGATTCATCCCAATGATGAGGGATGGCTCAACATACGCAAATCAATAAATGTAATACACCACATAAACAAAACCAAGAAAAAAGAATGCACAATCATCTCAATAGATGCAGAAAAGGCATTGGGTAAAATCAAATCCCATTTTTGAGGAAAACTCTAAACAAAAGTGGAATAGAAGGCATTTACTTCAATCTGATAAAAGCTATCTATGACAAACCAACAGCCAATATCATACTAAATGATCAAAAACTAAAATATTTTGCTGTAAAATCAGGAATGATACAAGGATGTCCACTATCACTACTTCTTTTCAACATAGTTCTAGAAATATTAGCCAGAGTAATTAGACAAAAGAAAGAAATAAAAAGGAATATGGCTAGGAAAGGACAAAGTTACCTACTTTCTTTAATAAATGGTACTAGGAAAACTGGCTTTCCGTGTGCCAAAGATTAGTTCCATATCTCTTACCATGCAGTAAATTAAAATCAAAAGCGATCAAAGATCTAGTGAACAGTAAACCACAGACACTTAATTTTCTGGAGCATAAAGTAGGTTCAACTTTTGAAGATACAGGTATAGTCAAAGACTTTATGAACAAACTCAGCTTGCATAGGAAATACTACAAAGAATCAAAATTGGGATCACATTAAATTAAACAATTTCTGTACATCAGAAAACATCCACAAGAGTGAAGAAACAACATATAGCACAGAAAGAAATTTTATCGGTTATTCCTTAGATAAGGAATAATATATAGAATATACAAAAAACTCAAAAAAACAGCAGAATCTCAAATTTAAAGACCCAATCCAAAAATGGGCATCTGAAATAAATACACATTTCTCACAAGAAAAAGTACCAATAGCAAGTAAATATCTGAAAAAGAGTTCACATCATTATACCAGCTCATTATAATAGCTAAATCTTGCAAAGAGTCCATTTGTTCATCAACAATGGATAAAGAAAACAGAATGGAGTACTATTCTGCCATAAAGGGTAAACTTAAGACACCTCAAGACCATGAAATAAAAGTGAAATAAATCAGACACACAAGTTTAAATATCATATTGCTTCTCTAGCATAAGAAACTCAAATGGTAAATAAGGATAAAATGAAAGACAGATATTATGATATAGGAAGTTGTTTAAATGGGAAGGGAAACAAAGGACAGGGGAAAGTGAAGAGAAGTAAAAAGGATTTTTTAAAAGGAGAACAGAAAGGGAAAAGCAAAGCTTTGAATGAGGAAGTAAGAGTGACTGAAAAGAAGGGAGTAGAATGAGGAAAAAAAGAATCAAGATTATATTATATATAGTTTCAAATTCCCCATGATGAATGTAATCAATATGTATGACAAATATGTACTAATAAAATGTTTTTTATTTCATTTTATTTTTGTATTTTTTATTAAGGGTCTACAGGGTCTCACTATGTAGATTGGACCTGTAGTGATCTGCCTGTGTTCAGTCTCCCAAGAATGGGGATTACAGGTGTGTGCCACTACACCCAGTTTCAATCACCTTCTCAGCATGCCCCGGGGGCAGGGCCAGCATGGCAACCAGGGATGGAATCCAGCCACTGTGTCTGCCTAAGCAGGAAAAAAAAATTAAAGTTTTGGTTGAATGATTTATGGTAATTGTTCTGTGTCCTATAACCCTGAACTATCATGCCCACCAACTCACTTCCCTCCATCCATCCTCAAAAGAATTAACAAGTAATGCAGATGCAACAATTCATGAAACATGCAGATACAGAAAGAATTAGCTAAACCCCTGAAAGAGACTTAAAGCTCATAAGTATACAAAACTCACCTATAAATTCCTCTTCCATCAGTAAAGTAAAAAAAAGAATCTATGATTCAGATACCGATCATGGATCTGTTTCAAGTAATTTTCATTATTTAAAAAACTTTAAATTCCAGGGGCCAGCGAGATAACTCAGCAGTCTAAAGCACCTGCTTATGTAAGCTTAGGCAAAGCATAGGACCACAGTTGGATTAAAGGCACCACATGCCATGCCAGCCCTGCTCCCAGGGTGGGCTGAGTGGGCCACAAAAAAAAAAAAAAAAAAAAAAAAATTTAAATTTCATAGCACCTTTACAACATATTTTTCCCTCAATCACACATTTAATGTTGGCCTCAAGAACTTTTGGTTAGTTCTCCTCATACTTTACTGTCTTCTACCCACAAAGCTTAGAGTATCTCTGGTGAAGGTGGTATACAACAAAGTATAGAAACATTCAAAATGTTGGACTGTGAATTGCTTCTTAATGGTTGGCCACAAAGCAATGCAAGGTACGTATTAAGTTGTCCTCAAAACAATAACACAAGCCTGATTTACAGCGTGGCACATGTTCCTTACATTTGGTCATTAAAAAAGTCCTCACAGACCATAGTTAAATCACTGCCCTAATACAAATAGATGTCAAATAGCAAGAAAAGAAAAAAGAGGAAGACACAAGAAGGTACAATGACTGCAAGAACTGTTTAAAAAATAATAATGATTAGTAACAATCATCCCCCCAACTCTATAGATTAGTAGCAGCAAACAAACACAATAATTCACTTCCTTGGATCTTTTATTACAATCACATGATCATTAGTTGTAATACGTTAAAGCAGATCTATACAAAATGCAGGACAGTACATTGTTGGATAAATCCACAAAACACAATTTTTTTCTGCAAAATAATGGGTTTCCATTGTTCTTCACTAAACTCAAAATATTTTAATAGACAAAATGCTATTGTTAAATTTAAAGCCAACATTAAAGTTTGTATTTAACACAAAGATCTTAAACATGGTTACGCACTGGCACTTTGCTTTGTCTCAAACATACAAAACAACTGATTGTGAAAAAAGAAATTAATAGGATGTTCAGAGCTAAGAAACTAAGAGCCACGATAAAGGATTTAGAAGTTAAGGACATGAAGGAATTACTGAATTTGAGTGACACTGCAAAAGAGAAAGTGACTGATCTTGGGAATTGATTTTCTGTCCACAGAGAAACTGAAAAGTATCAAAAGTTACCAATAAAAAGATGAACAATTCAAGATCCTATGCTTCCTAATCCATTGATATTCAATGGAACTCCATACTGTTTCTTCTATGTTTATTACTACCATCTCTTACAATTTTCTATTATACATTCAAAACTAAAATACAGTACTTGTACTCTTTAAAGTAGTAACAGGAAATGAGACTTTACATTTAATTGCAGGAAAAGTAGATTTGTAGAGCTAATACAGAAATGATATATCCAAAATTTGCCTTTCCTAGCAACAGTTCATAAAATTCAAATAAACAAATGCACTCAGATATCTATAAATCATAAAAAATAGTATTTCCTATAAATTCATAAATAAACTATATTCAAGTGTTTTCCTACTTGTATATTCTATTAGAAAAATCAAAATTGTATTTATAATGAACTTCTAATTAATAGTATTAGAACATTTTTACATCTTTATAGAACAAGGAAAAATGATTACATTAGTATAAATATCCTTATAATGCTTATTAATTTCTATTAAAACTTTTATCTTTCTACAAATGTCCTTTCCACTAGCCAGTACTCTTTTATAGTTAAGAATAGAACTCCTTGTTAGCACAATGTTTGACAATCAGATGATACTCAAATGATACCTTTGAAATTTACAAAGTTAATACAGCCATCTCTTTTAAATATGGCCATACATCCCAAATCTCATGCATATCAAATCTCAGAGTCTAGTATCTCTGCAACTTGGTATGCACTAGGGATCCATGCCTAACAGCTACATGTTTCCTCTAGATACACATTAAGAAAGTCCTAGAGTTTTCATTGGCTTCCTATAGACTGAATTTTACAATTTTTTTCTTTGGTCTCTTATATCTTGCTTTGTCTCAAAGAAAGGATGTAAAACAGAGCTGATTTTGAAAAAGAAATCAATAGGCTGTTCAGAGCTAAGATACTAAAAGCCAAGATAGAGAATTTAAAAGTTAAGGACATGAAGGAATTACTGCATTTGAGTGACATTGCAAAAGAGAAAGTGACTTAACTTGGGAATTGATTTTCTGTTCACAAAGAGACCAAAAGGTATCAAAGATTACTCCTCAAAATGTAAAATTTAGAGAAAAAGAAGAAAATGGCCTGTGACGGTGAGAAAGTTAGACAGCAAAATAACTCAAAAAAAAAAAAAAGTAAGTTGTACAAATACACATATACTGAGTCTAAAGGGGACTATAAGAATTAGAAATGCCAAAAGCAATGAATACAGAAAAGTCCAAAGAAAATAATATAAAATGACTCAGACTTCATTCATATAAAGAGAAATGCAAGTGAAAATCATTTTGGGATATTACTTTTTATATTTCAATATTAATAAAAGTTGAAAGATAATGTGACGTCCAGTATAGGGGTAAAGCATGTACCTTCTACATTGCTGGTGGAAATATAAATTGGGATAGTTTCTTAAGCTGATGAGTTGGTAGTTACCTATCAAATATATGCAGCTGTCTCTTTTTTCATCTAGCGTGTAAACTGTATTTCTGGATAAATGATTGCCCAAACATTGAGAAATGACTTTTAGAATGACAATGTAAAAAGCTCCCCAATTCATTCCCCAATGAAACTGATGAAAACTTTAAAATAATAATGATAATAACTACCTAAGTTCTCTGGAAAAGATCCTAAGAACAAACCCTTTAGCCAGCAAAATAGCTCAGTGGATTAAAGCGCCTGCTTAGACAGATGCAGGGGCTGAGGGTTCGATACCCGCTCCACACCCCTGTGCCGGCCCATGGTGAGAAGGTGACTGAGACTGGGCATGGTGGTGCATAACTATAATCCCAGCACTTGGAAGGCTAAGAACAGGAGGATCACTACAAGTCCAATCTGTGTAGTGAGACCTTGTAGACTCTGTACTAAATACATTTTCTAAAAAAAGAACAAACCCATAAAGAAAAATGTCTTTTTCAGAAACCTAGGAAAATTCACTAAGAAAGGTATATGTCTATGGTATCTGAACCAAGACAACTCCTTCTTTGTATGCTTCCCGCTCAAGAGAGGCTCTACTCCAGAGAGCTACAGTCAAGATCAAGTGACCCCTTCTCTGTATATTATCACCAGCTAACCACTGTAGGTCTTTCTTCCCAGAAGAAAAAGTGTAACAGAATATCACATCCTACTCCCATTGACTGTCATTGAGGCCAAGTACAATTTCAGGGGCACTTGAAATGAGAATTCATTCTTCTACCATCCCAAATTTATGGAATAGGCTCTACTTTGGGCACGCATATTAAAAGCTAGAGTCTTTATTCCAACTTGTGACACAATGGTCCCACAAAAATGGAGCCAAACAAGGATATAAAGGTATTGTCTCCCTTCTGGAGACTAATCAGTTCCAATAAGGGCTGATTTCCCAAATTGTCCCCAACACCAGCTCAAAAGCCTAAATCAGAGGGTTGTTTTTTTTTTTTTTTTTCCCTGCAGGAAAAAGCAGAATGAGAAACAGTTCCAAACCTCTTCCAAAGAAACTGATTTCATTTACAACACATTAAAGAAGTTCAAAGTCAGGGGCACTCTCAAGAACAATGAGAATTATGGTTAAAGGCAAATGAAAGAAGTTAAACATAGATTAAAGTTGTTCAGCGGTGGCAAACCTACAGCACAAGTGCCAGAGCTGTCTGTTTGCACCACTGAAAACTCTAAAAGGTTCGCCAACACTGAGCTAAACCACAGTCCTGCGGGAAGGAGCCCCTCTCGGATTGGAAAAAATATCAAACACTGATTGTGAAATGTCAAAACAGCCACAAATGAAATATATTTGTATATACAACAACTTATGCCTTAAGTCAACATTGAAATGATTGAGCAAAGAGTCATAGGCAATGAGCAGAGTTTAACAGCTGCATGCAAAGACAGAAAACAGCCCTGCCAAAAATACTGTGAGGCCTTAGGAACTGTGGGCACACCCACATTTGCCCTAAGAGTAACACCACCAGACTTAACACAGTGAGAAGGCAAAACAGACATCACTAACGTATAGCAAATAAACAACAACAACAAAAGAACAACAAACCTGGGTGTGAATATGGAGAAAGAGAACAGTAACTTGATTTACTATTTCTAAAATGTCCACTTTTCAAGAAGAAATTATAAAGCAAAGAACCAGAAAATATGACCACCCACGGAATTTAACCAAAGTAGAAAATAGAGTTCTAAATATAAAGATACTGCGTTTATTAGAAGCCCTTATGTATTAGAGACTGATGATCCTTATTCAGGTTCAGAATTTGTGCACGCACCTATACTAAAGTTTATTTGTAATACCAAAATCAATATAAGTAGTCATCTGAAAGCATGTACAAAATGGCAAAAAATTTGTGCCACCTTCCCAATCTGTTCCCAACCTACATCAAATAAGGTAACACTACCTTCCCGTAACAACTATCATTTTGTAAACACTTGTGTCCCTTTCATGATCTATGCAATACCACATTTTACACAGGCTTTTGGTTGACATTTGAAAGGATCATTACTGAGCAGTTTCCTATTGTTTCTAAGTGAAAGAAGGTTGTTTTGTACCACAGGGAATAATGTGTTACATAAACTCAGTAAAATTTAAATTATATTATATTATATTGGCTGTGAGTTCAATGTTAATCAGCAATAAATAGTAAATGAATATCTTTAAACAGAAACACACATAAAACATGGTTAAATGTTGATTTACTAACAAAACTGTTGTGACCAAAAGCTCACAAGAACCTAATCCTTGATTCTCCCTAGGAGAAATGGCTGTGTGTCTGCTAATTCAACTTTCCAAAAATTTTATAGAACATAATTATTATTAATAAATAGAAGTGACTATAACTATTGAAGTAATTATGGGAGAAATAGTTATGTCTGGAGTTTGCTGCAAAATAATCCAATGGCAGAGAAAGCAAAGGAAGATAATTTTTTAAAAATTGAAAAAATAATAAGATAGAAAGATAAAGAAAGGATCACAGAAATGGCAAAAGATGTCTCTCCTCTAGAAGCTTTATTCTACTTCTTGGAAAAAAATAGAGGGAACCTGTGATCACATTTCATCCCATGGATGCCTCAGGAAGTAACAAGGATACTTCAACCAAAGACTTAATTCTAATTATAAAAAGGGAAAAAATGATGAATAAGACATATAAGCAGCAGGAACAAAAAATGATTACAAAGGGCCAGCCAAATAGCCCAGCGGATTAAAGTGCCTGCAAGCAGGCACAGGGGCCGGGGGTTCAATACCCGGGCCTACAGTGTGGCCCTACCCCTGGGACACATTGAGACAGCAATTGAGACTGGGCATGGTGGTGAAAGCCTGTAATCCCAGCTCTTGGGAGGCTGTAAACAGGCGGATCACTCTGAGTCCAATCTAGATCTAGTACTGAGACCCTGAACACCCTGTAGACCCTTCCCTAAAATACAAAAAAAAAAAAGAAAAAAATTATTACAGTATTTTAAAGATCACAAAATTAAATACATTCAGGCATATATCACAGATTCTTAACAAATCAAACTCCAAAAAATATTAGAATAACCCCTGGGCTTGAAACTTCAGGAAAAAGGGAAAGAAAAGATATCAAGACACTTAGCCTCTCATTTAGCAAATGCAGTAGAATCCATTTAATAGGAAAGTGTTTTAACTGTTACACAAATGTACCTGGAAATACTATACAATAAATGTCTGATAGGCAGCACCCAGAAATACCGTTTTTAATGTCCAACGAGAAGCTCAATAATCTATATTTAAACCACAAGGCATCCCCTATAGGATAATAAGGCATAATGTGAAATTACTCAATCTATTCCCAAATACTTACTTAATCTGGCAAGGTCATCCCAAGGCTTTCATGTACAAAATGCAATTATTTTAGGGGAAAAGTGAGTTGGGCCTAAAAATTTCCCTATAGGAGCAATTTATGGAGTAAAATAACAAACAATAGGGACTCCGATTTTTAAAACCAAGCTAAAACACCTAAAGACAAATGTATAAACACCCTTTCATATAATTCATGCCATTGTTTTCTCTTATTTACAAACTCTCCAAATATGACAGAACATGACATATAGGAGAATGGGGCCTGCCTATACTCAGTAAATTAGCACCTTTTGCAATGAATCCAGTAACTATTATATTCTGTTCCACATTCATTTATAAGTCAAATTAACCTCTTTAGAATATTAATAACAAATACAGTCAACAAACCAAATATTCATGAAAAATAATTTGGGATCTCACCTTTCCACAACCAAACTGACAGCATGTGTAAGATCTGGGCTTGTTACTTGGAGACGTTTCCACAAAGACCACACAAATTCTTTATCAGCCTTAAAGAAATGAAAGCTATGTTAAGTGCAATGTTTGGTACCAATATCAAAGACATTATATTAAATTTAACAACACAATTACTTTCTCCCTGCTTCTTTAATTATGAATTCTTTAAGGCACAGTAGGAAAATTTTATTTGAAAAATCTCTCACAATGGTAACCTATATTTAGTTTTAATATTTCTGCTATCCCCAATTTGGGGTACAAATGTTGAAATACTGATTTGTTTTCCAAAAGGAAACTGCATGGCAACCATTGCTCCATTTTTCAGCTCTTCCTCTGAGCCAATTCTATTAAATAAAAAAAAAAAAAAAGAGTTGCCTAAAATCACTGTCTCTACTTCCCTACTTCCCATTCATGTACTTTATGTCTTCTAATAAGATTTCCATCTTCACCATTGGTAAAATCACTCATAAAAGTCCTCTACTCTGCCAAATCTAATAGACACTGCACAATTTCAGTCCTACTGCCTGTATTGGTTGTTATTAGCTCTTATTTGACAGTTAAGAATCAAGTTGGGGAAGTTTTTAAAAAATAGTGATGATCTAGAAATTCAGAATAATTAGTCTTAAATAAGATCCAAGCCTCTATACAGTATTTTCTGAAATTTCCTCACATGAATCTGTGTGCTCAAGTCTGACAAACAGTGCCCTGACTGTGTGTAAGTCCCATGGTTTACACACTAATTTTTCACTGAGATCACCACATTTCTATCTCTGTTTGCTTGACTAACTGGTCCAGACTTCTCTCTCCAGCTGCCTCCATCACAATTCCCCTGGAATACCTAACACCTTAAAGTTAGATTTTGTCTAAAGAACAATTCTTCGTTCCTTCACACTCACAAACCTGCCAATCTGCATCTCAGAAAATGACCCCACTATGTACTCATTAGTTCAAAGACCCAAAATGTAGAAGTTAATCTTGGGTGGTCTTTCTTCATGCTTCCTATCCAAACCATCAGAAATGGTCTTATCTGCAAAACAGATCCTAATTCTGATAACTCATCACTTTCACTCCTGTCACCCTAGGCCAAGCTAATTCCAACTCTTGCCTAGCTCCTTACAACAGTCTTTAGCTTTACTGCTCAGAACTTCCCAGGATTCCCCCTAGACTAGGAAGCAGTACAAACTTTTTAACAAGGCTACAAACCCCCACACAATGTGGCTGCAAACACACCTCTCCAGCCTCATCTGTCCCTCTGTTCTTTCCCTCACATAGATTTTGTTGCTCTATTAAAACTAGCATCTTTGTACGTAATTACTATTTACTAGGTTTTTATAGATTATGCCTTTATTTCATTCATGTCTGCTTAAATACCACCACCTCAAGAGAAGCCTTTCCTGGCTATTGTATTTACTATTGCTACCAAAATACAAATTTCTAATAACCCCTTACCTTGTTTCTTTCTGGGTATGTGTTTGTTTGTTTTGGGAGGGTTTTCTGATTGGTTTTTGTTTTGTTCTGTTTTGGTTTTGTTTGGCTTTGACAGACTTCATTTATTAGTTCTATATTTGGCTGTTTGAGTTTACTCTTGTGACAGATACCTCAATTTGTACCTGTCTCCATCCATTCTCTTTTAGTTGTAGAAAATATTTTCTCTCCTTGCTGGCCAACTATCACTATGGCCTCTGTTATCTATGGCTATGCAATTTAAATTCTGCCAATGAAATAAAAATGTTGCTAGAGCTTAGATAAATCTTAAAATTAGACTTATGTCTACCAAATGGCTTATAAATACTTTTTCTCAGTACTTTGCTGCTTATTTAATTTACATACTCAAATGTATCCATCTTTTTCATTATGGCTAATGGATTTTATGTATGAGTTGGAAAGTCAATCTGTATTCCAAGATTTAAAATATATTTATCGATATTTTCTTCTAGAATCTTAATATTATTTCTTAGTTGATATTATATGTATTTATAGTATATATGATATATAGCAGAATGGCTATATCAAGCTAATTAACATACCCATTAGCTCATATAAGTATCTTTTTTCTGAGTGAGAAAACTTAAAATCTATTTTCTCACCAATTTCCCAAGTATACAATACACTGTTATTCACCATAGACTTCATACTATACAATGGGTCTAGCAATTTGAAAAAAAAATAATAAATTCCTTGGCAAAAAATAACATGTCACAAATGGGCTGTGGAACTAAGTGATAGTTTTGTGAGTATTTTAGTTATTCAAATGTTGTATTATCTTCAAAGTGGATTACACCTCTAATTACTAAAAGCAAATCAATAGGGCTCCCGCACAACAATAACAAACCCACGGACAAAGAAATCAGGTAAACAATTCCATTCACAACATGAAAAAAAAATACCTGGTATTTAACCTACACAAAGAGTAAAAGATTTATAAAATAAAATGCATAGAACTCTGAAGTAAGAAATTGAAAAAGATATTAGACAATGGAAAGTCCTTCCTTATTCAGAGGTTGAAATGTTAAAAATGTTACAATGACCATATTTTCAGAAGTGATATACAGATTCAATAGAATTCTCCATTAAAATATCACCAACATTGTTCACAGAGCTAAAAGAAAACAAAAATTAAAATTCATATGGAATCAGAAAAGACCCAGAATAAGCAAAGAAATCTTGAACAAAAAGAGTAATGCTGGAAGCATCACAATACTGCATTTCAAGTTACACTACAAAGCCACAACAACAAAAACATGATATTGGAACACACACAAACACACACACACACAACAGAGAAGTAAACAAATGGAATAGAACAGAAGAAACAAACAAACACACATCCATCTGATTTTTGACAAAGATACAAAAAACATATGCTGTTGAGAAAAACAGCTTTTTAAAAAAACAAATAATGCTAGAAAAACCATATATTCACATGCAGAAAACTTACATTCAAAAATAAATATCTCCCCCCAAAAAAAGATAGAACTAGTTTTCCAAACTATTCCAGACATTATTAAACAAGAAAACGCCTGCCAACCACATTGTTTTTATAGTTCCCTTTTTGGGTACTTAAAGATGTTCTTTAAGAAAAAAAAAAAAAAATGAGAAATAGCTGAGCGTAGTGGCACATGCCTGTAATCCCACCACTCAGAAGGCTAAGGCAGGAGGATTGTTGAGAGTTCAAGACTAGCCTGGGCTACAAAGTGAGCTCATGGCCAGCTTGAATTGCATAGTAAGACCCTGCCTCAAAAAGACAACAATAAAAATGAGAAATAGAAACCTCTAATACTCATTGTAATAATTCTTTATTCTTATTACAGAATTTCCAGAGCCAAATAATTTAAAATTGCAAATCAATAGGGCTCCTAACGCTTTGTACAATGTTTACTAAACTCAGCACATGAAACAGCTGACTAAATGCTAGTTGATTTGGGTTTATATTTCCTTTGAGGTAGACTGATTTTTCTCTTTTATGCATCAGCTTCATTGAAAATAACACTATATTCAAATACAGGCATCCCAAAAGGCCTTTCTTCACGAAGTACCTATGCTCCAGACACTTGGATGAGTGTTGGAAACATAAGAGGCCTTCAATTGACCTCTACTGGTGGAATGAAGTCAACAAACATCCAAAAACTATTTCTTACATTTAAACCATTCTATCAGAATTCAAGGAAAGCTACAGGAGATATTTGCAAAGTATGACATGATATAACCATTTGGGAAAGTATCATTTTTAAAAACTACAGAAGAAGATTTACCTATTAGGAAACAGCTACTAACAGTGGGAAGAGTCTACAGAAAACAGCCACAAATTCATATTTTTTAGCACACCTAAATTTCTCACATAAATAAATCTGGCTTAATTCTCTCACATTATTAATACCAATTATCATCTGCTTGCAAAAAGATATTTACATCATTAAGTTTGCTAACTAACATGTATTTTGTCTTACAGTCCTAATTTTTTTAAAGCTGAAATTGGCTTATAGGTTTAGTGAGTATATCTGACTGCTACCAAACAAAAGTCAAGTTTTATAAACACTAACTTACTTTTTTTCAAATGGTATCATATAAATCGCGTTAAATGTGCATTTACCAATACTTCCAGCATCTTTTGTCACAAACTAAATACATCCTTGAAGGATACAATTAAAATTAAGAATATGATAAAACTAAATTCTAAATCAAAGAAATAAGGCATAAATGTCATGTACTCAATATTAACCTCTGGCACATCCTTGAAAACTCATTGAGAGAAGCTACTCTCAGAAGTTCAACTACTATCCTAAGCATGTAGTGTCCTTGCTAATTTGGAGGCCTTCTGGGGGGAAAAAAAATGTAATTATGTAACACAATCACCGAGTAGGATGAAAAGTTCCTGTTAAGAGAAATGCATTTTTATTACATATTTATTCTGAGACATTCCTATGGAGTCAAGTGCTACACAGAATCACTCCTTTCTCTTCTCCAATTGCCTAAAATTGAATTTCCATTGTGTGGACACATACACTAATCTAAAAGAAGCTACCACACATAATCACCAACTAATCAGCCGAGTTTGGTTTCCCATTAAAGTCATGAAGTTAATTTAGACCTGAATAACACTCACTCCCTGCTTTTATTCATTCATTCATTTCTTGGTGCTGGGCTTGAGCCTCAGGCCTAGCCTATATTAGGCAAGTGTTCTATCACTGACTGAGTGATGTACATTTGCAACCCTGAACAGCATTTTTTAAAAAGTTTACAAAACAGGATATTCTTTCTGAAACCATATGTGTGTTTTCTTACTAGGCTGAGATGTAAAATGAACTTCTTAGCTTTGTTTCCAAATTCTAGTAATTTAATAGTTTCCTCAGGTGTTGATTTCTAGCTGGTAAGTGGAATAAAAGACATGTAAAAATAAGTGTTTAATTACATTCTTTTTTACAAAATAATTGGGAGTTCAGTATTTTCCTATTTCCCAAAAGCAAGAGGCTGAAGTGATTAAAGTTTTATGGTGTGGGATAGTCTTAACTTCATTTGACATTACTGAAATGAAGAATCTTAAATTCTAAGACCATCTCAATATTTTTACCGTGCACACAGTACCGGAACCATCTTCCTCACCCAGATCTATCCAGGATCACAAAGGCCAATGCCTTCATCGGAAGCCACATTTTTAAAAAAATCTAATAGTGAACAGACTTAAGGGAAGGCGTTCACTAGGCTGTTTTCAACGAATAGATTTCCTTAGTCAAGTTAGGCATGAAAGTAGACATTTCAGCTCCTTAGCCAGTTAAGGTCAGAACTATGGAGGGAAATGGGAAAATGTAGAAAATTTGGGCAAATAATCTCCAAATAACGACTGCTTCATGACTTCTCATTTTTAACCAAGGAAGGTGGGGTCTGCTGGAGAAAATATTTTAGTTCATCAGTCTTTCATTTATCCCTCTGTTCCTTAACCAGTGAAAAACAATGTGAAAAATGAAATTTGGCCAGCCACAGGCTTACCCAACTTGTTTAAGCAAAGGTGTATTAAACCATTGTCCTGTTAGACCCCTGATCCAGTCAACAAGGACCTGTAAAAGGGGCAAAATAACCCAACAAAACAAACTGCAAGAATGAATTTCATTAAGTTTTATTAACCTAAACTGCTACTGTACAGTTACTTTGACAGCAACTATTGTTCAGCGAGTTCTCGACATTTAAGGTCCTGGCCCCTTGAAAAGCGGGTAGAGGCAGACCCAAAGGAAAACTAAATTGCGCCGCGTCAGGCATATACAAAATTTATAAGTAACAGAAAAGTAATGTTAAGGCAAATGCTTTTCACACAATCATCCAAAACGAGAATTCCCTCGTTCAAGGAGGACGGCTCGCCTTGCGCCCTGCAGCGGCACGTGCGGGGCGGGACGCTGTCCGCCCACGTCCCCAGCCTGAGGGCGGGGTCCGTGCTCAGCGCCGCAACAGCGCCCAGCGTGCGTGCGTGCGTGTGCAAACTCGGATTTCGCGACCGCGCGCCCCGCCCGACGCCCGCGGCTCCGCCCTCCGGGCAGCAAGGCGGCGGGGCTGCAGGGCGTGCGGGGCTACGAGGCAGGCAGGCGGGCGGGCA
>NW_004524620.1:11114440-11118835 GCF_000260255.1 Octodon degus | reverse complement strand
CCCACGCCGCGCCGGCGGGACTCGAGACCTCGCTGCGCTCCGCGACGCGTGGGGACCGGGGGCCCAACTGCCGCGCGGGGGGCGAAGGGAGAGGTGAGGGCGGCGAGCGCGCTGCCATGGCCCACCGAGCAGAGGCCAGGCGAGGCCGCTAACGGCCACGCTCCCCCTCAGAAACTCCACCTCCGCTTCCCGCCGGCGAGCGGGAGCGCGGCTGCGCATGCGCCAGTCCTTCCCGCCTCGGCGCGCGGGCTCGCGCTCGAGTCCTGGCGGGAATCCCGCGGGCTGCGCGCGGGCGGGAGCCTGATTTGCGCATGAGCCCTGGCGGAGGGCGAGACGTCCCGGGACCGGCGCCTGTACTGCTGGCTTTGCCTGCGTCCTGGAGGGAGACGCGGAGTTCTCCCTGCCTGAGACCCCGCCCCGCGCCTAGCGCTTAGCCTCCGTTCCACCTTTGAAAGCCCTCCTTGACAAGCCCCCAGCCCTCAGTGATCCTTGACTGCGAATTCCTGCTCCTTCAAGGCCTCTGCCAACTCATTTGTCACGTTTCATTGACCGCCCTGGAGTGTTAGTTACATGGCTAATCTCTCCAGCGCTGTTGTAAGCTCCTTGAGGATCAGGGAATAGGTCTTAGACTTTAGTGTTTTCTTCACACCCCTTAGCAAACCGCCTTATGGACAGAGCTGACATCCAGCTGACTGATGTCAAAGAGACTTGGAAAGCCCTATGCTGACTTGGGGATATCAAGCAGGTTTCCATTTGAATTATGATCCTGTCTACATCCTTTGTCTTTTGTTTTGCAAGACTCATGATTTCCTCTGAGTCCTTACGTCGATTTCTTTATCCGTCGTCAGGATATCAGAGGTACTGTGCCCTACATTTCCCAACCGTTTGTATCTTTGGGCCGATCTGAGATCAGTAATTTCAAGCATGGTAAAACAAACAAGATCTATTTTAATTCTTTTGTTTCTTTGTTTCTCCCTTCTTGCTATATTCATAAACTACAGGTAGGCAATCAACCTTCTCTCTTGTTAAATATATATCCTTGCTGTTGATAAGTTTAAGAAGGAGATGCACACTGAGCCTACAACAGTTTTTGCAGAAAGCTGTATCTGTCCGTCGCCTACCTCTGAGGGGTTGCAGAAAGCTTGGAGGAGATCTGAGGGACAGTGGAATAGGGAAGTGACCACTTAAACCGATTCCTTCAGAATCATCCAGGAAAGACTTCAGACTGCTGGAACACATGCTCCCAACTCGCATCTGGTGAAGACAAGGTGAGAAGGCTTCCTTTCCACTGAATGTGAGTATTGGGTTGTGGTAAGAAAACTACTTCTCTTAGAAATAGCTATTGTATATAACATGCACCATATCCTGAGCCCATTTACTGAGTACTTTTTATATATGTATTAACTCAATTCCTATCTCACCTTAAATTAGTTAGTATCCTGTCTTTAATGGTGAAGAAAGTGGAATTTGAGAGGACTTGGCTGAACTTACACATCTGAAATTTTAAAAATTGGAATTTAAATCCACTTAATTTCATTTAACTCTAAAACCATACTACTCCCTTTACTCCCTGTATCTTCAAATTCAATAGTAGAAGTGCCTGCCTGGCAAATGCAAGGTCTTGAGTTTGAGCCCTTGTACCAAAATAATTTAAAAATTAAAAAAGAAATTCACATTGGGTCTCATAGCATGTGAAACTTCACTGATTTTAAAATTGGTAACTCAAACCACAGAACTATTTGGCTTAAAATCAATATGAACATAGATTTTAATGACTATTTGCTATTCACCCAAAAAGGGCAACATTTCTTCTAATCACAGGTTCTTTTAAAAAGCAATGAAGGGCCAGCCAAATAGCTCAGCGGATTAAAGCTCCTGCAAGCAGCCACAGGGGTTGGAGGTTCAATCCCCAGGCCTGTTGTGTCCTGGCCTGGCCCCTGGAATGCTGAGACAGCAATTGAGACTGGGCATGGTGGTGTGTGCCTGTAATCCCAGCTCTTGGGAGGTTGTTAACAGGAGAATCACTATGAGTCCAATCTAGTAGTAAAACGCTGAACACCCTGTAGACTCTTCCCTAAAATACATAAAAAAAAAAAACCAATAAGACCTGAGTTACATACTGAGTTCAAAGCCAGACTGAGCTACATAGTCCCAGTCTCAAAAAGAAGAAGCAGCAATGAGATCTGCTGTGTATAAGGCAATAAGTAATATTTATATATCCTCAAAAATAATATCCTGAATTTTTCACGAAGCACTTTTTACTATCTTATTATGACAAAATTTACCATTATAGGAATAGATTAGAAGATGCAGAAGCCACTACAAATACACTCAGCCACCGTATCTTTGACAAAGGGTCCAAACATGCTTAGAAAGAAAGAGAGCCTTTTTAACAACTGGTGCTGGAAAAACAGGCTCTCTACATACTGAAAATTAAAACTTGACTCAGGTCTATCACCATGCAATAAGCTAAAGTAAAAATGGATCAAAGATCTAAACATTAAAAGAGAAACACTAATTCTCCTGGAAGAGAAAGTAGGAGGAACTCTTGAAGACATAGGGGTAGGCAAAGAGTTCATGAACAAAAATCAAATCACACGGGTAATACTTGAAAGAATTAACAACTGGGACCTCCTCTTATTGAGAAGTTTTTGCACATCAAAAGAAATTACCAACAGAGTGAAAAAACCCACAAATTTGGAAAAAAATCTTGACTAATAAGCACTCAGACAAGTCTGCTCTCTAGAATTTATAAAGAAGTATAAAACATTAGGGCCCCAAAATCTAAAGACCCAACCCAGAAATGGGCATCTGAGATGAATACACACTTCTCAGAGCACGAAATTATAGAAGTGAATAAATCTCTGAAAAGATGGCAACTGAAGTAAAGAAACAGCTTCATCAGGCTATATAAAAAATTGGATCAGAAGGAATCCTCCAGGTTAAAAAAAGAAATACAACCATAATAAAAGAATTGCTCAGCATATCTAAAGAAAAGAGATAAAAAAATAGAGGAGGATAGCAAAATGTTGGAAACAATATAGGAAAAATTCAAATACATAAAGCAGATTCAAAAGAAATATCCAGGAAATTAAAAATTCTAGTAAAAACTGGCAAAACTGCTTAAACAAAACTGAAGATAGACTTTCAGACCTTGAATACAACACTGTAGCTAGGGATTATGAAAGGAAAGATGTCTTAAAAACAACAATTCAATGGCCTGCCAGATAGCTCAGTGAACTAAAGTGCCTGCTTAGGCAGAGCGCAGGAACTCTATCCCCGGCACCACAAGCTGTGTTGGCCCCACCCCTGGGGCACACTGAGACAGTGATTGAGACTGGGAATGATGGCACCCGCCCATAATCCCAATGCTTGAGAGGCTGAAAACAGGAGGATCAGTACGAGTCCTATCTATGTATTGAGACCCTATAAACCCTGTACTAAATACATAGAAAATAAATAATTCAATAGCTGCAAAATGATGCAAAGCAAAACAATATGAGACTGATAAGTGACAACAGAAAAGCAGGTGCAAACGTGAATGACATGAAAAGATTATTTGCAGGGCTGGCCAGATAGCTCAATGGATTAAAGCACCTGCTTAGGCAGACACAGGTCAGGGGTTCGATTTCCAGCCTGCCTTACTGGTCCCACCCCCAGGGCATGCTGAGAGGGCAATTGAGACTGGATGTGGTGGTGTATGTCTGTAATACCAGCACTTGGGAGGCTGGAAACAAGAGGATCACTATTAGCTCCATCTGTGTAGTGAGACCCTGTAGACCCTACACTAAAAAAATACATTACAAAAAATAAATTCAAAAAAAATTATTTGCAGACGTAGTATCAGAAAATTTTTCAAACATGAGAAAATAGTCTGAGATACATTGGAGTTTTATAAGTGAGGCATATAAAACTCCAATTAGCCATAACCAAAATAAACCTACACACAGATACATAATAATCAAGATCTCAGAAATTTAACAAAAGAATAGAATATTAAAAGCTGTTAGGAAAAAGAAAAAAAAAACAGATCCCCTTTGAAGGAAAACTGATCAGAAGCATGACACATTTCTCAGCATGAACCATCAAGTCAAATGAGCTTGGGGTGAAGTATTTTAGGTCATGAAAGAAAACAACTTCCAACTCAGATTGGTGTAATCTGCAAAACTGTTTTTCAAAAATTAATGAAATAAGATACTTCCATGAAAAAGAACAACTAAAGAAATTCATGACCACCAAAGTAACCCTACCAAAAGTACTGAAAGTTATTCTAGAAAGAGATGTAAATGATCACAATTCCAAGAACAACAAAATAGAAAGCACCAAGCAGGGCAAGTAATTAAACAGAGGGGAAAAGTAGGGAACCAACAGCAGAAAAATAATGTTATTTATTAT
>NW_004524620.1:11097490-11104511 GCF_000260255.1 Octodon degus | reverse complement strand
TGTTCTTTGTCATGGAAGTATTTCACTTCTCCATCAAACTTGAAAGAGAGCTTTGCATGGTATAATAGTCTAGGCTGGAATTTGTTTTCATAGAGGACTTGAAGTACTCTGCTCCATGCTCTTCTTGCCTTCATGATTTGTGAAAAGAAGTCGGCCATAATTCTGATGGGTTTTCCTTTGAATGTGGTCTGCTTCCTTTCTCTAGTGGCTTTCAGTATATTATTCTTGTGCTGAATTTCTGGTATCTTGACTATTATATGTCTCGGTGTGTTTTTAATTGGGTTGAGGTTACTTGGCATTCTGTATGGTTCAGTTACTGAATGTCAGATTGTTTCCTCATATTTGGAAAGGTTTCTGCTATTACTTCTGCCCATATTTTTTAATGTCATTTGTATTGACTCCTTCTTTCTCATTGGTGCCTATTAGTCTCACATTGTTTATCTTTGCATCATCTTGCAGGTGATGGATTATTTTTTCCTGCATCCTAGTTGTTTTTAAGAGATCCTTCTTACCTTTTCACTAGCTGTGTCCCAGAATTTATCCAGTTCTTCTAGATTCTTTAATTTATTTTTCAAAACTTATTAAGCATAAATTTTCAAAATAATTTCTAGTAGTTCTTTGGATCACAATGATGATTGTTATAATTTAACTTCTTTACCTCTAATTTTGACAATTTGGGATTTCTTTCTTTTGATAAGTGTGGAAGAAGAGTTTATCAATCATATTTAACTTCTCAAAGAACCAACTTTTAAATTTATTAATCTTTTGTGGTTTTAATTTCATTAACTTATCCTTTCATTGTAGTATTTCTTTCATTCTACTGGTTTCAGACTGCTTGTTCTTGTTTCTCTAGGACCTTGAAATGCATCATTAGATTATTTATTTGGGATTGTTCTGTTCTTCTAATACAAGTGCACTCAGCCATAAACTTGCCATGCAGATGCTTTCATTGTTCAGAATTTCACAAATTTTCATATGTTATTCTGTTAGTGTTTCATTCTATGAATTTTAAAATTTCTTCATTTCTTCATTCTCCAGTTGATCATTCAAGAATGGATCAATAAATACCATGTGTTTTCATCTCTACAGATTTTCAATTTTATACCATTATGATCTATTAAGATACATTAAATTTTTTCAGTTCTTTGTATTTTTTGATATTTGTCTTATGGGCTAAAAAGTTATCTATTTAGGAGAAAATTCAATGAACCGCTAGAAAGCAAGTGCTTTCTACCATTATTGGCTAGAACACTAAAAATGTCTTTTAACACTATCTGGTCCACAATGTAGTTTAATTCTTGATTGTTGTGTGGCTGACCTGTGAGAGTGGAGTGTTTAACTCTATCACTATGATTTTGTCTGTCTTTTTATGTCAAGTAGTGTTTGTTTTCTGAAATTGGATATGCAAACATTTGGTACCAAAATATTCACAGTTATTATCTTTTCTTGGTTAATTATTTCCTGTATAGATGTGTAATGTCCTTTGTCTTTTCTGACCAGTTTTAGTTTAGAACTTCCTTTTGGGGGGGGGGGATTTTAGGGAAGGGTCTATAAGGTGTTCAGGGTTTCACTGCTAGATCAGACTCATAGTGATCCGCCTGTTTACAGCCTCTCAAGAGCTGGGATTACAGACATGTGCCACCACGCCCAGTCTCAATTGCCATCTCAGCACAGCCTGGGGAGCAGGGAGGTCAGCACAGCAGGCCCCAGGGATTGAACCCCTGGCCCCTGTCTTAGAATTTACTTTGATGGATATAAACATAGCTATTTCTGCTTACTCTCCAGCTGAAACTGTTTGGAGTATCATTTTCTACCCTTTCACTTTTAGTCTGCATTTGTCTTGGCAGATGAGGTGTGTTTCTTGCAGGAAACATATAAACAGGTCTCGCTCTTTTTTCTTTTTTATCTAATCTGCCAGTCTGTGTCTTTTTTTTTCTTTTCTTTTAGGTACAGGGTCTCTTTATGCAGCTTGTACCCATAGCGATTCTTCTGTTTTAGCCACCCCAGTGCTGGGATTGCAGGCATGTGCCACCACGCCCAGTCTCTGTGGCCAGCTGGGCACAGGGCCAACATGTCATGTGGTACCAGGGATTGAACCTGGGTCCTTGTGCCTGCGAGGCAGGCACTTAGACCACTGAGCTATCTCCCTGGCCCCAGTCTGTGTCTTTTAATTGGACAGTTAATACTGTTTACATTGTATTATTAGTGGAAGGTATATACTAACGCCTATCATTTTGTTCTTTTCCTACTAGTTGGCTCATTTCCAGTTTTCATTTATCTACTTCTCCAAAGAAGTTTATTCTTTCCTCTGGTCTCATAATCGTTATTGTCTTTTATAAGTATTTTCTACGATGCTGGCTTCAGGATCATAAATGTCTATGATTTATACTTATCATGGAAAGCCTTTATTTCCGATTAATTTGGAAGGACAGCCTTAGAGGATAGAGTAATTTGAGTTCAAAATCATTTTCATTCAGAGTTTGAAGCACATTACTTCATATCCTCCCAGTTTTAAGATTTGTTTACCATTATATGTGAGTTGGCACTTCCCTCTGCTTTCAATTTTCTTACTTAATTTTGGGTTTTTGGCATTTTGGCTATGAGATACATCTGTTCTCTTTTCCTGTTCTGCATTTGAGATGCTAGGTACTTGGTCTTGAAACATGGGACACTCGAAAGAGGTTTATTTAGTAGAAACTAAAGCTTCATTTGTAATAAAAGATACATACACAAGCTTACTATATTTGCCAGACAAGTTTGTGGTGTTCAGTATATTAAAAATGTTGTGAAACTATCACCACTGTTTATTTCGAGAATTTTTCAACATCCTGCATGGACAGTATACCCATTACCCAATAGCTCCCCATCCCCCCTTTCCTGCTACCTGCTTTCTACCTGTGTGAATGTACATATTCTAAGTATCTCATATAATTTGAATTAGAAAGTATTTTCCCTTTTATGTCTAACTTCACTTAGCACAATGTTTTCAAAGTTTGTTATAGTGTGCATCATAATTTCAATATTTCTGAAGCCTGAATAATAATTCCACTACCTATCATGTATCTTTCACCTGTTGATGGAGATTTGCCTTGTGATATTGGGGTGATGGTGATGTGAACACTGTTATAAAAGTAGCTGGTTGAGTGCCTACTTTTACTTATTTTGGGAGAACTATGTTTTAAACAGTTTTGAATTTGTGGTTGAAATAAGTCAAGTGTGCTACATATAGATGAAATTGTGTAGGCTCATATCAAAAGCTACTCACCATTTATAACATATTCTTGGACAAAAATCAATCTGAATTTTAGAAAACTAATTTAAATGAAGCCTCTTACAACATGTAATCTGTCAACTAACTGATATGTATTTCATAATTACAAATTTTATCTACAAATTTAAGTATGTTCCACTTTACTTTTCAGTTCTTTGATCCTTCAGAGCCAGAAGAATTTCTGAGAAATTGAGTTAATGATAACCAGGCCCTGGTAATAAATATATAACCAGGTTAAAAGCAGGCATTGAGGTTTAAGGTTCCCATAAGTCCATGTGTTGGCTGTCATCCTAGAAACTTGTCTGTCAAATTTTTATACTGATTCCCCAAACAATGTATAATGTAAAATAATTTTGAGGTAACAGAGTGAACATATATTTAAATAACTTGAAGTTCCTGAACACTTTTACTTTTGGAGACCTTATTTGAATATACTTCAAACTGTAAAATGTACACAAATCTCATATTTAATATTTTCTATAGCTAAAGAGTTAGGATGAAGTAAAATGGTAACTGTTATTTATGCAGGAACAAAATTAGACATTATATTAATTTTTATATTGGCCTGATTTTTAGTGTTTTGAAGACAGTAAAGATTTTCACAAATTTAAATTAGTTTCATAGTCCTTTAAACTGCATAGGCCATAACCATGTGGCTAACTGGCTTTGTAGTGAGTCTTCACCTCAAAATAATTCTCATTTGCTCCTCTGAAAACACTTGCTTCTGACAGTATAGCTAACCTTAGCTAATTTTTCAATACTTATACAATGACTAGATGAAACAACAGGGGAAAACTATATAATTACAATTTCTAGTTATAAAATAAAATATTTCCCAGAGCCACTGTACCATAATACTAAGCAGTGAAAACCAGAAATTTCTAGAACTGCGAGAAACAGCCATTCTCAAACAAGCTGCCAAATTCCTTACTCCTATCAGTTTCTTGAAATATGAAAATTCAGTAGTACAAAGCAAGTATCAAAACAAATAACCTCTTCTGGCTCCCACAAACCCACAATTAAGGGCTCTCTGGAATAACAAAGTTCTCGATTAAAATTTAGAGCTAACTGCCCTCTTAAGTTTCTTAAGCATCCACTATGAATTACTTTAATAGTATAATGAAATTATTTTCTACTGAAGACAGGGTTGTGGCTTCCAAGTGAATGTTAACTTATATGACAGAGACCTATCTATTTTATTAAATTCTCATCCCGCCCAGCCTTGGCATAAGAAGTTCCTATCTTCCAGGAAGATGGTTTCACCACTTCTTAAGCTAATAAATGCCTTTCTCCCATCTGTTAAAGTCTTATTTAAATGTCATTGTCTTTGGAGGCCCTTTTGGCTCTTGAAGGTTTCCAGAGTCATATCCATTTCTCTGGCCCCACAAAATTTACCACATTCCATCCAGTCTTTTAAGCTGGCATGTCTCGTACTTGCCACTGAGCTCTATAAATCTGGAAAGCAAGATCATTGCCAAGTAGCCTCCAGTTTATCATGCGTATCGCAAAGGACGCTCATGAAGCAAGGCACAATTTTTTTTACTACACTTCCTCTATGTTTTACCTAAAGATTCCATTATTCTATTAATTCTACTTAGAAAGTGAAGACTGCAAACTGACCATCTGTTCTCTTTTTGTGATGAAACAACATTTTTCTTTATTCTGGTTGACTTTCTGATTCTTTCATAACAGCTAATTGCTGGTCTTCCCACCTGGGTCAGGTTTCCGTCACCTTGTGGAGATCGTAACGATCAGACAGTGTTTCAGCTGTGTCATAAAAAGCTGCTAACATAGCCAAAAGTTTTTCTACTCTCAGATTTCTGGGACCAAGCTTTGGGAGAAGATGCAGCTAAGTGAGTGAGAGCAAGAGGAGCGGGGCGAAAGGTTGATAGAGTGTTAGTGGTCTTCTGAGGAAGCTGGCATATGACGCTCCAACATCAGTCATGGTGCTGTTGATTTCTCAGGGAATAATCAACATTAACTTTCTATTATTATGGCCGTTTAGCTATAAAAGTTAAGTAAATTTCATGCAACAAATTTCCCTATTTAGGTAGAAGGAAACTATTCATTGATGAAGATGAGAGAGATTTTCTAGTTTGCTATTTCTGTGAATCCCAGAATCCCAGATAATTACTCCCTTAGGAATTAACTACTGTAATTATATTAGCGCCCTCTGCTGTACATGTGCAAAATTACAGGAAACTGCCTTTCAAGACTTGTCAAGACATTCTCGGCTTTAGCATTTTCCGGAAACATGTCTCTGACAGTATCCTTGTTTAATTTCAGCTGGACACTTTTAACATGTTAAGTGAAATTCTGTCTCTTGTAGTTACTGACAAATCCAAACAAAATAACCAATAGTATTTAAGAGTTAGTTACTATAGGCTTATTGTTATGCCTAAAAAACACTATTTATAAAATCACTTCATGACACGGCAAATACTTAAGAATCTGCCTTTCCTAGTGATGGTGTACTCGTAATTTCCCTTGAAGTTTTCTTTTGTATATCATTTGTGTTTTGGTCAAAAGTCAATTTAGGGCCCCGTACACATTTTTACTTACTTATAGCATTCAGTAATTGTTTTGTATGATATTTGTTTGGTGTCATTTGATTTGTATTAATTAATAAATTAATTTCTATTAATTTCTATTGTTTCTTCAATTAAAATTTTCTACTTCTGTCTAAATTTTAACTGAAAATAGTATCAGTAGACCCCGACTGCAGCTGTAAATGGTCCTGTCAACCACTTATCTTTTTGTTTATTTCTCATTCCAGGTTGGGAGATTTTAAACATTTCATTTACCTTTAATCACCTACATGACTTAGAACAGCATATTCTATTCAGATATGGATGCTTAAGCTTTATTTTGTAAATTTTGTCTCTGTGTGTGTACAGAACTATTGTAATTTAAATTATATAGTTGCATGATCAAGTTCAGCCACTATGTAGATAATTAGGTTACTAAATAATTGCCTAAGATTGGTAAGATTCTAATTCATAAGAAACCAATTTCAAATAAAAATAAAATATGATGAAAAAGTTTCAAAATCTATGGCCATTAGAGACATTTAAATTAAAGCAACACAGATTCTATCTTACTCCAAAAAGAATGGCTGGCATCACAAAATCAGCCAATAACAATTACTGAAGAAGATGAACAGAAGAGGGAGAAACCCTTCTACACTGTTACTGGGATTGTAAACTATATAGACAACCATCGTATAAATTAGTGTGGTGCATTCTCAAAACACTGAAACTAGAAATTCCACCAGAAACCTCTGTACTACTTTTACATATATTCTCAAAACATCATATTAAAAGATATCATATTAGAGAGACACATGCATGCTTTGTTTATAACAGCATAACTCATAATTGGTAAAACTTGGAAGAGGTCTATTTGTCCATCAGTGGATATAGAAAAATGTGTTTATACACAGTGGAATTCTATTCTGCTGTGAAGAAGGATACATTTTATTTTTATTTTTTTCTTTTCAATTTAAATTTTTATTTTGCTCTTTTTAGTTTAAAAAAGAGTGAAACATTTATCAGGATACCCCTGAGAAGAACACACAGATAGAAAACATCAAAGGCTGGGGAGTGACTCAGTGGTAGAGCCCATGCTGAGCACAAGTGAGGCCCTGGGTTTCTTTATTTTCCCCATAATTTTATTGAGAAACAAATAGCAATGAGACAGTTTCAAATCAAATTGGTAGGACAGTTTCAATAATTAACACATTGCATACTC
>NW_004524620.1:11093339-11097390 GCF_000260255.1 Octodon degus | reverse complement strand
ATTGAACTCAGGCCCTTGCACTTGCCAGGCAAATGCTTATGCTACTGAGCTATCTCCCCAGCCCTATTATTTTTAAATAAAGATGAAGCCAGTAATATCAGTAATAACCATCATACCACCGTGATATGTGAGCACCTATGTATATAGAAACTCCATTTGTCATAGCGCAGTCTTATAAACAACCCAAGTGCCCATCAATTCAGGAATGAATAAAAAAGATGTAGTATTTTTATACAATGGAGTATTACTCAGATATAAGGGAAGATAAACTCTTAAGTATTTATAGGTAAATGGATGCAACTAGAGACCATACTCATAAGTGAAATAGATCAGGCCTGTGTGTGTAAACATATTGTTTCCCTAGTATAAGAACCTGAAAGCGTAAATAAAATCCAAAAGGTACAGTAGATACTGTGAAAAGAAAAGAAACTGCTCAGTAGAAAAGAACCATCTGTGTGAGGGAAAGGAGAAAAGAGAGTAGTGAAATATATGTATATGTATATGTATACATACACAAGATAGCTAAGATAATTGTACTACTAATTTCTGTTGGTTTGTTAAAAGTAACAGTTACGCTTAAGTTTTTTACCTATTTTACATGCTTATATCTGGTAATCTGAACAACTACTTTGAACACAATATATAATATAACAACCATTATTGAATTCTTATCATCTTGTTTTTTGAAATTGTGTTGTCTCTAATGTTTTTATTATTGTTCGTTCTTTTTAAATAAAAATAAATTTACAAATATAAAACTATTTGGTTTGAACAGTTCCTTGCAACTTTTGTTCTTTTGCAATTCTTGAGCATTCCTGAAAACATTCTAGGTCAGGAGTATAGGTATTGAAAAAGATACCACTGGTTCCCATTTTCTCATGGAATTTTCATATATATGACAAACTGTGACCCTGCAGAGCTACGCCAACAGAATTCCATTTCCCATACTCACCTCCAAAGGTTATATAACTGTCCACTCTGTTAATCTGCCTTTTCATTTTAATTATAGGCTTTTTCTGTTGCTCTTTTTTTATTTAACTTTTTTATTTTGATACCTGGAATTGAACTCAAGACCTTGCACTTACCAAGCAGGCACTGTGCCTCTGAACTACATCCCCTGGCCCCTTAAATTTATTTTTATTAGTACATATTTGCAATACATAATGCTTACTTTGTGTGGAATTGGACATGCTTCTAAAATTATGTCTATTTAATCTCTTTTTTATTAAGTTTATTGATACAATTTAGATATGCATAATGATCACATTCATCATAAGGAATTTGTACTTGTGTGCATGATATATCCTGGTTCCTCTTTTCTTTCTCCCAGTCTTCAGTACATTCTCCAGGTTTCTCTCCATTTTTCTATTGTAATCAGAATTAGACTAGTCAGAGTTACACTCTGGACAAAGTAAGGGGAGAGTCCCCAAACAGAATGGTTATCTGGTTAATTGAGTTGAGGGGATATCGTAAATACTTAATTTTATTATTCTAAGGATAAATGACTTTATTTGTAACCCAAACTAATAAGGAAATTTATAATAAAAATATAAATATGAAAGTTAATGTTTATCCCTTTTTACACTATTGAATAATGTGATGTAGTAGGTAAGAGTGAAGATTTAAATTTGAAATATGAACTCATTTCTTATTATTTGACATTGGAATACTAACTAACTGTAAGATAAAAATGACATTCATGGGGGTAATATGGATCAATTAAAATGATGTAGTAAAGGACTAGTCTCTATTTCACAGTGAATGCTAAATAAATATTAGCTACATAACTAAATTCACGTTAAATATTATCAAGTTATTACTTACATTTACCTCGTTAGACTTAGCTCATTATTGTGAGTTCATTTCAAAGTCTGTGCTGCCCGGCTATATGCTAGCTGAAAAGTGATAAATGGCATCACTTATGTTCTTACATAAACATGTTTTTAATATTTATGGAACAGAATGTCAAGCAACATTATTTTCTCCCTTTCCTGAACTCGTGTTTGAACACCCACTTATAGTTTTTATTATACTCTAAATATTTTGTACTTTTTATCTTAGCTCCTTAACTAAACTGCAATTTCTCTGAGAATAAGGATCAGTTCTTCTTTTTCTTTTTAAAGATTTAGCCACATTTTGAACAATACTAGGAATAAAAGAAGTCAGAAAGTATTTATTTATTTATTTATTTATTTGTTTGAAGATGACCCTAAACAGAATCTGCATGTATTAATTATTTCTTCTATTTAATATTTGGTTCCCAAAAATAGAATGCACACACACACAATGGTGACCTCTGTGCGTGATAATTTTTCTATGAATAATGATTCTTTTCATTAAAATGAGAAAAGTAGGCCAAGAAATTTCTGAAGTTTTTTCTGGTTAAAAATATCTGATATTTTAAAATAAAAACAACCAGTTGTCTAGAATTTTAAAAGGTAATTTATTATCCATTGATATATTCAGCAAATATTGCTGAAGGGCTATTACATGTTAGTCATTCTGCCAGGTTCTAGGGTGTCTCAGTTACTCTTCTCTCATTGCTGGGACAAATACCTGACACCCAAAATGAAGGAAGGAAAGGTTTATGTAGCAGCCCCCTACTGGAGGTTTCAGTCCATACTTGTCTGGGCTCCAAGGCAGAGTAGCACAGGGCAGAGAGCAACCTTCCATGGTGGTGACAAAGAGCAGAGAGCAAAAGGGAGTGGCAGCTCAGGCAGCTAGCTAGCTTCTCACCCCCGCTCATGTTGACTGCAGGAGTCTTTAAGGGGACACCTACACACAAAGCGTAACAAAGGGAACAGCAGGAAACAATGCATAAATTATTGAATAAACTAATCCATTCTAATCTCATGCAAGCTGTCCAGTATTCTAAAGGAATCATTTCCTTGCAGTCTTAAGAAAAGTTATTTCGAACCCAAGGGAAAGAAACCCAAAGGTCATGCTACAGTATTTTAGCTTTTCTAAAGCTTCATCTATAGCATCCATTTTCCATTTGATTCTAAAAGAAATCCAAGCTCCAATCCTCTCCATATATTTTCCATTCAAGCATCAAAATATGGAAGTCAGAAATATACTTAGGCCACATACCAATGTCTGTCTATTTTGTCTTCAAAATATCTCAAAGGACCCAAATGTCTCCTGCACTCCTGGCCCTGCCCCAGTTAATTTATTGTAATCCAGAGTAGGGCAGTAGTCTACTGCCTCAGCGAGAAGAACTGCTGCTTCCAGTCCTGTCTTGACAAGGCCCAGCCCCCAACACAACCCACTCACTCAGAAACTGCCTGGTTCCGCAGTGTCCTCATAATGAACCCCAAATTCTTTAACCTGCAGGTCTAGGTTTCTGCTATCTGACTCAAATCTGTGACCTCCCCTCTTTTCTTGACCATTTTAAAATTAGTGTATGTTAGTGATAGAGAATGGCAAAGGCCTATTTGGGGAACTTGATGCTTGCCCTTAACAATCACGATCATTTTAATCACATTACTCTCCCTATCCTCTCCTTCCCACAAACCCCATCCCCGGTCCTGAAAATCAACTTTCTACTTTTCTGCCATTTCTTTTCATTTATTTACTTACTTATTACTAAGTTATTTAGTTATTTGGCTGCTTACATAAGCGAAAACAAGAGATATTTAACTTTCTTATTATGGCTTTTTCTACTGAGCCTGGTAGTCTTGAGTGCCACTGATTTTCATGCAAAGGACATGATTTTATTCTTTTTTATGACTCAATAGTACTCTATTGTGTATGTGTGCAAGATTTTCATTATGCACCTGTTGAGGGGCCTTTGGGATGCTTCCACAGCTTAGCTCTATTTTTTTTCCATAATTTTATTGAGAAACAAATAGCAATCAGAGAGTTTCAAACCAAATTGGTAGGACAGTTTAAATAATTAACACTTTGAATACATTCTTCCTAGTGGTTAATTGCTGTACAAGATGCAGACATGATATCCTATTTACAAACACTATTAGAACAAATTCCTCTATTCATGAAGAGAATGTAACTATGTATCTATCCTAACCATTTTGAATACACAGATACAAAA
>NW_004524620.1:11091358-11092666 GCF_000260255.1 Octodon degus | reverse complement strand
CCATGTGACTCTCCTTAGGCACACTCTACATCATCGATCACTTTCCTCTTTGGCCCCATAATCTCCTTGATCAGAAAATTGGGGACACTACCGAGTTACATGACGTTACAGTACAAGTTCTCATATGTCCTGAGTCTCAGTTGACCTTGGAAGGTTAGGGCCAAAAAGTTGGCATTCCTTGCAGCCCTCCTTTTTCTCTAATTTTGGTCTGCAAACTTAGGTTGTTAACCCTCCAGAAGACAAGCTTATTGTTATTACCATACATATAACCTAGGCTGCTAAGCTTAACCTCACTATCTGTCTGAATATCAAATATCTCAGGCATAACATGGAACAGGTATTTTTCATCAAGTATTGATATATTGAACTTTAAGTCCCTACAGAATATGATGAAAAAACATTTAAAAAATTAAAATGCATTTTAAAAATTGGTCTAAAGAATTATATAATTCTTATGTTTATACATAAGTCCAGAAATCTAACCATATACAACCTTGTAGCAGGACAGTCCTGCACCATTCCTTTTCCTGTCTCCTGCCTTCATTCACCACCCCCTTCTTTTTGAACAATTATCTGAGAGACAGAACGGAAGCAACTGGCATGTCATGACAAGCAGCCCGTATTCAGAAGTCCAAAATGACAAGTACTCTAAGCATGAACCTACTACTACAAATTGCCATCTTCAGTGCAGTTGCTTACTTCACAGGTGTCTGTGTATATAGTAAGTTGAGAATCATTCCAATAACTGCTAGATTCAAAAATCTTCTGAAGATTCTCAAGATCATTGCCTTACCCATCTTCTACATATAAATGTATGGCTTCCCCTGTCATGTTTCCTATCTCTTCTCCTTGCTCTCTTTTCATTGTCTAGTCCTCAAGTTCTTGCTTTCCTTTTAGTTGTATTATACCTTTCTATTTGTATTTCTTTTTTTGTGTTCTTATACTAGGGAAACTATATGATATTTACACATGTGTGTCTGGTTTATTTCACTTATGAGTATATCTTCAAGTGGCATCCACTTAAATATAAAGCCTTCGAATTTATCATTCTTTATAGCTGAGTAGTACTGCATTATATAAAAATAACACATCTTTTTCTTCCCAAACCATGAAGGCAAGAAGAGCATGGAGTAGAGTACTTCAGGTCCTCTATGAAAACAAATTCCAGCCCAGAGTACTATACCCTACAAAACTCTCCTTCAAGTGTGATGGAGAAGTGAAATACTTCCATGACAAAGAACAACTAAAGAATTTCATGATGTCAAAGCGAACCCTACACAGGCTACTGAAATATGTTCTAGAGAGGAA
>NW_004524620.1:11075261-11090568 GCF_000260255.1 Octodon degus | reverse complement strand
AAATAAATGACAAAAGAAACCAGAAAAAACAACCCTAAATACATGGAAATTAAATGACACCCTACTCAGCAACCAATGGGTCATTTTACTTTTAGAAAAAAACAAATTCACCTTGAGGTCATAATATTACGTGAAATACATTAAATGTACACAATTATTACATGTTTTGTGTTATGTAAAAAATCCAAAATAAAATATAAGTAAAGAGACAAATAAAAGATAGATAATAGAAAAAAAAAGAGAAGTAGAACTTTTGCAAAAGGGAATGGACTCAAGGGATAGAGGGAGAGGAGTAAGCAGAGAGGAAGAGGAAGACAAAAGAGCTGAGGAGGGCTATGTGTGTGTGCCGATTTCCCTTGAGATAATTTTATAAAAGATTGTTGGACTAAAAACCGACACCCAACTGTTCGTTTTTACAATGAAGTAACCTCTCAGACAAACAAATACACAGAATAAAGTTGAAAAGATGGAGAATGATATTTCAGTTAAATTAAATCTGAAAGCAGTACTCATATCTGATAAAATACATTTCCAGCTAAATTAGGTCAAAAGAGACAAATGACAAACTAATAAAGGAAAACCTTCATCAAGAAGATATAACAGGTTAGGATAGATATATAGTTGCATTCTCTTAATGAATAGAATGATTTGTTCTAATGGTGTTTGTAAATAGGATCACAAGTCCACTTCTTGTACAGCAATTAACCACTAAGAAGAATATATGCAGTGTATTATTTGTTGAAACTGCACTTCCGATTTGATTTGAAACTGTCTCATTGCTATCTGTTTATCAATAAAACTTTGAAAAAGAAAAAAAAAGAAGATATAACAATGATAGGTATACAGATAGATATAGATAGCCACAAACTAATGTAACCACATTATGTAGCATAATCATTATTATCTCTTTCTCTCTAACTATCTAATCAAATGTTACAGCTCTTAATTTTATACAACAAACAAAACATAAAGGGGAGTGATAGGTGAGTTCAATATCCTATTCCACCAAAAGAAGGATCATCCAGAATAAAAAAGTAAAAAGAAACGTCAGAAGTTAGCTTACATTTCCTATGAAGCAGATTTAACAGACATCTTCAGAATACCCCATCTCATAGTGGCAGCACACACTTTCTCCATGATGGAAACCAGTTTTAGGTCACGAAGCAAGTCAGTACAAAAACCAAAACATTGAAAGGATTTTTTGAAACTTACCAGACCATAATGGAATGAAACTAGATACTAATAGCAAGAGAAACTGCAGAAATTATACAAATATATGGAGATTGAACAATGCACTTTGGAAGAAGCACTGGGTCACTAAAGAAACTAGGCATGGGGGTTACAATTTCTACAATCAAACGAAAATGAAAATATAATGTATCAGAACTTCTTGGACAAAGTGAAAACAAATACAAGAAGGAAGTTTGTATAATTAAAATGGAGAACAGTCAATAGCTTCTCCAGTCTGAAAGCACTGCCTGTAAGGCCAGCAGACCACTGGGCTCTGTCCCTCCCACTCTCAGCTGCCTGTATCCCACACAGGGTTCAGGTTTCCCAATTGGCCAACACAAACAAGGATCTAGCTTAACCCACATGGTTGCCACAGACTAGGGTGAACAGACAGAGGGGCCCCTGGAGTGAGGTAGAGGGGGTGGCCTCACAAGCCCAGGCCATAAAGGTAAGAAGCAAAAGTCATAAGTTTGGCACACAGAAGGACATGGAAACTGGGAGCTTCTGGGATGAATACAGGCTGAGGGTGGACACGAGTGGCTGAGCATGCTCCATAGGAAAGGAAGGGCAGCATTTAGTGTCCACACACGAGAACACGGGCATAGAAACAGCATGACCTAGAGGTGACTCACTGTCTCCTCTGCATATGAGGTGCACTCTGATCATGCAGACTGTGCAGAGGAACCTCTAATTCAAAAGCAGAGGAATTTTCTTGGACTCATTTCTCTTTTTAATCATTAACGGTTTGGAATTTTAGTGCTTTTGATTCATTTTTTTCTTTCTCTTTTTGCTTCTTTTTGTTTCTGTTCTTTATTTTTCAGTCCTTTTTTCACTCTTTTCTGACACATTTATCTAATTGTATTAATTTTCTTGTACTCTTTAATAGAATTCTTTATCTTTTCATCTTACTGTTGTTTTTCAAATTTTATTTTTAAACTTATCTGTTCCAATGCCCTCCATTTTTACATCTTACTATTATTTTTTTTAAACTTTATTTTTTTTAACATTTATTGTGTGTGTGTGTGTGTGTGTGTGTGTGTGTGTGTGTAGCCAGCTCAGCCCACCACGGGGCAGGGCTGGCTGGCATGTGGTGCTGGGGGATCGAACCGCGGTCCCTGTGCTTTGCCAAGCTTGTTCCAAGTAGGTGCTTTAGACCACTGAGCCATCTCTCCAGCCCCACATCTTACTATTATTAATCTTTAGATATTTAGATAATTGACATAATAGTGAAAATAATTAGCAAGCTTACAGAAGACACTAATTTAAAAGTTAGCTAAGCTAAATATAGTAATAAAAATATGAATAACAGAGAATTAGAGTTCATGAAATGACACCTAACAGAAATCCAGGAGATAAAATATTCTAATAAAGTAACCAGTAAGGACAGATTATCAGATTTAGAAGATGATAATGATGTGCAGATAACCATATATTCAGACATACAATAGAAAAAATATGGAAAATTGATCTAACAGCTGAGAGATGATTCAGACAAGGCTAACTTGAGATTAGAGTAAAAAAATCAGAATAATCATAATTATGAAAGGCATAATAAAACCATTTATAAAAATAGTAAGAAAACTATCCAATAAGAAGAAAAGAATTAACATAAGAAAGTGTGGTGTATAAAACTGCTAATAACTAAGAACAAAAAAGAAACTCCACCACACATTACAGGCAAAATCCTAGTAGCTGTTAGAGAAAAGCAACAAATCATTTATAAGATAAACTTAGAATTATTCACACTTTACAACACAAACCTTAAAGGCCAGGATAGCTTGGATTAAAGTATTGCAAGCCCTAAAATAAAAGGAAACAACTTCCAGCCCAAATTAGTATATCCTGAAAAACTATCCAAATTGATGGGAAAAAAGTTATGTGACCCCATGGGGCTTTCTGGAGATATCTAGATACAAACCATAATGTTCTGCTCATGTACCCCAAAGAATACACGTAGATCCCTTTTTCCAGAGGTATTTAGTCCAACTCCAAGAGTTGCCAACACTTTCAGCTCTGCTAAAAGTCTTAAAAGATTAAGCATTGCTAAAAGTCAAGGTCCCAAGTCTTCTCTAAGATTTAAAGCAAACTCTTAGCTGTGAAATCATGTATAAATTAAAAGAAATTTAAATCCTTCCAACATTCAATAGCACATGATAGACATTTCTATTCCTAAAGTTATGAAGAGAGGGATATAAAGGAATGGGACCACCAAGTCCAAAATCCAGCCGGGCAAACATTGAGTTATAGTTCAGTGTTTACCATCTGAGGCAATCTGTGACAAGACATGAACTTCAAAAAACTTTGGTTGCTCCACCCTTACAGCACTACCAGTAGTTATGGCTTCTCTCTTGGTCCTATTCTCCTCCTTCTTTATAGTTTTCCTCAGATGATCCACATTCTTGGCTTCTCCAAATTTCTAGGGTCTTCACTGATTGTTTGGCTTCACACTCACAACTTCACACACACCTCTGACAGAGGAACACTTCCTGGCCTCCCCAACCCTCTGCACAAAGCTGGGTGAAAGCCTTCCCGATCCCACAACTCTTCTATTTTACATACACCTAAAACTAGCACCACAAAGATGATGCTGAGGTCTGCTGCCAGCTGGAGCAGTAGTTAGGCTTCCCTCTCTCTTGCCTATAGGAGGCAAGTGCCTGAATTGCTGAGCATTCTAAATCCAATTCCAGGGGGCGGGGAGATGGCTCAGTAGAATAAGTGCTTCCCTGGTAAGCGCAAGGGCCTGAGTTCAATCCCCAGTTCTGCAAAAATAAATAAATAAATAAATAAATAAATCCAATTCCAAGGAACAATTCTATAGGCTACTGCCATTCTGTAACTTGGTGCTCTGCATCTTCTCAAAGCAAAGTCTTTCACTTTTTCAGTTTTGAGGCCGCAAAGAGTGGAGTCCCGCTTCTTCTTGTGATGCCCTCAGGCCATCTTTTCTATTCTCTTGTTCCATCTCAGCAGTCAGATCTCTTCTGCTTTATCTTGAAGTCCACAGCTGCACTGGACATCTAGATACAAGCCATAACAGTAAGGATGGTTCAACATATAGAAATGAACAAATTCAATACATCACATAAATAGAAGCAAAGACAAAAATCACACAACCATTTCAACAGATGCAGAAAGAGCCTTTGACAAAATCCAACATCTGTTCATGATTTTAAAAAAAGAACCCTGAAGAAAATAAGTATGGAAAAATGTTAACTTAAAGTCATTTATAAAAAACCCACTGTCATTAGCATGCTCAGCAGGGAAAACCTGAAATCCTTTCCTCTAAAATCAGGAACAAGTGAAGGCTATCCACGCTTGCCACTGTTGTTCAATATAGTACTCAAAAGTCTAGCCAGAATAATCAGGCAAGAGAAAGAAATAAAAGAGAAATGTACAGGAAAGAAGAAGTTCAACCATCACTATTTGCAAATGGCACGATCTATTACATAGGAGGCCCAAACAATTTTACCTCTGAAATTCATAACTAAACTTACTAGTGTAGCTGGATACAAAATCAACACACATGTACTCAGTGAAAGAGGAAAAGGATGCAAGTTTACATAAATATGCACTATTGATAAATATAATACACCGCATAATTGGAACCTAGGATAAAAATCACTTGATCACGTCAATATGTAAAGGAAACACCTTCAATAAATGCAATATCCCTTCATGTCAAATATCTGAATAAATGAGGTATGAAAGCATTATAAAGACTAATGACAACAAGCCCAGAACCAATATGATACTGAATAATGGAAAACGGAAAACACTTCTTCTAAATCAGAAACAATTCAAAGGTGTCCACTCTCAGCCCTCTTTTTCAATATAGCCTTGGAAACTTGAGCCAGAGTGATCAGGCAAATGAAAGAAGTAGGAGGGATGCAAACGGGAAAGGAGGATGTGAGGCTGTCCTTCTGTGTGCACAATGTGACTCTGCACCCAGGGAAGCCTCAGCAAGAGTCTTTGAAAATGATAAATTCAAGGATTTTTGAAAAGGGTCCAAAAATAACATAAAAATTGGTAACTTCCCTATACACAAGGAATGAACTTCCTGAGAAAGAAACAAGTGAAACAATCTTATTAACAATAGTGTTAAAAGCAAACAAACAAAAAATGAAAACCTAGGACTAAAACTTAACTAGGTGGTGAAAATCCTCTACAGTGAAAATCATAAAATGCTGAAAAAATTTAAAAAGACTAGGAGACAGGAAGTCCCTTCATAGTCATGTATCAGGAGAATTAATATCGCTGTAATGGCTGTATTACAAAAACAGATGTACACATTCAGTGCTATGCCCAAAAAAATACCAGTGACATTCTTCACAGAAATAGGAAAAGTAATTCTAAAATTAGTATGGAAGCATGAAAGACCCTGAATAACCAGACCGATCTTGAGCAAATGAACAATTATGGAGGTGTCACAGTACTTGATTTCAAAATATAGTATTATATACTTGTACCAAATGAGAAAGGTATTGGCACTAAAAATACACACACAGGCAAGTTGAGTGGAATGGAGAAACTAGGAATAAACCCATATATCTGCAGCCATCTGATTCTCCACAAAGAGCCAAAACACATGTTGGAGAAAAGATAATCTTTACAACAAATGACATAGTAATGATGCTACACGTCCATCTGTAGAAGATAAAAAGAAGATCTCTATCAATCACACTGTAAAAAAAAATGCCCAAAGTGCATCAGAGACCACATCTCTGACCTGAAACTCTGAATCTGCTAGAAGAAAATATGGGGAAATCCCTTTCATGTATTTCTATAGGCGATAATTTTCTGAATGACTCCACTAGCTCAGGAAATAGTAGCAAGATTTGACAGGTGGGTTACATGACATGAGAAAGCTTCTGCACAGTAAAGGAAACAGCGAGCAAAGTGACAGGACAGCCTACTGAGTGGAGGAAATACACGCCAGCTCTTCACCTGACAAGATTAATACTCAGAATATAGGGGAACTAAAAACACATAACACCAAAACAAGTAATCAGTGAATGGACAAATGAACCAGACATTTCTCAAAAGAAGTAGAAATGCCCAATAAATATAAGAAAAAAGTGCCCAATATCTTTAGCTATCAGGCAAATGTTGATCAAACTATATTAATTTCTATCTCATCCCTGTTAGAATGACTACTATAAAGAAAACAAAAAAAAATGCTGGGGAGGATGCAGGGGGAAAGAAATCCTAATACATTGCCACTTGGATGAGAGTTGGTGCAGTCACTGTGGAAAAGTATGGAGTCTCCTCAGAAATAGAAAATAAATCACCATATAATCCATCTGCGCAAATCATGGGGGTATCCCCAAAGCAGTTGCAGTTAGCAAAGCATACATAGCCATAGAAAGATTGAAATCATGTTGCTTTCAGGAAAATGAAATCATGCTAAGCAACATAAGCAGACATTTGTTAGAAAGTCAGAAAGACAAATGTTACATATTTTCTCTTATATGTGGAATCCAGAGAACAAAACATGAATGAAAGTAAAAGGGCAGGATTAGAGAAGGGCGAAGGAGTACACGATAAGCTAAAAGGAAAAGTGGAAATGACCAGACTACATTATCAATGTGTATGGAAATTTCACAATGAAATCCATTATTTTGTACTGGTACTACATTATAATAATTATAAGTAACAATTATTTAGTATGTAAATTGATCAAAATTTTCAAAGACATGATGATTGAATCAATTAGAAACAAAAGATCTATGAATTGATGCTTACAAAAAATTCACCTTAGATTTAAAGACAGATACACAGACACTAAAAGAAAATGATAGATATTTCATATATATAAATATAAGAGAGCATATGGAGTTATAATTAAAATAAACAATACAGACTCTAAATTGTTAGGAGAAACAAAGTTCATTATAAATTGAAAAGGCATCAACTCATCAAGAAGCTATAACCATTATATCTACATATTCAATAGCAGAGCAAGTAAAAATATAAAATAATACATATGGTCTGTATGAAAGGAGAAATAGAGAGCAACATAGTAAAGGATTTCAATGCCCCACTTTCTACAATGGATCATCCAGCGTCACTTGCTATAGAAAAATGTTTCACCAAAAGGAAGCCCATTCTAGCAAACCTCATTGTTACACTATTTTATTTTTTTTTAATTTTATTTATTTATTTATTAGAGAGAGAGAGAGAGAGAGAGTGTGGTGTGTGTGTGTGGCCAGCTCAGCCCACCAGGGGGCGGGGCTGGCTGGCATGTGGTGCTGGGGGATCGAACCACGGTCCCTGATGCTTTGCTAAGCTTGTTCTAAGTAGGCGCTTTAGACCACTGAGCCATCTCTCCAGCCCCTGTTACACTATTTTAAATAAGCGCCACCATCAACCTAACCTTCACCAGCCACCAAACTAATCAATCATTTTCTTCAGCACCAGGGTAAGATCTTTTGCCAGCAAAAATATTACAACTCACTGAAGGCTCATATAAATATTAGAATTTTCAATATTTATCAATGGAAGTATATACAATATTTTCTTAGACATAATGCTATTATTGTACTCAATAGACTACAATAGCCTGAATATAACTTTATATGCATTGGCAAACAAAACAGTTCATGTGACTCACTTTATTGCAATTTGTTTCATTTTAGTGCCCTGAGCCAAACCAACAAGATCTCTGATGTCTCACTGAAAATACAGATTAATTGACACCTCAATAAAGGAGACAAAGAATAACAAATTAAAACCAAAGTTAACAGAAAGGGAAAATATTAATGATCAGAAGCAGAAATAAAACCAGAACAATAAAAAATAATGACAATGAGTTGGTAGGATGAAAAGATAAAATTGACTTTTAGATAGACTTCAGAAAAATCAAGAGATGACACAAACCAGGAAATGAAAGAGGAAACATTACAACTAATATCACAAAAATACAGATCAAAAGGAAATAATATGAAAATCTATATATTAAAAATTTCATAATGTAAAAGAAATGGGTAAATTTCTAGACATGTACAACCTACTAAGAATGAATTATGAAAAAAATACAAAATCTGAACACATCAATAATGGAGATATTAACTCAAAAATCAAGAATCAGTGAAAAAGAATCCAAGACCAAATGACTTCACTGTTGAATTTGACAAAATGTTAAAAAAAAAAAGTAGTGTTAATCTTTTTCAAACTCTTCCAAGGCACTGAAGAGAAACTTCTCACCCTCGTTTCATGAAGCCAACATTATTCTGATACCAAAGGAAGACAAAGACACCATAAAAAACATTGTAGTCATCGTATCCTTGATGAACATAGATTCAACAGGTCATTTATTCTTTCCCAACCTGGGTTCCATAAATAAAAGTGGCAAGAGGAGCCATTCCGCCACCAACAAGAAGATAACCTGAGAAAACACTCAAGCTCTAAATATTCGAGCTCTAAATAGGTTTGAAAAGCATGCTCCTTGGACACATGAAGAAATTGAGAACTTTGCCACAAACACATGGGCACTTCGGGGCAAACACTAATACCAAGCTTATAAAAAAAAATAAGGAATGAGACAAAGGAATATGGAATATTCTAATACTGGGTATATGGGAAGTTTTCTAGAAATTATAAGGAGGAGGATAAAGATTTGCTGAAAAGCACTATAATTGGGTTACCTATGTGCCTGTCACCACTTGCAAAATCCTTTAGTCAATGTAAATGAAAACTGATTGCTAACCATCAAATTTATAAAGCTAACAAAAAAGCACCATATATGCAAAACTCCTCCACAAAATAGCACCCAAGTGAATGTGCTAGCACATTAAAAGAATTATACATCATGATCAAGTAATCTTTCCTTGGAATGTAAGAATATTCACATCTATAAATTAGCAAGTGTGACATATTAACAGAATGAAGAATAAAATAATACGATTGTCTTAATAGAAGCAGAAAAAACATTTGACCAGATTTAACATCCTCTAAAGATATAAACTGTCAACAAATTTGCCACAGAAAGAATGTATCTCAACAGTATAAAACCCATGACAGACTCATAACCATCCTGGCAAAAGCAAGAAGCAAACTGTTTTCCTCTCACAGAGAGCTTCTCTGCTCACTGTATTACACACAGCAAGCCCCAGCCAGAAATGAGTCAAGAAAAAGAAAAGCCATCCAGTAAGAAAGCGAAGAATCAAAATTGTTAGTTTGCGGTTATGATCTTACATACAGAAAAGACTAAAGACTCTTTCTAGAATAATATTGTTAGACTAGGAAATTAAATTAAATTTCAGAATACAAGATCAGTATACACACATCATTTTTCCTTCTATATACTAACAACAAACCATCTGAAAATGTCTTTAAAAATAATACTAAAAAGAGCAAAATACTTAGGAGTAAAATTAACCAAGGAAATGAAAGATCTGTAGGCACTGAAAATTGTAAAACACTGATGAAAGAAATTAAAGAAGACAAAACTATCTGGAAAGATATCTCATGCATATGGATCAGAAGAATTGCTACCATTAGAACGTACATACCACCCCACAATATCTACGGATTTAATGTGATCCCTACTAAATTTCTAATAACATTTTCACAGAACTGAAAATAAGAATCAAAAAATCCATAAGCAACAACAACAACAACAACAACAAAACACCTGTAAATAGGTAACGCGGTCCTCAACCAAAACAGCACAGTCAAAGGAATCACACCACTGATTCCAAAAATGTAATCCTATATTTTTGTCTTTTATTGCTGGGTCAAAATCCTAACACCTACCACATAAAGAACAGATTTAATTTGACTCTCTGTTTCAGAGGTTTCGTCCCTCATCAGCTAACTCCAGGACAGAAATCGAGGCAGGAGGGTGTGAGGAAGAGGCTGCGCTCAGGGTGGCCTCGAAGCGGAGCGAGGGGAGAGCCAGGGAGGACGGAGTGGGGAGCCAGGTGCAGCCTCCAAGTTCAAGCCCCTGAGAGCCCCAGCCCTGCCCAGAAGCGTGCTTCACTGATCTTCTGGTGTCTCTCAAGCCCGTCAAGCTTACAGTCACGATTAACCATCCTACCTGCAAAGTCTGTGGAATCAAAACAGGACAGTAACAGCGTCAGCACACAGAGACCAATGAAGCAGGATAGGAAGTCCAGGAAATAGCTGCATGTGTGGTCAAATAAGCTTTGAGAAAATTTCTAAGGACAAATGATGGGCCAAAATGTTTTCTTCAATAAATGATGCTTACAATCTGGATATTTACTTGCAGAAAAATAAAAGTGAATCCTTACCTCGAACTTTTATGAACATAAACACAGAATCAGTGAAAACATAAATGTAGACTTGAAATTCTAAAGAGTCCTACAGAAAAGAAACAAACTTCTTGACTCTGATCTGGCAGTGATTTTTAGATATGACTACAAAAGCACAGGCCTTCAAAGCAAAAACCAGACAAATGGGATTATATCAAACTAAAAAGCTCCCACACATCAAAGAGAACAATCATGGAAGAGACAACCTAGGAAACAGGAGAAAATATTTGCACATCAAGTATCTAGTGCAAGTTAATTTTCAAAGTAAGGAAAAGACAAGAAAATATACAACTCACTTTTTTTTTTTTTTTTCAGTACCAGGGATTGAACTCAGACCCATGTGCTTGCCAGGGAAGCGCTTATTCCACTGAGCCATCTCCCCGGCCCCAACAACTCACTTTTTAAGGGAACCGGATAGATGTATCTTACAGAAGACACCCAAATGGCTAACAAGTATATTTAAAATTGCTCAACATCACTAATCATCAGAAAAAGACAAATCAAAACCATGAGGAGCTACAAGCTCACACTTGTTACAAGGGCTACTGTCAAAACAGACAACAAATAAGGTGTGGGACACAGTATAAAGAAGGGAATACTTGCACACTATCGTTAGGAATATAAATTGCTGCGGTCATTATGAGTATTTGTAGGTTCCACAGAAAATTAAAATCAGACTACCATCTGGCCCGCCAATCCCATTGCTAGGTATGTACTAAATTACATGAAATCGGGGTCTCAGAGAGCTCTGCACGCCTCGCTCATGGCAGCGTTATTCACAGCAGTAAGATCAAACAAGCGTCCAACAGAGGATAAGTGGAAAAGAAAAGTGTGAAATATACACATACGCATATCGTATACACTGAAGTACTAGTCGACCTTTTAACAGAGGAAAACTGTCATTTATGCTGCTGCGCAGGTTACACTAAATGAAATAGCCAGGCACAGAAACCCTGCCCTCATCTGTGGAGTCTACAAATACAAAGCTTACAAAAGCAGAACATGAAGGGCCGGCCAGGGTTTGATCCCTATGAGTCTGATCTGTGTAGTGAGACCCTGTACACCCTGTAGACCCTGGCCTAAATTTAAGGAAAAAAAAAAAAAAAAAAAGAAAATGGAACTGTGATTGCCAAAGGCCAGAGAATCGGGGAAAATAGAGAGGTGTCAAATGTAAGAAGTTTTAGTTATGCAAAATGACTAAGGTCTAAAGCTGTAAGGTACAGCATGGGACGAGGGTCAATCACACAGTACCTGGAGGGGAACGATGGAGGGACGAAGGCTGGGCTGGTCACAGCCTCTTCAGAACGTGTAATAGAGACACGCCGGGAAAACGACAACTTAGTGAGAGGAAAAGAGCTGGGGAAATTGAGAAAGAGCGAACAGGAAAGCTGGAAGTCATGGAGAGACTGGAAAGTATACGGACAAGAGAACGAAGCGCTCCGAAATGTTAGCCTGGCTTCCGGGGAGGGGGACCTGTCTTTGCAAATGAGCCCAGGTATGATCGGAAGCTCCAGGGACAAGCCACAGGCCGGCAGAGCTAGCCACATGGTTCACATAAACTGCAAACGCAGCATGGGGTTTCCTGTGACAGTGACTCCTGCACTGCAAGCTAACGCTAGAAAACAGCTTCCCCAGCGTCCACGCTATTCGAGGGCGCTATGGCCAGGAGCTGTTTTGGGAAGGGTTTTATTGTTCCAGATTGAGCTCCTCTAGGAATCAGAAGTCATAGAACTGCACACTTGAGGGGTCCTGGAGCCGCTCTACTGCAGCTTCTGAATGGGACGTGGCGACAGAGACAGTGGCAGAGAGGCAACAGGCTAGCCATGGACACAGGAGCAACGGCAGAGAGACCCTGAGAAATTCAGGCAGCAGAGAGCGCAGTCTGCGAAGGACCCAGCGGTCCCACCTCTACCGGGAGAAGCCACCCAGGCGTGTACAGAAGATCGTGCAATCAGTGACGTTCTACAGTTGATGAGCTACCATACAAGGGTGGAATCACCTGCCCCCTAAAAAACCTTCAGAATTATTAGAATAAAGGAAAAAGGAGATGATGACCCAAAACCTAAAGCAGGGGAGTACTAGTCTGCCATGAAGAGGAATAAACGAGCCATTTTTTGGAACATAGATACACTGAGAGACCATAATTTCAAGTGAAATAAATCAGATGCACAATCCTAAATATTGTGTGGTTTCTCTTACATGAGAAACCCAAAGCATAAATGATTAAAGAGCAAAATGAAAGCTAGATCTTAGGAAACAGGGAGATCAACTTTATGGAGTTGGAAGGGGGGCAGGCGATGGGGCAGACAGGGAAGAGCGGAGGAAAAGGGGAAGTAAAAGACTCAGACCACACATATATGTACTAATTCCCCATGATGAATGTGTTATGTATCACACACGTATTTTAAAAGAGGCAAAATAATGCTTTATTGTTTAGTTGAAATGCTAAAATCTTGAAGGGTCTCACATAAAATGGATAGTTATGTGAAATGATTGCTATTTTAAATCACTTCATTGTCCACTGGAATGCATAGGCCCCTTTCTAATGACCTGCACTCTAACCCTTATTTTATTTATTTATATTTTAGTCATTTATTTATTTATTTATTTATTTATTTATTTATTTGGTACAGAGTCTTAATACACACCTCAGACTCACAGTGAAGCTCCTGTCTCAGCCTCCCCAGCGCTGGCATTACAGGCGTGCGCCAGCACACGCTGTTTCAGTGGCCAGCACAGAGCTCTTGGGGTTCCGGGCCTGTCATGGCATACGGTGCCGGGGATTGAACCTGAGCCCTTGCATTTACCAAGCAAGCACTTAAACTGTCAAGCTATCTCCTCAGCCTGTAATATTTTTGCTATTTTGACATAGGTTCTCACTAAATCACTAAACTGCCCTGCCAGGGTCAGACTTGCAGCGTCCTACCTTGAACTCCCAGAATGCTAAAATTATAGACATGCATCCCTGTGCCTAGCTATGATTTTTATTTATAAATTATATATCTGGGAAAAATGAAAAAAAAATGCAAAAGAAGAAAGCTTACCAAAATTGATTCCACTACTACATACAAGCAATAGACAACTGGAAACCAAAATTTTACAATACATCATTTAAGATACTTCAAAAATATAAATACTTCAATATGAGTCTTAATAAACATATGCAGAATCAACATGCTAAGGAATGAAGATTAAATAACTTTGGACACCATGGTGACTTTTTAAATACATCACCAAAGACAGTCTACATAGGGAATAATTCCTGTGCTGGATTCGTTCAAATTAAAAATGTATCTGTAAAAGACGCTGTCAGAATGAGAGAACAACCCATAGATTCGGAGAAAATATTTGAAAAACACATATCTGATAAAGGACTATTATAAAGGGAACTCTTAAAGTTCAACAATAAGAAAATAAACTGAACTATAGAGGGAACAAAGACAAGAACAGATACCCTTCAAGAAGATATCAAGGTGACAAATTAGCTTACAGAAAGATGATCGATATCATGTGCTATTACAGAAGGAGATACAAATATGCACCTATTAGAATGGCCCAGATCCAAAACACTGAAAGCTTTTGAGAATGTGAAGTAACAGGAATTCTCATTAACTGCTACTAGGACTACAAAATGACAGTTATTTTGCATGACAGGTTGGCAGTTTCTTACAAAATAAAAACATCCAGCCATATAATTCAGCACCTGCACACCTTGGTATTTATCCTAATCAGTTGAAATCTTAAATCCACACAAAACACATATGCATCAATGTTTATAGTACTTTATTTATAATGGCTAAAACTTGAAAGCAATCAAGATGTCCTTCAACAGGTGGAGGGATAGACAAGCCCTGGTACACCCACACAGTGCAAGATTGTCAGCAATAACATGCAGTTAGCTAGCAAGCCACAAAAAGCCACAGAAAGAATCTTAAATGCCTATCACTAGAAGTCAGTGTGAAACCTACATATTGTGTGATCCTATCTGTAAGAGGGTCTGGAAAAGCAAACCTGTGAACACAGTAAGATCAGTGGCTCAGGGGAAAGAGCAGGGGATGGAAATATTTTTTAAGAGAATAAAAATATTCATTAAAACAATACAGAATTTTGTATTGCTTATGCCTGGTAATCTGAACAACTACTTTGAAGATAACAGTATGCAATATGATAACCCTTGTGGCTTCCCTCTCATCTGGGGGGGTTTTGTTGTTTCTATTTTTTTTTTTTTTATTGACACAAGGTCTCTCTACATGGCGTGGACTCATAATGATCCTCCTGTCTCATCCTCCCCAGCTCTGGTGTTACAGGCACGCACCACCAGGCCCACTTTTGGTGGCTGGTGCGGCATGTGGTACTGAGGATTGAATTAGGCACCTTGCACCTGTGAGGCAGGTGCTTAGACTGCTGAGCTATCTCCCCAGCCCTACCAAAAATTCTAAGACACTCAACTCTCCTATTTTCAAGAGACATTTGAAAAGAACAATTGTGAACTAGAAGAAATATCTATTTGAGAAACAATGGATTTGTGTATAAGTACAAAACAAAGAACAATAAGATGATCAAGACCAAAACATGTCACAAAATGTGATGGAAAGCAAATAAACATATAAGCATGTGCTATATCTCATTAGTATCTAGGAAAATACTAACTTAGATATGATGATAGATCACAGCAAACAACCAAGTTATAATCTCTCTCTGTCTCTCTCTGTATCTCTCTCTGTCTGTCTGTCTCTCTGTCTGTCTGTCTCTGCCTGTCTCTGTCTGTCTCTCTGTCTCTGTCTGTCTGTCTCTGCCTGTCTCTGTCT